>NC_142035.1:76237959-76553485 GCF_982192425.1 Myodes glareolus
GTAGTGACCAGCATTAACTGTGCTTGCAGCATTACCTGTGTTTGCAGCTTTCCTTGTTCTTTGAGGTCCTTATTTGTTGGATTTCTCAGAACCCCACTAGACCTAGTGGTGTGGAAAACACGATCTGATGAGTGTGGTCAAAGTTCCCCGTAGTGATATGAACTGAACCCAGCCTCCTTTGGCAGCCTCCCTTTTGGATTGTAGAAAAGTTCTCCAGATACTCATGCTTCTTGGGAAGCGTCTCTGCTCTGCAATAGACCATGGCAGAAGGGAATCAGGGGACTCTAAGAAGTGATTTGAACTTTTAGAAGCATATGTCAGAGTGGCAAAGGAAGGCAAATTCTGAAGAAACAGTAGGTTTTAAAAAAAAAACCTTACCAAATGGTATAGGCAGCACCTGCTCCAAACGGTCTATTGTCGGCAACCATGTCCAATACAAGAAAGAAAAGAGAAGGGTATCTGCCCCATCATGATGACAGCATTCTCCTTATCTTCTCTTACTCAGATGCATCTCCTTTGGCAGGTGAGATAGGGATGTGTCACAACTATCACAACCCACCAGAAGCTACACCCCATCGAGGCAGCAAACCACATGCTTGTTATTCACCGCCTGTATCTGGATCCATACTTGTCCGGCCAGGCGTCTCTGTGACTAGCTCCCCACACAGTAAGGAATGTGAGGGCAGGCGACCTCAGGAGCGCGGTGACATCGCCAAGACTCATGACACTTTTTTCCTGACTGTGCACCGCTATTCCTGTTGTCTTCTGGCAGTCATTGGTCTTCCTCATGCTGCCCAACTGATACCCACAGCTCCAAGCACAAAACTATGCGAGCGTTCATCAGCAGAAGGGATGCTTTAGTCACAAACACCTCTCTTTTAAAAAGGAGAAACGGCTTTCCCAGAGGGCTTTGGTGGACTCCTCTTTTCTTTCATTGGACCAATGCGATCACATGACTGGCAAGGAAACTCAGGCCACAGTGATTAACTTAAGCCCAATCATGATCCATCCATTAGGGATGGGAATCTGGTCCTTCCCTCTCCAGCACAAGTTCTAGATTTCTGTGCAGATTTGAGTTCGGTTAGATCTATATTGCCTTTGCAACAATGTCTGCTGTGATGTGTCTTAACAGTGTCTGCTATGATGTGTAAGGCCCCAGAGAGTATCTACCAATCTGGTAGATGTATGATTTAAGACTCAATATAGGATGAAGCCAAAGACACAAAACTAATTTCTTATTTTGCTGAGGCACACTCTCCAGCTTTTTTCTGAGAAGCTGTACCTCATAGCTAGGCTTTGTGGAAGATTCATCACAATTTGAGGCTCATTGGGTCTATTTTTTTTCTCAATCCCAGTAGCTATAAATGTATCCTTTCTTCTCTTCCATAAAAGGAGACACCATTGAGGAATAATGTTAAACTTGTTATAATTGATAAGCGATAGCTCCTGGGCTCACCTTTTGCATGCTTGAGCACCTTATTACTAGAAACTTATGACTTGCAACCCATCTCTGCGCTGCTGGAGCTGCCCCCACACGAGGACCACTTCGCTGCAGTGATCCATTAAAAGAGAATTACCCTGACCTTGGATGCACATCTATTCCTGTAAGCTCTGAGATGATGACTCCCAAGGGAGATGGCAGGCTTCCCCTTCCTATTACATTTTTCCACTGGAGTGTTTTAATGTGTGTGAAGTGTTTTCAGCTCCATTATCTTGTCCAGCATTCACATGAACTTCGTGGTTAGCATTATTATACTTTTTCCCCTAACTGTAGTAAAGTTTTAATGATTTTTCCTAAGTTCACTACAAGTCAAGGGCAGAGCTAATTGGTGCACTCTGAGGATTAGAATCCTAGATTAAACCTCCAGAACTCCTGTCTGGGTCTCCATTCTGCATGATGTAGCTTTAGAGAGAAGCCTTCAGGATTTAAAATTTTTGATGACTGTCTCATACGTGCATATAATGATTTTGAGTCATTTTTACTTCCCATTCCCTCCTCTCATCCCTAGTCTGTCTTCTGCTGAAGTCTTTCTTCTTCCTAATGAGTCCCCTGTTGCTCTCAAGTCTGTTTTTGTATGTGATTTGCGGAGTTTAGTTATAGTCGCTCACATTAGCACGGTTGGGAGATTATTTCCTGGGACATCAGCAACTTGTGAGTGGCTACACCACTGAAGTAAGTAACTCCCTGTCTTCCAGCAACCACGGGCTGCTGATAGTTCCTTAGGGTGGGGTGGGGCCGTGTTATCATCTGCTCTGTCCGTGGCGAAATGCTGGCAGGCCCAGTCTTGTGCAGCTTGCCACAACACATGAGCTAAGGAGAGTTACAGCCACATGGTGTCCAGGGCATCCTTTTGCAGCACATATCTCCCCCCCACCCCCCCACCCCACGCTCCTACATTCTTTCCTTGTTGTGGTGAGTTTCCATTCCTTTTTGACCAAGTAAATAAAGTTCAAGGATTTATGATCCTATCCAAGGACGTTTAAAGATGGACATCACAGATGTAATTGTTTTGTACAAAGGAAAGAGACCGGGCTTTGCTCTATCTAATGATGAAGGAAATGAGTTCTCTTGAGCCAGCATGACTTATGCTTTATTTTGAGGTGAATTTCCTGACTGTGCACCTTGCAGCTTGGTTAATTAGTTCCCAACTCATCCGTTTGTTCCCAGCTGAGACTACATTCAGCAGGAGCTGGCAGAGCCACGGCCTGCAGCTAGAGCGAGCTCTTGGATCCCACCACACCTTGTGTTTCTCTCATGACTCATTGTGCTGTGGGGTTGACTTGTCCAGGGTCTGGCTTCCCCACTGGGTCACAACTTCCTCTGGGATTGTGATGGCATGTGCCCTGTTTATTTGTCCTGACCCCAGTAACATAGCTCCCAGCATACAGAATCACTAGAAGAATCCCTTTTGAATGAATGAGATTTTGAATTTTGAGTTCCCTTCTCTGAACACTTGTGAATTACTTTAGTCTTGGAGAGGTTTGGGTGAGATTATGGGTAGACATGGTGAGTTTAGGCTAAGTTTAAAGTTTAATTTTTGAAAAAACCATTCATCTCTTTATGATCTCTCTTGCTAAGTCTACCATCATATCTATCAGTCATATAATTAATAGCATCTCTTTAAACTGTTTCCACATTCTCTCTCTCTCTCTCTCTCTCTCTCTCTCTCTCTCTCTCTCTCTCTCTCTGTCTCTCACATAAACACGCACGCACAATTAAGAAAAGAAAGCGCATCAAGCAGGCTAGCTTCTCTATCCAACCTTCTTTTTTTCTGGCTCTGTGTCACCTCAGTTCCCTCAGTCCTTGCATGAGTGGGATCATCCAAGAGATTCTCTTCCGGGGTTTCCTGCAAGGGTGCCACAGGGGAATCTGCATGTGTACAGCATCTGACCTCTTAAGACAGATGTGAAAGACAGAGAAGCATTTCTCTTCTAGAGACAGGGCAATTGGGTGAGGTTTGCAGAAGCATGCTGTGGATACTTCCAAGCCCTCTTGGTGGAGTAAAAAAGAAGTTCCCAAAAGACTTGGAGCAGTTAGTTCCCTCTCCTTTCAAACAAGCACCCCTAGGTAACCCCCAGGCTGCCTTCAGCTGTCTCTCATGGTATGGGAAAAGTGCCCTATTAAGTGTGTGAGCTTCCTGTTTCTGCTTTTGGAGTGCTGCAGACATCAGCCACTTCTGGATTCTGCATTGTTTGCATTGTTGAAAACTTTGGAAAACTCATCTGGTTTCTCCAAACAAGTTTCCCAGGCCCTCTGGAAGACATTCAGAAATGGCCCCAGCTTCAATCAGGCGGCCACGGAGCAACGTCCCTTAAAGCCAGGCGTTTTATCTTTTTCTAAAGACTGGAACAGAAAATGTTTACTCCAGACCACATAGTTAAGTCTGGACTGCCAGGATCATCCGTTGTCAAGCATACTCAGAAAGCGATGTGGGTCCTGGCATCACGGCTGGATTCGAGTTCTGCCGCTCGCCAGTTATGCCACCTTAAGCGGTGCCCTTACCTTCTCTGTCCAGTTTTCTCATCTCTGAAACAGAGTTTTAACTCCAGTGGCTTAAGGACTGATGTGATGCTGCACATGAAGCCCTTGGTAGGATTTCTGGCTTGGAATAAGCATTCAACAGTAATAATCATGATCATTGTTATGATCCTAAGGATTCTAGGCTTCTCTCTTCCCCATTCAGCCCTGACTGTGCTCCTGGCACATTTGACTTCCAACTGCCCTCGGAAAATTTTCATTCCCTTTGTGAGCATAATGTTAGCCAATGATTTCTCGTTTTGTTTGGTGAGGTCAGTACCTCAGAGTGCTGACACCCGCACGGGCTTCCTGGAACACTTTCTGAGCAAACGAAGCCGGCTGTGAAGTTCCAGGAACCTTGGCTGTAGCTGGTGAAAGCAAAGTGGGAAGCACACTTTGGGTCCTGTCTTTACTTGCAAAATTATAGTCAATCGCACAGACTGCTTGTCTCAGCAGGATCACCCTTTCCTGCCTCTTGTTCTTCCAGTTGGTGGTAGGGCTGGAGGAGTGGCATTCGCGTGCGCGCGTGTGTGTGTGTGTGTGTGCGCGCGCGCGCGTGTGTGTGTGTGTGTGCATGTGTGTGTGCGAGTGCGTGCGTGCATGGCGTGAGCATGGGATGTGAGCGTGCTTGTGTACAGATATGCATGTCGAGGCCAGAAGTTGATGCCTGGATGTCTTAATCATCCCTTGTCTGTCTGCTTTGAGATAAGGTCTCTTAGGAAAGCTGGATCTCACCTATTTGGTGAGTGAGCTGACCAGAGACTTCCAGAGATTTCCCCCAATTCCCCCCTCCCCAACATTGGGGTTGCAGGCACAGGCCTTCCTCCTCACTTATTAGTGAATGTTTGAAGTCTGACCTCAGTTTCTCGTGTTTATGTGGCAACCACTTTACTTGCTGAGCCGTCTCCCGCAGTCCCTAGAAACGCCTCTTTGCAATGCTGTTCTGTACCTCACAGCACACAGGAGCCTGTAGGAGGTAGTTTAATATGATAGCTTCCTCCTGCTGGAGTTTCTCTGGGCCCACACCCTTCCCACAAGTCCCAGCTTGGGGGCCAGTTTCTGAGTGCAATGCCTATCTGCCTGTCATTGGGATGTTCAATTCTTTCACCTCCAAAAATACCTGTAATTGCCTTTAACTGCTTAGTTCTGCTCTCCTCCAAAAGCCACTCCCAGACACACCCCAAAAATGAGCAAGGCTTTTACACCTTTTAATGGTAGTATTTGTGTTTGAGTCAGCTTCCCATCTTCCTTTTAGTTCATGAAAGTTTGGCTCATTTCTTTTAGACTGTAGTTTAGAATGAAACAAGAGATTATCAAAGCAGAGATGACTTTCCATTGTATAAAGAGATAATTGATTCAGAGTTCATAGCTTTCTTTGTTGTCTGGGGGATCAAGGCCAGGTGCCTACAGCTTTCTCTTCCCGTTGGAAGAGGACTTTATTGAGTGGGTACTATGGTCTACTCCTTTGCTGGCAATTTGCATGTGTTTATTTATTGTCTTACGCCATCTATTTTTCTGAGTAAATATGTATTGAATAAACAAGCGACAAAATTTCATTAGAGTCTGAGAAATGGAGGCTCATGGATAGGAGTTGTTTGTTCTAGGTGTCTCAGATCCTAAGGGCCTGTGTTTGCATCGAATTCCCAGTTGCCTTCCCCATCCAATGCTATTCCACCAGCGTCCACTCCACTTTGTGGGGTTAATTCTATTCTTCTGCTCTTGGGGCTCAGAGACCTAGAAAAGCCAAGGTCTCCATTTCTGCAAAGAATTTAGAAAGAAAACCATTGTTTTCCGGGGTCTTTGAGTAAAGAGACCCAATTGCAAGAACTCAGAAGGCTTGCTAAGGAAGAAAGGGGATAATGGAAGTTTTCTCCCTTTTTCTCAGGGACAGTAAGGCCTCCAAGACCACCAGAGTTTAGGGAGCCAGCCCAGGGTGGGGACGGTTCCCATTGTACTCATTGAACAGCTATTCAGGGCAAGGACTGTCCCAGGACTGAAGAGTAGTTTGAACTGGCCCCAAATCGTGAAATTCACTGCAGGGAATTCTGGGGATGTTTGTGGTAATTTAGGAAGATTCTCTCTAAGGAAACCAGCAACTTTGTTGTGTTTCCCTTAATTGAAACCATTCTTTGCCTGCAGCTCCATTGATGGGTGGACTCTGCGCCCTGTGTGCAAACGGCTTCGTCTGCTGCAATTCGAGAACAGGATGCTGCTCACACTATCTTTTTGTTTGGTCTGCCCTTTCACGCCACTGGCCAGTCCACCCTGCTTGAAATATTCATTACACCCTAGTTGTCCAGATAGTAGAACAAAATGCCCCTACCCTGCAGGCAAGAGAGAGCTACCGGGGTCCCTGGAGCATTGGGAGCGCTAGGCAGAAAGAAACACAGACCTCGTGTAGATGAAGATGGCTGAGTTGGAACCTAGAGATCCTGGAATCCAGTGACTTCTTTGATGAAAACACTAAGGTCTAGAGAGCTGATGTGACGCTTCGAGTACCCACAGCTTATCAGAGAGGAGTTGCACACTGAGCTCCATGTCAAATGAATGCTTTCTCCACTAAACCAAAGAGACGTTTATTTAGTGCCACATTCTATGCCCACCATTGTGGGTGTAAAGATGAACGAGGCAGCATTCTCATGATGGGGCAGATTTCTTCCTAGTGTGATGTTCATTATATAAAATATTTGAATTTCTCTAATCTGCCAGATCAACTCAGTCTTATCATTCATCCATCCACCCATCCATCCACCCATCTAGCCAGCCATTCAACCATTTGTCCTTTATGTATTTTTCAGTTTTTCATCCAAAATCTCTCACTGGCAGTTTGAATTATTAGAAGCCACATATCTAGGGCCCAGGTCCTGGTTCCTAATCGACTTGAACACTGGAGGCTTTTGGCTTTAATCAAGGATATAGTGACTGACCATAAATGAAGTTGGCACAAAAGGCTTATTTACCTCTAGGCTTCTTTGAAGACTACCAAGCACTTTGCCAACACTCAGACAATTTGCCAAGCACTTTAGCTGTGTTTCCCCATTTCATCCTGAAAAGCACTCCACGCAGAAAGTATTGCCTTACATTACTGATGAAAAACCTGAGACTTAAAGGTTAAAAAATATGACAAGCCCTTCATCCTGTCGCTGAGAGGAGGGCCCCACTTCAGGCCAATGATCTGAGGTCTGTTAGGAGCTTACACTCCATGGGGTTAAATCTTGCCATTTCCAAGTACCAGGAGCTAAAGTAAAACTGGCACTGATATCAGAGTCACACTGTTAGGCTACTCGGGAGTCCCGAATTGCCTTGGATTTCTAAGCTCTACAAGGGACAGATACAGCCATACCTGCCCCAATCCTGTAAGCAGCTTATGATCCAGATGGGGCTTTCAGTTGTCTAATATTTACCTTCCAACTCTCTCTTGTCTACACTGCAGAGTTCAGATTGTAGACGCATCTCCTTTTGAACTCTGGAAGGCAAGGATAAATTCCAAATTTAATTCAGTCTGGGGATGGGTAAGGGGAGAGATTTCCTTTTGTCAAGTGTATTGTTTATATTTCTCATGGCTGTGACAGAAAGGGAGTTGAGGGAAAGAGACCTTCTTTGGGCTTGTGGTTAGAGTACAGTCCACTCTGACAGACAAGCATGTAGAGTTCACAGTGGCTGGAACATGCAGCTGGTACTCCCCACATTTGGGGAAACCGGGAATCAGGGCACAGGGAATTCTGGCATTTCTTTCACTCTTTGCATTCAGTCTGGAGCCCCAGCCAAAATGGTGCCAGCCAAAATCAGGGTGGGCCTTCCTTCCTCAGTGAAGGTCTCTGGAAAAACCTCCCAGACATCCCCAGGAACCTGTCTCCCGGGTGATTCCCAACCCTGGCAAGTTGACAATGGAGATTAGTCATCACTCCAGGTGTCAGATCCCACCCAAATCCAGCAAACAAACAAACAAATAAAGAATCCACGGTTTCCTAGGAGACTGAACTTAAGACCTCATGATTACTTGCCATTGCAGCCCCACCATGGAGTCATACAACGCCGTCTTTTGTTTTCTCTGTGGCACTATTGGTACCTAAAGCTGCCTCATTCATAGGTTGGTGGTTTATCTATGGGCTGTCTGTTTTCTCACGTCCACTTTGATGGCAGGGATTTGTCCTTATCTCTTGCACTCAGGATCATAGATGGCACATACATCTATATTTTATGGCTGGTCCTGTGAGTCAGCACCTTTCATCATACCCTTATTATAAGATGGTCTGTGCTTTGGGATGTACAGACGTCATCCCAAGTGGCAATTTGTTCTCACCCTAGAGCTCTCTGTAGGAAAAGAAGAGCCCTTTGGCAGGCATGCTCCCTTGTCATACTGAATGGCCATTTATTTTTAGGGAAATCAACACATTTTCTTTAGACAAATTGATTGAGGGGTTCTTTGTATCTTTCTGTGTTTCCAGGCCTGTGGGTCTTTGCATGAGCCATCTTCCCTAATAGTGGGAAGTTATGTTTGGCCCACTCGGCGTGAACATATAACAAGTACTCGAGCTTCTTGTCCAAACCCTGTGACTTGACTTGGATGTAAAAGCTTGTTAGAAATGAGTTCTGGGAGCTTGCCACTTGAGACTGGCCTTGCTGTTGCAAATGCAGTTTCACAGGTTGAAAGCGCAGGAAGCGGTGTGCATTACAACCTCTCAGTTTACTGGGTGACTGGAAAAGTCCTAATCCTGGGAATCCTTTAGCCCATATTTAAAACATCTCGGCACAGAGCAGCCTGTGTGCAGGTAGAGGTGTCTGAGGAGTGAGCAGCAGACAGGCTGTATAAGCACAGACATATTCACATCCCCCCCACCCCCCCACCTGTTCACTTTAGCACACAGTATAAAAAGAGAAAACGGGAAAAGGGAGCTAGCAAATTGGAAATGTGACCTGATAATTTCTGTGCCTTCAACTTTGAAATTGGAGACCTAGAACTCTACCTAGTTATTACAATACTTTATTGTTGCAAATATATATTCTTATAGCTGTGTGACTTCGCAGTTTGTTAATATACTTGAAAACAGTGAAAAAGTAATCTAAAGGCATAAATCTGGGTTTGAGACGGGGTCTTTCTCATAATAATTCCCAACTGTGCTGGATAGTGTTAATTCGAGTCAATTCAACACAGTAGAGTTATTTGAGAGGAGGGAACCTCCATTGGGAAATGCCTCCATAATATCAGTCTGTAGGGAAGCCAGGAGTGCGTTTTTAATTAGTGATTGATGAGGGAGAGCCCAACTCATTGTGGGTCGGGGCTGATGACGTCTGGCTCCAGGTTCTCACATGGCTAGAGTTCTTGCCTTGCCTTCCCTCAGTGGACTGTGCCTTGGGATATCTAAGCCAAATAAATCCTTTCCTCCCCATGTTGCTTTTGGTGTTTTTTATCCAGCAATAGTAACCGTAACCAAGGCACCAACTTGGCCTCTGGACTTGCTCCAGCTTAATCCACCTTAAGTCAGTGTTGCTTACGAGGTGAACTACAGGTAAAGGGCGACTTGCAGATAAGTGTTAAGGTTTATGGGCAGCTCAGTTTTATTCCCAAGCTCATAGTTATTCAGGGAAAGCTTTTTGGGTAACAGGCAGAGGCTACTGGGGGTGGAACGCTGTAGCCACTAGAGCATGTGCCATCATTTTTCCCATGAATTGAAACGACAGTGTGGAAGGAGGGGCTAAAAGCATCAGTAGCAGAGTTAAGTGGGTTTTTGGTTTGGTTTGGTTTGGTTTGGTTTTTGGATAGGGTCTGAGCAGAGGTGTCGGCCTGCTTACTGCTCCAGCCAAGTAGAAATCCAGTTAGTTCAGTAAGAGTTTCCTTTTCATACAGGTCCCTAAAAGGCCCGTCTTCTTTAGGCACAGACCTCTTAAGTTCCAGTGCAGTGCAGATTTCTGCCTGAAATTATGCACCGGAAGGGGAGAAAGTAATAATTAGCTCCCCCCATCCACCAACTTTATTTGTATGGGATTAGAATGTTGCGTCCATGGTCTCCAAACTGTCTAGGGAGAGACATGACTCCACCTCTCATCTGGAACTTCTGGACACCAAAGTGCAGCAGGGAGAGACATCCACACGTGGCTGCCATGACAACACAGGAAGGGGTCTGCCCAGCTCCTAACGGTGCCACCTCGGGCAGACTGCTTAACTTCTCAGCCTCAGTTTTGTCACCCGCCACCTGCATGAAGGCTGGTGACAGTCACAGCACTTTCCACGACTACCATGAGAGGAGGTAGCCATTGGGCAGGGATTCCCAGATACACACCATGGGCCCCTTGAGTCAGCGCCCGAGTTCCCCAGCCAACTCTATCCGGCAGTTGGTTCGCATTTTAAATGTGAATCTCGATGTCTCAAGTTGACAGCTGTGGCTTGCACAGACGGAGTCTCGGCTTGCTAGTGTGGCTTCTAGTTTTTGCCACTTTCATAAGATGTGGGGCTAGTTGTATCTCACTTGCCTCGCAGATGAGGAAGGTCATTCATTTAACCTCCAGAGGCTGCTCAAAGAGTCCCGTGGTGGAGAATCTTTAGGACATCTGGACTACCACTCCCCACAGAGTAGCGGCTTTCGGCAGTCTAGAATTTCTGACTCTCACTCGAAAAGAGGGTAAAAGAGACAGAAAAAGGAAAGACAATCAAAATAGGAACTATCCTCAACTGTAGCTGTACACTGTAGCCGAGCTTCGCAGGAACTGGCGATGGCCTTCATGTCCCTCCTCTAGGTGACTCCACCTTGAAGGATAATAAGCCTTACTTCAGTTACTGAATCTTGAAATTTTGTTAGGCCCACTTTTAACGTAGTCACAGTCATGGCAAAGTATCCTGGGAGTTCTGATCTTGCTATTTCCTTTCTGCAAGGTCAATTCATGGGGTCTTTGTGGAGGACATTAGGTTGCAAGTATTTTTATGTTTGATCCAAGGGGAGAAATGCAAAAGTGATCCAATGCTAGACCTGTTATTTCTAAGGCATTTTTGCATGGTGTGGTTTATGTGGGACAGCCCATCAAGTTGGAGCTCCAGGACCTTGAGTTACAAGCTCATCGTCTGTTTCCCCAGACATCATGTGGGGTGACCCATTTTCCTAGCACGCTTCATTTTAAGACTGGCCAAATGGTGATTACCATTTAATGACTGGTCTTTACCACAGAGTTTTCAGACTGGTTTGGATATTTCCTTAGGGGATTTTGGGAGTGCCAGGGTCACTGATGGGGTAGCCTGGGTACTGGTCTGAGGATGAACAGCAGGAAGATTCAGGCTCTGGGTTTGTCTCAAAGCACTCATTTTGCCTCTGCCTCAAGCAACTATATTTTTATTTGTCTCACCTGTCATGATTTTTACCAACGCATCATGGCAGTCAGGGGAAGAAGCTGAACACCACGACTGTTCTCTGTGACTGCCATTGCCACCCCTCCTTGGGCTGACATCAACCCAAAGCAAAAGGCAACAGAAACCAGTAGACCCAGGTGGCCTGAGGCACTGGCTATGTTCATCAAACTTTCCCTGCATCTCTCATTTCTTAAATTTTTCATCTGTAAAATGGGTGCATAGCACCCCCTCCAGACTTCACAGGACTGTTTTTGATATGCATATTTGGTGAGAATAAATTCCAACATGACAAGAAAATAAAGATCTCAAGTACTTTGATACATTCTGTTCTGCAGAGAGTAACACCAAAGCATGTCTTCACTCCTGTGAGAATTTTGAAAACATTTCTGAGATTTGAGTGTGCCTCAGGTGTACACACACATACTCTGAGCCCTTTTATCTTGCAAGCCCCAAGAATATTCTAGTTTTCATGCTATCTATTTTATTTAGACTTGAGATTCCCAATGATTATACTATTTAGTTAGTGTTTATGATGTATATTCTTCTTTTAAAAGGGTTTCCAATTGGCATGTAGTCATTGTACCTGTGCTAGATTACATAAAGCCATTTCCATAAAAATATATACAGGGTCTTTTAAGCATATTCTTATCTTATCCCAGAAGGGAGGATCACTAGATGTATTCCTGCTGTTGTTGTGAGTTTTTCAAGGTCACATAGGTTCTAATGAGCAGAATTAGGATGTGACCCGTGCATCCTGCTCCGAGATGGAGGTTCTGGCATATCACCACGTCAGGACTCTACTGATGGCTTCTGAAGTGCAGATACTAGCAAGTTACAGCTAAGGTGCCTCTCCTGAGCTACCCTTCTCTTAAAGTGCTGCTTCTAGACTTGAGCACAAACTATACTCTAATTAGATGATGTAGAAGCAATTACGGCTGCCCAGAAAAAAATGTAATTGCAAGACAAAGTGGAGCTATCATTTTTTTTTTCCTTTCACACAGAAACCCTGTGTGAGTTTCTGATGCTTTGTCAGGTCGCTTACCACATCCTGGGTTTGTGCGAGTCAATCTGCTAAATCAATAAGATCCAAAAGAGAAAAAAACAAAGGTGTTGGGGCCAGTGGACTTCCTGGTTGCCATGGCAACACGTAAGGGTATGCACTGTGGTTTCTTGCTCTCATCTATCTTCCTGGAGGCTTGTTCCCCAAGGACGACTTGGCTTTACAGAGCTCTTATGTAGTGAGGTAATACCAAGGGGCAAACACCCTGTTGGACCTAAGAGAAGGGGTGGGATTTTCAGCAGGTTCTCACTGCCATGTCCCCAACACTGAAGCAAAAGGCAAGAAGAAGGCTTCTCCCCAAATTTTGAAAACTACGCAAGCTATTTCTAGACAATGCAATGGCTCTGCTGTTTGGAGGACTTGGCAGAAGTGGCCAGGGTGACAGCTTCTCAGAGGGTTGCTCTTTCATAGAGTCCCATTGACTCATGATGAACTCCTTGTTCCTTAGACGTCAGGGTGTTCAGTCAGGCCCCCAGACATTGGGGTGCCTTCTTCTCTAAGTGCCAAGAGATGAATAGCTAGCTCAGTTAAAAGCACCCCAGGACGAGTTCTGGAGGAAATTCCCCCTCTCTGTATGATTATGCATGACTGTTTTCTCTCCTCATTAAACCCTCACCCACCTTGGGGGCAATTCCCGGAGAGACTGAGTCACTAGAAACTCATGGTCTGCCAGTGGCCAGCCAAAGGCAGTCCAGCTACTGACAAGGATTTTAGCCTCGTTTGGAAGTGGATGTTGAACAATATGCTCTTTCATTAGGCACCCATCACACGGGAGTCAGACGATGGGACGAGTGTGGGGACCATGGGAAGGCTGCCAGCCTTCTTCTGCACCAGCAGGTCTGGTGAAGCAGGGGCTACACAGCTTGAAAGACTCCCAGATGGAAGCTTCTGGGCTTTGAAGACATCAAATGGGTGGAAAGAAGAATGACTTGCTCATGATGTGCCTCAGGATGATGCTTCATGACCATGAGTTAGGGATTTATTGGGAACAAGTCGCTCATATCACTTATGAAAAACTCTATGAGGCAGGATCACTATAGCAGAAGTCAGGATTCTGCAGTTAAAGTCCCCTGAGGTTGTGCTGGCCTCATAATGGCCTAGGGGACCATGCTCAGTCACTCTAGACTTAAGTTTCTCTTTCCTCACAGATAATTTGTTTAAGGCTCTGCATTGTCCTACCCTACTCTTGGATGGTCTAATTACCATTTTTCCCCCTAAACTTGGCGCTTTCCCTCCCTGCTTCTGACCACAGTTGGCTCAGTTGGGCTCACGAATTACATCGTCTTCTGTGCAAGATGTAGGCTCTGCAAACCTGAGGACAGTAGTTGAGCCTTGGCTTTTAAATAACGAGCACTGTGAAAGTGAGGACCATGTGATGGGTGCACCAGTTCTTCGGGCTGCTACTCACTGCCCAAGAGGGTGGCTGTCTCCTAGGTGCACCATCCTGTTGAGGACCAGTGATCCAGGGTATCAGCTGGATCAGTCTAGAGTGTCTACTTGTCAGTGTAGACATTTGGGATGGCCAGTAGCCATCTCAGAACGTCACAAGCATACTCTGCTGTGGTGAACCCAGCTGTGAGCCAATCCTGAATGCCCGCTCTTCTCACTAGCTCTGCCTAGCCATGGCTGGAACACTTGGGATGTAAAGGGCAGAAGACTGCAGCTGCTGCTGAGACCCGACTGTTCCAGTTCCTAAGAGTATCTTAGGAAGAGGAAAGGGGAGAGAGAGGTGGCCAGTTCAGGACGTCTTCCTTGGGAGTGGGTAGCAGTTCCAATAGCAAGGTAATTTTGTACTGACATGGCTCAAACCTGTTGGGTGAAGGTCTTGACCTTCCTGCCAGAGTGAAGGAGACTCTCATCCTAAAATCATTTCCAGTAAGCCTTATTCTCCTCTCTAGAACTTGTTTAATGATTGTCTTTCCACGCCTTAAAAAGCACGTGGACAGCAAATGAGATTCTGATGGTGTTTGAACCCTTTCCATGTCTAGCTACCGTTTAACACTGTAACGGGATCAACCTGACTGTTCAGCCTATGCCTGCCCTTACCAGTTCCTTAAGACATCTCAGTGTATTAGTCAATTCAGATGTAAAACGAGGTTAATAAAGTAGTCCATTACATAGGATTGTCATGAGAATAAAATGAATTATTAGCTGTAAAATCCTAAAACCTGAAACATTACCTGGAATAGGTGCTGTCTTTGCTTGCTGGTTTTCTCGCAATCCGTGATAAGTGGACCGTGGGAATTAGGCAAGTCACCGAACTTCAGGAACTGGCCTGCCTTCTATTCTACTGTCACTAAGACAGCGACTTCTCTTCACACACAGCTGCCGAGAGCCAAATCAACAATAAAATACTGAATTCTGCTTCAGAACTCATGGGGAGATGGCAGAATGGTCGGCTCATGCAGGCCAGCTAGAATTCTTTTGGAGTCATCTAGAGAAGAGATTTGGAAAGCTATCCACCTCTATTGGGCACAATATGTTCGCGAGTGTCTTCTGGTAGCCTTCATGTGGGATATATGGCTGTCCACTTTTAGGAGGTCTAGCTTTATAAATGGTTGCCTAAACCTGTGTGAATATGAATATATTGTACCCATTGCAGAGATGCTGCTGACCTCATTGTGTAGACAGATAAAGCCAGTTACAAAAACACAAGCGGTCCTTGGAAACAGTTTCTCTTTTGAAACACAGCAAGCGTTTATAAAAGCAAAGCTCCAGGTTCAACCATTCTAGTGGCCCGTAGAGAATTCTCGGCAAAGCCTGGATGGTGACCCTGAGCAGATGGGGAGTCTACCTGCCTTCCAGAGCAGGAACCACCCCCACTTACCTCTCAAGCAAGTTTGGAAAGATGCACAAGATGGAAACTTGAGTGGAAATTACACAGTGGCTCCCTTTCAGATGGCGTTATGATTTTCTCCCACTTAGGAAATGACTGGGTGTAGGAAGAACCCATTTCTCCCTGACTCTACAGTGTAAGCAAAGTGTTAAATCACTAGGGTGATGTCCCTAATGAAATCTGTCTTTCTTGATCTGACAGGCTTAGGGAAAACTAAAGATAAGGTAGACAGTGCCATAGGTCAGTTGTGGCTTTTCTGAGAGTGACTTTTAATCTAGTCTACGTCAGGCTAGAAGTATGACCCTTCGGTTTGGACAGCTTTGGACACCACTTTGTACTTTAGCTTCTTCATGTTGGAAATGGAGTTTTCAGATTCTTCCCCAGGAATGAGTATCCTGATTGGTTATCTAATATTGAGTGGTCAGCCCTGAAATCATATATTTACAAGTAACATTAAAAGATATATATATATGTATATATATATATATATATATATATATATAGAGAGAGAGAGAGAGAGAGAGAGAGAGAGAGAGAGTTAAAAGGGCCTTGAGAAGGAGCAAGGATGCTATGGGAGAGTTTGGAGAGATGTAGAGATGTAAGGGGTAAATTATATAATTATATTTTAATTTCAAAACAATACAATTTTTGAAAACGACTTTGCCAGTGTGTTGGTGAAGTTTCTAAGACGGTTAACAAGAGTGCGACATACACAACTTTAATTATTAGAAGCTCCCTTTTTACCCAGTTTCATTTAGTGAGTCCTGCAGACTCTGGCAGGCTGTTGCTGTGATTGCTTCAAGAAGGCTGAACATCAAGAGAAGTTTAGCAGCTACTTTGCCGTGCCACCTGCAAAGTGGCAAAGGCTGGGATGATCAGAGTCAGGCTAAGCTATTGCCTTTCCCATGTGCCCATGGAGACACTCATGCAGTCTCTTTTTCTCTTCTTTTTGAGGAGGATAGGCAAACCAGACTCTTGAACGATGGGTCTGGGGATGCCCCTGTCCTGCTCACAGCCTGCCATAATGAGTGCTCTAAAGGAACAACATGATTTCCTCGATCATAAAGTAGCCTCAGTCTACATCCTTCCCTGAGCCCAATCTGTCTCTCAAAGGGAGGGGCTTCTAGCAGTTCAAGTCACTCAGATAAAAGAGATGTATTGGAGACCAGAGGACTCAGCAGGAAGCATTGTTAATGGATCTTCATAAGGAAGGGCTTGTTTGAGAGATGCGTTTGTCTTTTAATATTAGTTCCTTCATGTGTACATGTGTGGCATGTGTGTTCCCTTTACATGTGAATGTATGCATATGGGTGCACGTGTGTAGGTGTTCAGGTGCTTGCACACATGTGGAGGACAGAAGACAACATATCTCTCATTACTGAGAAGCTGTTCACCTTCCTTTTTTCTTTGAGACAGCGTCTCTCCCTGACCTGGAGCTCACCTTGGCTGGTAGGCTAGCTTTCCAGTAAGGCCTGGGAGTCAGCCTGTGTCTGATTCCCCAGTACTGGTTTCCAAGAGCACACCACCCAGCTGTCTTTCTTACAGGACCTCATGCCTGGTTCAGCAAGTTTTATATGGGTTGAGTTATGTTCCCAGCTCAATGTTTGCCTTGCAAGTCAGAGCAACTCCCAGATCCCAGAGGCTTTTGTTTCTGAGGACCCAACTGCAGATAGAGATCCTGAGGTTCTTCCTCCCTGCTTGGAGCTTGGCCCATCACTACCTGAGCTCTGCTAGAGATGTTCCCCGGTCCAGGCTACTTCTGTCTCGCCTTGCTCTCATGATGCTTGGGGATAGCGTTGGCTGTGCATTTGCAGGATAAGGAAGCCAGGGGAGTGACCTATCCTGCCAGGAGAAGAAGGTCCTAGGAGCGCAGTCCGGGTGGGTTTGAATATCTGCCCGATCACTGCAGCTCGGTGACCTCGGGCATGTTTGTATAGTTTCTCTTCTCCATGCCTCAGTTTCTCTATCTGGAGAGTGATGATTAATATTACCCTAGAGTTGTTTTAAGGAGATGATTAGTTAACACTTGTAAAATGCTTGTAAGAGTGCCTGACATCTACAGAAGGATTCTCTACTGTCATTGTGCTTCAATACCCTTTGGGGTATATATAAAAAAAAGGCTTTATGTAAAGATAAAGAAGAGAGTTAGAATGTCTTCATAAATTGCTAGGGCTTAGATGATATACAGACCTGAGGGTTTGCCTCATTTGAAGGCCAGAGTGATCCAAAGCTGAGAGATTGATTATCAACAACCCACATGACAGCTGATCTGGAAGTCTGGGGCATCATCCTTGTGATTCTTAATGGTCCAGGTGCGATTGAGGTGAGGAGCGGGATTTCTCCTCACAAGATTAAAACAAACAGAAACTTGTTCTTCATAAATCCTGAGAATGTCTCACTCACCCAGTAACCGTTTCAGATGCCTGTAATATGTCGGGCTAAGCTAGCAGGATGAAGGCTGAATTTCTCTGTCTTGCACTGTTCTTGATGGCCCACGCACACACACACAGGCAGTTTCGGGCATGCTTACTGAATCACCATCCTGTGTGGACACACTGTTTCTATAGTAACATCAGTTACTGCCCATGGAACTCAAGGGATTTTACTCAAAAGTCTCCGCTTGCATTGGTTTCTCTTGCATTTGCATATCCCGTTGGCCAGGTGGCAAGCTAGAATCGATTTTCATAAGAAAGAAACTGCGGCTCATCTCCAGACCATTGTCCAAGCCTCAGCCTTTATTTTTAACCTTGGAGTTGACAGCAGCCACCTGGGCCAGGAGTAGGCAGCTGGCATCTGACTGAAGTTGCCCCAGCAGCCTCACCTGCAAGAAGCCCATTGAGACACTTCTCTCTGCTTTTGTATGCGGGATCAGGTGAGGCCTGGAAGGGCTGTCTCCCTGAGTCACAGGGTCCCTTTGTAAAATGGGCCAGCTGAGACCGAAGCTGCAAATGTCAGTAAAAATAAATAGTGTTTCACAGGGAGCTTGTGCATTTCCTTCCTGTGTGTGCGCATTGCTTCATCAGCCAAGAGCTGCATGAGTAGCTTCGGCGAGCGCGCTGGGCCCCTTAGATAAGGAATTAGCTGCACAGAGCGTCTTTCCTTCACTGCAACTGCCTCCCTCCAGGGTTTCACGGGCTTTGTTTCTGTTTCTAAAGTAGCTGTTTGCTGATGACACAAACTAAGGCGAAGAAATGAGCTTGCCGTGGCCTGGGCCTTCTCCAGGGTGACTTCTCATTTCTTTGTTTTGCATCTGTCTGACACTGCCTTGTCGTGTTCGGAACCTGCTTGCTGCTCCAGGAGAAGGCAGCTGCCAGCTGTAATAACCATACTTCATAGTGATGGCCCTCTTTTGTCAACATGAAACAATGGTTTAGGTGAGCCTCTCCCCTGTTTTAAACGTGAAGAACCTTGGGCACGTGGGAAACTGCTTCAAACCCCTCTTTGAGGGAGGCCAACCCATCTGAGAGGAGTTCCTACTTCAGCCATCTAAAAGCTGCGGACCTGTGGAAGTTGCTTCATTCCTTCCCAGCTTCTGATTCTTAGCATTCAAACATGTATGCAGAGCTTACCTTTCAGGGCACTGGTGACAATTATGTAACACAGAACCCCAGAGGTTCAAGATTACCAAAGGACAATTCAGGGCGGTTAAAACCTCCTTTCCCACCACAGCCCACTCCAAAATGTAGAACAAAGTTTGGTTCAGGAAGAACCTGTGGTTCTAGAGAGAAACAGTCCAGTCACTTCCTTCAGCAATTCCCTTCTCCAGCTTCAATTTTTTTTTTTTATAGGAAGGTGATTTGAACTTCAAAGGGTCCAGATCTGGGTTAAGAACACTTCTCTGTGACTTCAGACCTGGGTTTTAAATCCTGGCCTGGTATCTCGGGCACTGGTGGAATATGACAATTCAGAAGAAAAGAGGACCATCGTGTGGCTCTAAGGACAGGGTGTTCCACATAGGAAAGAAGGCAGGTGTGTGGTCTAAGCTCTGGAGGAGCTCAGAGTGCCTGATGGAGTCCGGGGGTGGTGGTGGGGAACTCTGGGGTTGGAGCAGTGCCCGCAACTCCCAGACTGGAGAGGGAGGGAGTCCGCAGCCTGATGGCATTGCTCTTGACCAGAAGGAAGTTTGCTCTGGGTGCAGCTGAGTATATAGTGTTAGTGATAAGGTAAGGAGCAGCACCAGTTAATTGTGAAAGCGTGCTCACAGTGTAAGTGTGGAACAGAGTACCAAACACAGAGCTGTATATGCAATACTATTTATTGCGTGCGCGTGCATGTGTGTGTGTGTGTGTGTGTGTGTGTGTGTGTGTGTGTGTGTGTGTAGTTTTCTTAGTAGTTGACATGTGTTCCTTCACAACTCCTCTGGATTTGGTCAGTTTCTCATGAGTTCTTCGTTGATGGAGATTCTTTAAGGATGGGGGTACTTGATGCTGCCATGTCTCGGATTTAAGCTTGATGTATCTTTGGAAGCCAGAGTGAATTCTGAAGGCTGCATCAGTAGATATGTCTATCTCGATTTTTGTTGATGTTGCTGAGGTAAGGGTACATTGTTGCTGTGGTTGACCTGTAGCTCACCATGTAGCCCAGGCTGGCCTTGAACTTAGATGATTCTCTTACGTCAGCTTCCCAAGTGCTGGGATTTCAAGTGTGAGATGCCAAGTGCAGTTCTTCGGCTTTCATGGGTATGCATGTGTGTGTGTGCGTTCACGTATATAGGCCTGTTCACACATGTGCACATGCACGTTGAGGCAAGAAGAAATTGTAATTCCTCAGGTGTTATCCACCTTGTTTTTAGACACAAGGTCTCTCATCGGCCCTGAACTCACCAAGAAGTCTAAGCTGGCTGGGCAGTGAGCCCAAGGGATCTACCTGTCACATCCAGCCCTAGCATTACAAATGCTGGCCACAATAGTCAGACTTTTATATGTGGATTTGGGGGATTAAACTCAGGTTCTCATGCTTGCAAAGCAAGCACTTTACTGGCTCAGCCATCACCACAACCTGCTGTTTGACCTTTTTTCTTGTTTGTCTTTCTTAATGTCTTCACTTATAAGTACTTCTTACCACTGATCTAGTTTTGTGCAAACTTTTTCTGCAAAAGAGTCTAACATTTCTGTTTGATTCCACAGATTTGAATATAACCTGCCGCTATGCAGGTGTATTCCATGTGGAGAAAAATGGCCGCTACAGCATCTCCCGGACTGAGGCAGCTGACCTCTGCCAAGCTTTCAACAGCACCCTGCCCACCATGAACCAGATGTTGAAGGCTCTGGATGCAAATTTTGAAACTTGCAGGTAAGAGACCAGCACCCTCTCTGGGAACAGTCACTGGGGAGGGGCAGAGCTTACAGCTATCCTTCCTGACAGTTGAATGGGTTCTTGCCTAAAGAGGTAGCCCTCCCTACCAATTTGACCAAGACAGCCTGAAACCGGTATGACAACTGGAATTTCAAATCAGCTTAAGAAGACCCCTTGGTGAATCAAGCGCTTGCTTGTGAGGGAGGGGAGTCAGGGTCAGCCATTAGGGTCATATCAGTTGCAGTCTTCTTGCCTAATGTGCTCCTGTAGCACTCCTCTGGCTTTGAAGAAACATTCAGCATCATTGTCGGAACCACAAGAAAACGCGAGCCAAATAACAGTGTTTAAAATAAATAGGTAAGCTGGCAGGGTCTTAGCTGTGCAGACTTGACACAAGGCACGTTCTTCAACCCCCCCCCAAGCTTTTAGGCTGTCTTCTGTGTTGCTGTGATTTGACAACTTAAGTAAAAGGATATGGAAGTTTTAAAGCTAGATTACATTGAAATAAGCTGTTATCAGAAGCCTTGAGAAGTTTTCTTCAAGGTACCCAAGGCCCCAGAGGACCTTCCTCTAATCATTTTGTTCTACAATAATCGTCAGAGGCAGGGGCAGCCTCTGCATGTTTTGCTTTTGTGGCCAGTGGCGTGTGTGAATGGGATCTTGGTGACACCCTCTGTCAAGTGGTTGGTGTGGTTTGATTTCGCTAAAAGATCTGGGTAATCTTCATACGTGCTCTAAATCCCCACCTCAGTCTCCAGCTTAAGCAGTGTGGTTCTCTTGCCTCTCCAGGGCTCACACACGTGTGCACACACATGCACACACATGCACACAGAATGTTGTTAGAAAGTCTAGCCGCAGCCCTCTTCAAGAAAGCTGTTCCCTAGCCCTTAGCCACAGACTCAGGTACCCACATCTTGCATGGTCCCTGAGGCTCTTGTTCTGTCTAATACAGTAACTATTAACCACACGTGGTGGGTTACATTTAAGTTCATCAAAATTAGGTTATATGAAAATGGGTTCTTTGATGGTGCTAGCTATGTTTCACTTACCTAGTAACTGCCCTATCAAATGTCACAGATTATGTAGAGAATATTTTCATTGTTCTGAGCAGCACCAGCAGGACATCTGTCTCTAAGGGTTCAGAGCTAAGTCTAGGAGGATGGTAAAGGATGGGTGATAGCTCTGGAGCTATAGAACCTGACCCATGACCTTTGTGAAAGACGTCTGGTTAGCAAAATCATCTATTCAAGTCCCAAGGCTATATTTTTAAAATGAGGCCTTGATTAGGTCACAGGGCTAAGAAAGTGCTTTCAGAAAGCTGGTCTATGATTGTGAGATGCAGTTAAAACGTACTTGTGAAACACAAAGACCTCTCATCTGTTGAGAGCCAGAGGAATGAAAACAGAGTCCCGAGCTGATGGGAACATGCTAAAGACATCCTTGATCTTAATCCTTAAACTTCTCTGTTAATTACTAAGACTTTTTATAGATGAAGCATCGGAGCCTTAAAGCTTGTCATGGATCACACCAATTGTAGGTAGAGGAGTCTCAGTTTGGTTGTGATTAGTCTGATTGTAATGACTAAGCCCTCGCAAAAGATTAGTAATGGGGAGGATGCAAGGACTGGCTAAATATTTCTTTCCTATGTTGGTGGAAGTTTCCTCTCTCAGAGCCATTTGATCCCAAATACCCAGAAACTGCTTCCAAAATTACCACACAGAGGCTTAGTATTATTTATAAATGCTTGACCAATAGCTCAGGCTTATTGTTATTAACTAACTCTTACACTTAAAGCTAACCCACATTCCTTACTTACACTCTGCCATGTGATGGCACCTTTTCTCAGTACTATGTGCTCATCTTTCTCTTTCTGTGTCTGCTGGAGTCTCCTGACTCTCCACCCTTCTCCTTCCCATTATCTTTAGTTTGGTTACCCTGCCTATACTTTCTTCCTGGCTATTGGCCAATCAGCATTTATTAAACTAGTTTGAGTAACAAATCTTACAGCATGCAAAAGAACTGTCCTCCTTGTGGACGGTCACTCATTCATGCCATGTACATGTATAGAAATTTTAATGCCCCAACTCATGTATAGTACATGCATATAAAACTATCATGTGGTGAAAATTCACAATAACACACCAAGAGAATATAAGAATGTTATTTAATTCTGGAATATCTATTTTATATATGTATAATATATGTATATGGCATATATAAGTATTATTCATACATATTTGTCAATATGATGCAGGAGGCAGGATGAAGAGTAGTTTCCTTGTGGAGTATTATTTAGAAAAAATATGAAGATAAACTTCTGCTGCAGAAATCTGTCAAATCTGTCATTGTACCCATACTGGTATTAAGTATGGGTATTAAGTATTAAGTTTCAAAACTCAATTTCATAATTTCCCTCAGGTAGCTATGGAATCAGATATCTGCCAAAAGTTAGAAGGCATAGTCTCACAGGCTGGGGCAAAGCCCCAGCAGGGACTTCTGTCTTGTCTGCCCCGCCCTGATTAGGGACAACTCTCAGGTCCATGAGAATTTCTTGCTATTTAATTGTGTGCCCTCCCACCTCCGGGCTAAGGAGACTTTGGGGAAATCAGCCTGTCGGTTTGGATGAGGAATTCGTCATCCAGCTTCCATTGCAACACCGACATCATGAGAGACCTTGAGCTTAGGAGCTCCCAAGTCACTCTCGTTTCCATGGGTCTTGCTGGGTGCTGCAGGCTGTGCTGTTGCCCCAACAGTGGGAGTTAAAAGAAGGTGCATTTTGGCTTGCATTGTACTTCTCAAACCCTGCCAAATTTAGCATCTCCCTCTTCGTTCTTTTGCTGTCACCCCACCTCTTTCCTCTTGAGCAGCATTTTCTTGGTCCACATGCTGTGTTTTGCAGCATTTCGTGCTGGTGTTAGATGGCCACCGGGATGGTGGTGACGTGCACTATGTCTGGAAAGGCCTCCAGCCCCAGCAGATTCCCAGAAACACCCAGATAGGTGTAGGAGTAGATAGTGTGTGGCTTCAAGAACTTTGTTAAGTGACCCACTGCCATTTGCTGCCCTAATTTTGCTATTCCTCTCAGTCCGGTGACGGCCAATTTTTCTCCACGGGTCTGGGTTGCTCAAAGTCAGACATATGGTGTGCTCAGTAAAGGAGCCAGGCTTCATGTTGGTTATAGTAAGGAGTGAGGGACTCAAGGGAGAAGGGGAGGACAAGAAAGGAGGGACAAAATAAGACAGCTCTAGAATCGCTGAAAGGAAGACCAACCCACTTGCCACCTTAGGGGATTGGCTCATTTTATGTCATTTTTGGAAAGTATAAAGTTAATTCAGTGTCAAATCTCCTACTGTAGCTTTTTTTTTCTGGACCCCAGGCTTCCTGATGCCTTTAATAACATTGTTGGCCATAAATTTTATATGGAATGATTTTGTTTATTCATGATTTTTTTTTGGTTTAAAAACAAGAATGCTTACCAGCTCCCAGTCTTTAAACAAACTCTCTTTGCCTCCATCAGCTTTGCCCGTCTTCACTTTCCTGTGCTGATGATTCTGAATTTTATGGAACTCGGTTATTGGGACCCTTAGCATCCTTGGGGTAAATACGTGGAGGTGTTGTGCACATTAAATGTCATTTGATGGGGTATTATGAAATGAGGTCCTGGACATGCAGGTTAATAACTTCCTGTTTTCCCTTGGCAGGTATGGATTCATACAAGACAATGTGGTGATCCCAAGGATCACTCCCAATGCCATCTGCGCAGCCAACAACACAGGAGTGTATATCCTCCAATCCAACACTTCCCACTATGACACATATTGCTTCAATGCCTCAGGTGGGTTCTATGTGCATGGTCTTTGGGCTGCCTGTGGGAGCATGGTTGGCTGACTGTAGTTCAGTCCAAGCATGGGTGGAGCTTCCTGAAACTTCCACTCAAAACGAGTCCTAAAAGTCTTTACAATAGCAGAAAGAGCTAGACTCCAGTATCCATGGTACTAACGTGCCAGGCTTGGGAAGCTGATGATAAATAATTAAATATCAATTCTTTTTACACAAGGTTGGAGAGTGCTAAAGAAAAAAAAGGTACCATAGGAAGGCCCAAACTCAGGGGATGCTTGTCATTTGAGAGGTGAACAGGGAGGATGCATCCGAGGAAGTGCTTTGGAGTGCCACAGTCTAGGGAGCGGAGCTCTTGGCAGGTGAGAAGGCCACGTGATGTCGGCAACAGGAGCATCTTAACTCTACTGAACAAATCCCAGGGAATACAAGGTGGCATAAACCCAGTCAGAGGACAGAGCTACAGGCAAGGAAGTTATACAGGTTCAGCGGAGGGGTGGCTAGAGCCTCCAGTGGGTGGAGAAATCGAAGCAGTTTCTGTGGAAAAGTGGCACCCATCGATCGATCGTTTAGCGGTGCAAGCTCAATGACTGAGAATATTTTTATCAATGGAACTAGTGGAAAAGCAAGGAGAATATGATAGCATTGGCCTTCTTGAAAACGTCCCTGACTCAGTGGTGGAGGCCACCAGGAGTAAGAAAGATAAAGGAAAACAGAGATGCTGGGCTCCCTCTTTTGTCTATGTAAACTTTCCCAACCATGCGCTTAGAAGTCATGCTTACAAGTCTATTCAAGCCACCACACACTCACACACACAAAAAAAAAAAATCAAAGAATTCTGTGCACTATACATTATTCAAAGTCTTTTGAGATGAACTGAAACCATAAATGTCAAAGTTTTAAAAGCCAACCATCAAAAGTCTCAGTTTTCAAACTGTACCTTCTAGTCCCCTGAAGGGTTGAAACTATATGTTAGGGAAGGAAAAATTTGTCATATCGTCCAGCACTGTAAATTTTCCTCAGACACTGAAGGAAGATGTTAAATAGGCTGGAAAGTGGCTAGGACTTTACCACCATGAGACCATAGCTGGTATAATACCACGGTGGAATTTAAAAACTGTGTGGGCTTTTAAGGTAAGAGGGGGTATGGAGGGCAGCAGGACATCAGTGTCCTTAGACTGTGCCAGTGTGCCCGGGCCACCTACCCATTGTTTCACAAGCTCTGAGGAACTCATGGGGATTCAGAAGAGAAATCTAGAGTTTGGGGGAAGGAGGTGGATTGAAGCCAAGTAATTTAAATACAGTATATGAACCCAGGGAATTTTTCCAAGTACATATGGGGCATGGACACACACATGAGACATGGTGAAAAATCACATCAAGCTTACTTCTCCCTATCATGAACAAAGAACACACATGGAGTTGGATCAAAATGAGGAAGTCCACCTGAAACTACACAGGGCACTATCCGTACCCTGTGGACAGATGAATGTAATGTAATGAACCAAATGTAATGAATGTAATGAACCAAAGCCAGGTGGGTAAATAGGAAGTAGGCAAAGAGTGCCCTGGCTTAACTTCTGCCATCTTTGTACAAGGGGTCAGGAATGGAGGAGTTGAACAGGTTTGGTGGGATCGTGCCTGCTGCTCACAGTATTTAGGTTCTGTTTTTGCTTCTCCAGCTGAAGCCTGTTCAGTGAAAGTCCGCAGTAAATCACAGGACTGTGTTCCCACACTGCCGCGGCTGGTTTACAAGCTGCTGCCACTTTGAGTTAAGGTTCTAAGAACTTTAACTGAAACAGGCAAAAGCACGTACTGTTTTATGGTCAGGAATCAAAGTGATCCAGGCAAACAGCTACTGCAGCTTTCTTTCTGTCCTTCATGGTACCCCCAAGTTTGGTTCCATCTCCAGCAAAGGGGTCACCAGTGTTGATGAACTCTCTTCTCCTTAGAGAAGCAGGTGTCAAAAACCTGGAGAAGTACCAACGCTCTGCTTCATCCCCAAATGACTGTGTTAGAAGCAGCAAAGTTTAAAAATAATACTGTTTCATTTTTTTCTATTTTCTACATGGATTCCATGTTGATAAGCTTTAATGCTTTTTCTTTAAGTTCAAAGACAATAAATATGTATTAATAGTATCTACACACTATTGTGCTAAGTAAATAGAGGGCAAGAAATTACCAAAAAGTGTGTTTCTTGTCTTAAAGGAATTAGCAATCTTCTCGAAGCAGTAAGACAGGAAATGCAGAAAGGGAGGCAAGAATAAATGTGGCTGGGGATAAGTACAGTCCACATCCTGGATGTCAGGGCAGGAAGTGAAGATCCTGGCAGCCTCCAGCGTGCTGCCAAGAGCATCTTGGAAAGAATCTTAGATTATACCTAGCTCAGGACTGCAACCTGGAGGTCCCAGGGGAAGGAACCTGTACGCTAGCAACAGGGAGAAGAGCCAGCAATACCATAGCAGGTAACTTCTACAAGCTTAAACCCCATACTTCTATGACCCCCCAATTAAAATCACAGCAGCCCCCCAGGAAAAGGCTGTGTGATTTTTTTTCCGCCCTCTCTCAGTATCTAAGACCCAACATAAATGAGTCTGGTGCCTTCTAGAGCAGGGACACAATGACTGACTCAAACCCATCTTTTAAAGCTTGATTCAGTAAGATGGCTCATCCTCCTCTTAGGGCAGAGTTAGGGAGCAGGTTTTACATTCGTGATTTGTCCATTCACTCATTTATTTGAGAATTGTTTGGGAGATTTACTCACTTAACACCTATAAGGTACCTAGAGGAAGCGCCCTTCCTGCTGGCATCCAGAGACTGACACCTACACTAAATAATTATTATCTTAGCCCTTTGGAGCCAGTGGAGCCAAACTTTCTAAGAATACAGCCCCGGGGAAGCCCAACGTAGAATTTCTTTAACAAGTCCCTGTGCTGGGGACACTCCCAGCAGTGCATTGCTTAAGAGACTGAAGCGCCATCTAATGAGGTCACATGAGTGGCGTGGGCATGAATACGTTAACTGCAAATTTGGGTCACCATGCATCTTGGCATCCTGGACAGACTGAATTTCTGTATGAAATTTGAGGTGAAATGGAGCATGAAGAGGTTCCGTGGGAACACATTCTCATCATTGACAGATAAGACTCAGTGATGTTGACATGCCCAGCTCATTACAACTTTGCTCCCAGACACACACAGGCCCACTCCTGAGGATGCCCCACATCCAAAACCAGAAACATCTCACAGATTGACTCAGTCCTAAGAGAAAGAAAAGAGGTACCCCCAAATCTCTCCAATAGCTGCATTCTCAAATAAGGGTGTTTAAAGAATATTTTAAGAAATAAAGGAGGTAAAGAAATAAATTTGATGACCTTGTAAATTCATTAGAATCAGGAATAGAAGCAGGCTCATCTTTTGTCTGCTTTCTTCTTTCACTTGGCCTGCAAATGCTAAGTGACCCCTAGAAAGAATCAGTTAACACTTTAATAACTTCTCAGGGCGTCCTTCTCCAGGCTTATCCACGGGCTTCCGGACCTGTTGATAGCTGTGGACCATTTTAGGAGACAGCATCTTTGGTGTGCTTTCTGGGAGAACTGGGACCTTTCCTCCCCTTTTTCCTCATTTGACAAATAGATGCTAAGTGTCTCTCTGTTCTCATGCAATGTTCTGGGCCAAGCAGACGAACTTACTACTCATTTTGTAGAGCCCATGCATCTCTGTGGCAGGGTGCAAAGCAGGAGGTGGGTGGCGTGAGATTCATATGAGAGTAACGCGAGCAAGAGAATTTTAGATCATAGTGCACATGAAGAAGAAACGAAAAGGTGACACATGATGGTGACAGGTTTGGGGAAGGGGTAGAGCACTGACTTCACCATTGGTGACTGTCTCATTTAAAGCCTCCTTTTATGAACTTTTCACAGCAACTTTTACAAGAAGAATACTTTCTGTAAAACACGCTCTCCTCTTGCTGTCTACAGCTGACAGCAGCTTTTGCTTTCAAAGAACTGATTGGAAAAAGCAAGCAAGCAAACAAACAATAAACAACCAGTCTCTTTATATTTGGCAAAGGGTGTTTCAAGTAACTTAGAAGCAGCCACTACCTGCTTGCCCAATTTCTGTTTCTGCCTGTGTTATGAGTGGACAACAGTATATGACAGGGAACTTGAAAATGCTTGACACTTGCTTTCCTTGTGACAGCTGTCTGCCCGTTTTCTGCCCCCGTCCCTCCAATACATGTGTGTCCACATCCGTCCACCCATCAATCTCTTCTTTTCTCTTTGCCAGAAAGCAGCTGTAGGGGAAAGCACCCTAAGAAATTGTCATCGAACGCTGAAGTGGCCATGGTCACCATAAAAGCTGTTATGCAGCTGGTGTGATGGCGGCATTCTCATAAGCCCGGCACTTAAGAGGTTTAGGCAGGAGGATTATGAGAGTAAGAACAGCCTGTGTCTCAGAAAAATAAACAGAGCGGGTAGCCCTACAGTACCCCAGTAGAGCCAACCTTTATGTGAAAGCAATGCCACTTTATAGCTCTGTGGAGTTCAAAAGCTCCATACCCACTAATAAAACATCCGGGCATGACTGGGGTGGTGGTTAAATTGCTGTTGTCTGCGTCTAAGATTTAAGGGACAACACACAAATTAGGGATTATTGGTCCTGGCTTCTGAGGGTGTTGGGCAATACTGGCCAGAAAGCTCCTAGAAAAACCTAGGGGTGACCAGTTATCCCAAGTCATGGCATGGAATCCTAAAGAAGGAGTAGGAGTAAAAGATAAATGGAAGACAGGAAAAAAGAAGCCAAATGGTAAATGCCAAGACAGCATGGGTGTCCATGCCAAAGGCAGCCAGCCCTAACTGTGAAGCCCTGTGCATGGAGGAAGCACTCACAAGTACCAGCCGAATTAATGAAGCCATTAATCCTGTAATAAGTGACTGGGGATTTGTCAGTTACTAAATATTTTGGGTATCAGGTAAATTCATTAGTTATGTTATTTTAACTAGCGTATCTATTTATAACATATTTGAGTATCTTCATAGTCTTCTGATAGTCATGTCAATCATGTGTGTTCACTGCAGTTTCCATCATCCCATTGATATCTGGGATTGCAAATGATTTTCCATGATAGCCTGTACTTGCATTTATTATAGCTTTAGTCACAATGATTAAACAAATCTTTTTCCATTGAAAAGAGATTTAGAATCCTCTTTAATTGTATGCTTAATTGGAGAAGGGCCACATCTGTCTTATTACTAACTAAACATGAAACATCAGGCTTGCCACCGAGCCAGATGTATGCTTGTCTCCCACTGTCCTTGTCTAACCCAGTCTATTTTCCCCAGCTCTGGGATTACAGATGTCAGCACATTTGCCCTAAAACACATGTGCTTCTTAATGAGTGATGCTACTGGGGTGGGACCAGTACAGTTTTGACCTTAAATAAGATTATAAAAACACATCAAAAAGGGTAAAGAAGCTCCTCATAGATTTATCAAGTTTCAGGAAAAGCTATTCAGGACAAACTCTATTCTAACTGACTAATAGAACATAATAGCTGTGAGTAGTTTTTTAAATTATTAATTTTTATTTCATTTTTTTGTCCTTACCCATAGCGCCCCCTGGAGAAGACTGTACATCTGTCACAGATCTGCCCAATTCCTTTGACGGACCAGTGACCATAAGTACGTACCTCTTCTAGTTTGGGGTGATTTGTCTCATTCTTGGGAGAGGTGTGTTCATCTACAACTGTTAATATCCAAATAAGCTGTTTATATTAAGTTGGTTCCCTAAGGAGATAATGGCTGTGATCAACACCCCATTCCCCTTTCCCATGATGCCTTGAAACTGTTCTCTGATGTACCCTATGCCCCACTCCTGAAACATCGGTCGTCTGAAAACCACTGTCTCATACTGGGAACCCGTCTGTGTACTCCACAGTGCCACTGTCTACTTGATATTTCTCTTCTACATAGAATACATTTGCTTTCCAAAGAAATTGCAAATGGAGAACTAACACCATTTGCCATAAGTTAAAGGTAACCTAAAAAATCAATTTAAGTGCAAGACAAGGTAAACAATAGTTTTTAACTTCGAGCTGTCAAGGACTGTGTCCCTGATATGTGCCCTGTCTAATAGAGAAGATTAACACAGTCTGAGGGATGGAGACACCCACATGGGAATTCTCTTGTTGGTATAACTAAAGTACTTGATTATGAAGGCCACAAGCTTCCTGTTATGTGTTTCAATATCATTTATACCACACCCACCTCAGATAATCTGTAGACAATTGTGTGAACCAATCTAGAAGATGGAAAGCACTCACCAGAACTTCCTAACCAGTTAACTTATAAACCCTAGTGCCTTCGCTTCTCTACTCATTGGAAAGGAACGATGTTGAAAAATGTTTATTTCTGCGTCCTTGGGCCCAGACCCCAGCAGGGTGTGCTGACACAGTGGCAACAGTAGTGGGATAAGCTCTCCCTAGACTGTGGAAATCCAGCCTTTCCTTTGGTCTGTGCCCTGTAGCAGCCAGAGGATGCTTCCCATCTCAACAGCAATATGTGATACTAGAGTGTCAACCCTTCCTGAGCTCAGTTTTCTCTTAGGTATAAGATACAACATGTAAGAATGATCTTGCGACTCTAATGTGTCTCATGTGTGCTGGCCCATATCAGATGCTTAAGAAATACCCAGTTCCACAGTTCCTGAAAATTTCCTTCAATGTCCAGACTTCTATAAGTTTGATCAATACCATGAATTGAATGTGTCCACCCCAAGCGTTCATGTATTGGAAACATACCTCCCAATTTTACACATTTATAGTAACTGGGGTTGAGATCTTTGAGAAGTAGTTGGTATTGGATGAGTAGAGAAGGGGAGGCCTGATGACATTGGTAGCTTTATAAGGTGATGAGGAGAAGAAGCAGGCTTGCTTGATGTCTTACCACACGCTCTCTGCCGTACGATGGCAGACAATAAGGAGACCCCCAGCAGATCCCAAGCAGACACTGGGGTGGTGTTCTTGAACTTCTCAGTCTAGACTGAGCATAAACAAAATAAGCTTCATTCTTCATAAATTATCTGGTGGTCAGAAAAATGCCTCAGTGTAGAGGGCACTAACTGCTTTTGCACAGAACCTGGGTTCAGTTCCCAGACCCAACAGGGTTGTCACAGCTGCCTGCAACTCCAGTTCAAGATCAAACTCCCTCTTCTAGCCTGTGTGGGCTCCTGCACACATGTGGTGCACTAAGCTCATACAGGTGCACACAAGCAAATTTTAAATAAGTTATACGTTTTTTAAAAGTAAGGCGTATACATTGTCTTAGCTTGAAGTTGAGCAGAAGAATGAAACCCTTTGCAGTCAGTTATCTCAGATCTTTTTCTGCAATCACTGTCACGATGATTGAGACCTTTGAATGATTTTTTCCAACACTGGTTTTACTAATAGTTTCATTTAAGCAAGTTAGACAAGTGAAAAATAAGGAATCCTTGGTGGCACCCGTACCATTCGGCAGAAAATATTCCCAGAGAATACACACTTGTAGCCTTGTATAGCAAATGGTTGAGGCTCAAGGCAAAAAAATACATTTTAGGAATGGATAGAAAATTAATGTGTACTTTTTTCCTCTAGATCATTCTGGTCAGTTGTTTATTAAACCAAAGATTCGTGATTTGTGTGTGGTTGTGTGTGTGTGTGTGTGTGTGTGTGTGTGTGTGTGTGTTTGTATTTGCTAATTTTAAGGTTGATTCTCTGGCAATATTTAGACAAATCAATATTTTACCCAGAAATAAGAGTTTGCTTAAACCGACAAAAGTTACCCCTTAGAAAGAATCTTTCTAATGGATTGCAAATTTATCTTCTTTGTGGAGGCCATACAACTCTATTTCAGATACTTTCTGGAGATGGATAGAATTAATAGCAACAAATTTTACACATATTTCAGAAGGGATTGCAAAGGGCGGGGGAGGTGTTGTGGATGGAGCTACTATGCTGGACACTAATTACGGCCCCATCCAGAAGGCAGTGCCATTCCTTTATGAGTAAGGAAACTGACGCTTCTAGGGTTACCTTGTCCAGAGATATCTGAAGCTCAGATTCAAATGTGGGGACTCCCTAGCACCTCAGATTTCTCCGCCTCATTTTTATCTCATCCACTATATCTCAGCTCTAGACAGGCAGATGTTCTTAAAGCAAACGAAAGTAGCCTCAAAGTCACGTTACACGACAAGCCACTGTCTTTCCTATACTCGAGATCTCTGTGCTGTGAAGTTCTGAAGGTGCCCTCTGTCTCCCTTCAGCTATTGTCAACCGCGATGGCACCCGCTACAGCAAGAAGGGAGAGTATAGGACACACCAAGAAGACATCGACGCCTCACATATTATTGATGAAGATGTCAGCAGCGGATCTTCCAGTGAGAAGAGCACCTCAGGAGGCTACATTTTCCACACCTTCCTTCCCACCGAACACCCAACTGGAGACGAGGATGAATCCGACTTCACCAGGAGCACCCCGACCACCAGTAAGGAGAAGGGAATCGCCGTGGTTTTCTGATAGCAGCTCTTTGGTAGAATGCCAATGGCCCTCCTAAGTGATGCACACCCAGGCATTTTCTGCTGTCCCTAGGCAGCTAGAGTCAGGTCCCTGTGCCTGTCCATGCTCCTAGTCAGTGTGCATTGACTCCTGCTCTTCATATTTCCTCCAACACATCGCTTCTGTTCCTCTTATCTTGGGATAAGGGGTGCCATACTGGAAGGGTTTCCTCAGGGAGGTGCCTCTTTCCTCTTGTTGCTGATGACGGGGCATTGCCTCAGACCTCTTATGGAAAGAATATTTGCTGTTGCTTGGTTCACTCTTGTTGCTTTTCACTATGCATAAGACTATTCTTTTAAAGTTATGGCTGCAGAGTGTGCACAGCATCCTGCGAGTTTCTTCTACAGCCCTGCCTGAAAACCCTATGTTTTAATCTGATTTATTTTCAAGGTTCTGATTGTGTACTATCCAGTCATAGTCCTTAAGCAGACTATTCTAAACAATTCCTGTGTTTTGGCCCAAGAAACAAATGTGAAGGGTTTTCTTTTTACAAGCATAATATTTTTATTGATTATTTGGGAATTTCATACAATGTACCCCAATAACACTCACTTCCCAGTCCTCCTAGGTCCATCCCTCACCCTTCTGATCTCCCCTCAAAAAAGAAGAAAAAAACAACAACAAAAAGAAAGAACAAATATATCAAATGCAATTTATGTTGCCCATATATTCGCTGGAGCATGGTCAAACTCCCAGTGGTGTGAGGGTTCTGAGCGCCTTCGCAAGTGCAGAGCTGTAGACTGCACTCTGTTAGGGAAGATTCCAGTGCTCTTCTGGTGTGTGGCGGTGAGAGCAGGGGAGGCTGTACCTGTGGCTGCGCTGGGGGACTTTGGGTTTGTGCAGCTGGGCTGTGTTGGAAAGGTGCTCAGAGCTCCTTATCTCCTCCTTTTCCCTCTCTGTACTTCCCCTGTTGTTTGTTTTAGAATGGGGTTTCAGTTGACTGGGCTTCTTCTGTGGAGAACTATTCAAACCAAAAAGGGCAGCTAAGTCTTCACTGGGTATCCTAGTATGGTGTGCATTTTCTCATTTCCTGGCTGCAACTCGCAAGGGGTGGAACTCTGGCTTCTTCCCGGTTTGGCAGGGACATACTGGCTTGTGAATATTCAAGATAGGGCCCTTTTTAATCCCCTAGTCACTCAGAAGTCAGAGAGCCTCCCCAGCACTCTGATGGAAGTTAGCAATGTTTTCAATTTCTGTTATCAGGTTGCTGAGTGAGAGGAATGGGGGACGTGAACAGGTGCAGAATTCCATTCATTCCCAGGAAATTCTTTGAACTCTGTCCAAAAATCCACCAAAAGATTCTGGGGTCTTAGAGATGCTCAGTGTGTAAAGTGCTTGCCTTGCCAGCATAAAGACCTGGGTGTTTGGATTCCCGGCATCCACATAAAAACTTGAGCTTGACAGCTTGAATGAGCGAGCTGCAGGCTCAGGGAGAGCTCCTACCGCAAAAGGTATGGTAGGAAACAACCTCTGGCCTCCACACATGGACAAGTACACAAGGCATATCTTTTCAAGCGTCCCACACCCTCCCGGGTCATTTCTTCTCTGACGGTAGCTAAAATTAGAGGATGATAGCAGAGAGAAGCCAGGGTGCATGAAGTTTTCATCCACTCACTCCAGACTGTGTGGCTTCTCTGTTCCAGACACCCCTCTAGTTTATGGGGGTCAGAGGTAGCTCCACCTTCCTGGATACAACATTCTAGCTCAGAAATCAAAGTGTGTGAGGCTTAACAAAAGTGCAGATCAGACTTTGAGGGAAAGGAGAATTTTGCTTTCTTTTTTAACAGAACACATAACTTAGTTCCTTTCAATAGGCGAGGAAGGGGGGCTAATTCCCCCACCAGGTTAGGGGTACTTGGACATAGCATGTGGTATGACAGAGTTGGCATGGATAAGCCTTCTGAGAAGCATCCTGCTTTTTGAGTCCAAAGAGGAGCTTCCCAGGAGCTCACTTATCACTGTTGGGTGGAGGGTTGAGACATAGTGAGAGGGAGTGGACACAGATTAGTGTGCAGGGGAGCAGAGGTCAAGAGCTAGGCTGGCTGAGGACATGGAAGAAGCCGTGTTTGGCTTCGCCAAACTAGCTCATTCCTTTCTCAAGGGTGCTCAGTGGGTGGCAGCAGGGAGAACTAGCAGGAACAACAGGCTCTTTCGACTTGGAGTTTCCCACTGACTGTTAATTATAAATATTATTTTTGGAAGAGTCTGACTGGGGGTGTGTCGCCAGTCCTTTCTTATTGGTCTTCTGGAATTCTCTGGAATCAAGAAGCCTAAACTAATTTAGGAAATAGGCTCTTGCCTTGGAAAGCTTCACTTCCTGTCTTCTGGGTGTCAAATGAATAATTTGTTTTCTGTCTCTCATGACCTTACTTGGGTGGGGCAAATCAGAAACTACGGCTAGGCTGACATTTCTTTCATTGTCTCCTCACACAACCCCATTTAGGAAGAGAGAAAGGATGCCCATTTGTCTCCTGCATGTCCATTTCTTGTTAGATTTTTTTTTTCTGGGGTACTTCAGGGTGAGCGACAGAAACTAAGCATCTTTAGTGCAATATCTGATAATGCGGAGTCTGTAGACTCTTGTGGGTATCTTACTGTCTCTGTTCTCACTAATGTGATCTTTGACACTTGTTGTGTGTGACGTCCCAGTTCTGAAGTGGAGTTCACATGGAATCCAGTAGGTTCTCCATGGTATGCAAGAACTACCTGCAGTCTGGAAAGACCAAAGATTTTCAGAGAACTGTTCGATTTTAAACACTTTCTTTTTAAAGCTAGAGCTGATTCAGAGATTTATCTCAATGAAATTTGCCATCTTGTTTCTATGGAGGAACATTTTGGAAACAGTCCAACTTGAAAGTCAGATGAATGTTTTTCTTTTTCGATTAACAAATCTTCTTATTAACCTTTCTCTAACTTGAATAGAGTTCAGTGATTCTTTGCTTTTATCAGTTCTATGTAGGAAAGTAATAGATAGATACTGGAGAAAATTTCATCTAGTGACAACATTTTAAATTTGCACTGTCTCCAAAATTCTTGCCCATCAATAAAGTTTAACTTGTGTTTGACAAGTGTGGGTGGAGCTTTGAAATGCCAGCTGCCACAGACTAGCTGGGAACAGACAGAAAAGATGCAGACATCCTCAAAGACCTTCCGAAGATGAGGTCATTGTAAGCCATTCTGCATTGAAAACCTCCAGATCATGTTTGAATGACAGATGCCATCGGGAGAAGAACAACTCTCTGCCCACTGCAGTCGGTTCGCTGCTTCAGTTTTCTCTGGTCATGACTTGAGGGAGTTGGCGTAGAAGACTGAGAAGCATTGAACCAATGCTCTAATCTGCTGTTTTGGGTCCTACAGTTCTGGGAGATGTTAGGAGACTGGAAAGATAAAAGTGGAGTTTGACTTCGTTTTTTAAATCCTCATTCTATAATAAATAGAAATATTCTATATAGGGCAGAGAGTACAGGCTTTATAGAGGACAGGGAAATCTCACTAAATGATATTTTCATAATTAATCTAGTTGCCTCGACTGTGCACTCAAACAGCCATGCAGCAACTCAGAAACAAAATAACTGGATGTGGTTTTGGTTTGGTAATTCACAATCCACGACACAGACTCAGGAGCCCACAACGACATCAACTGCAGGTAAACTATCATATCTTTTGTTTGTCACCTGTCTTCAGTGAGGTGTTAGAGATGGGTGTTCATTTTCATATCGAGACAGCATTCGTGCTGGCATCAGGTTCTGATGCCATTCAGTGGCTTCAGAGACCTGTGGATCTAGTGTCTCCTAAATGCCCTACTTTCATTTTGGCAACATGAACACAGAGGCAGATGATTTTTTTCGTATGACTATGACTCATTCAGGAGGTGACGTCTAGAAAGACATCAACTGACCAATCCTATCAATAAGGGAGAAGGACTGATTCACAAATAAGAAGCATGGAGTGTTTTCATTCCTCTGGACACTGAAAACCTTTTACGAAAGTTTTAAGAAATGGCAATGACCTGTTGCTTTATAACAGCATGTAGGGGTCACAAGTAAGCTCTGGGAGCATTTGATCATTAGTTCTCAGTTTTTTTGACTTGGCAGCTTTGCCTGGTGAGTTGGGAAAGGGAATCAGCCAATAATAATGGGAGGTAATAGGGATTTTTTTTCATTTATCAACTTATATTGACAGGTAATTTCTGAATAGGCATTCTCTCTGCAGATAGGGTGTCATAAAAATGGGAAAATGGCCTTAGACATTTGCTCTCCTTGTAAGACCATGATAAACTATATCCTTCCTCTACAAACCATCATGTAAGGGAACTCTGCTGATGTTCTGCTGTGGTTAGCGCACCACGGGGATTGATGTCATGCTGAGGTGGGCGCAGGGAAGAGATGGCAGAATAAGGAAATGTTGTTTGTTATCCTGACATGCATTATACACCTCCAGAGGACAAATAGTGTGGATGAAAGGGCTCTGCAGCCCTCTTTCTTCTTGGATTGGTTCTCAGCTCTCTTGATAGCTGGCAAAAGGAATTTCATTGATTGCTGTATTTGGAAACTTACTGAGAGCTTCAGCTTTCTCTGCTTAAACTTATCCTGGTTTTTTGGGCTTCCTGTTATTTCCATGTGCATCACTGATGATGTAATTGGCAGCCTTTGGGAGTGTTCAAATCAAGACTTGCTTTGGTACTGGTGGAGTCATTGGGTCCCTTCATTTCTTCCTGTTTTTCATGGTACATTATACTATTTTTTAAAAATGGATCTCAAAATGGACTGCTCCTTTCTGCAAAGTAGAATGTGGGCATAAAAATGATTATGGGGAATGTCCCTAGGGCATGTGTACCTCCTTGGGAAATAGTGGGAAGACATCTTCTTCTGTGTCCCTCTTCCTGTTCTATTCTCACTTGCGTTGGGGATTCATGGGATTATATGCCTGTGACTTCCAGCAGAATATCATACCCTAAACTCCTAGGGATGATATTGGTTGGCCACCTTCAATTGTGAAGGGCTTGGGTTCCTAAGAGCTGACCACTAAAATCACAACGGTTCAGATTTGGAGAGGTTCTTAAATTGTTTAGTTCGATCTTAACTTATTTAAAATATCATCTGATATTTTAATTCTAGTTTTTAAAAGAGTGTTTTATATCTGAAATCCTGACTACTAGTCTTAATTTGGCCTCATGGGGAAGGAGACAAATATTCAATCCTTTTATAGACTGAAGTTTTAGATAGTTCTCATGTAATTTTTGAGATGTCTCCATTGCCAGCTGGACTTCAGACAAGTATCTAGCACTGGCTTTTCATTTTAAGATGAAAGTATGGACCACTTGGTGTTTAAGGTTCCTCCACCTCTGGCATTCTATGGACTTCAGTTTGGGCTCCTCAAAGAAATGGAACTTCTTTTCTTCTTTCCTTCCTTTCTACTACCTGTGTCAAGACTAGATGACTCTCTGGGTAGGGAGAAATGAGAGCATTTACCATACTATTTCTTAGGAACTGATAATTAACCTTTCAACAATCAATTCAGTCATGGTAACAACAGCCTTGATGACCACCCCTGACACACCACCCAAGAGGCAAGAAGCCCAGAACTGGTTTTCATGGTTTTTTCAACCATCAGAGTCCAAGAGTCATCTTCATACAACAACGAAGATGCCTGGTAATGAGACACAGATACTGTATATCATATGCCTGTTTGACAGCCCTTAATAATTCTCATTAACCCATGGGATGTGGTTCAAGTCTAAATGTCATTCTGTCCTAAAAATGTTTGTATCAATTTAGGAAGGATCATGAACTCTGATATCTTTATGTTCGTTTTTAATATCACTAATACATGGTTTTTCTTCTCTATTCTTTATTGAAATCGATATAGCTTAGTATAAAGTTAATTAGAAAATTACGAAGTGGGGCAAGATGTTGGTGATAACAGATCATCCCAACTCTAAAAGATTGTCTGGGAATATCCTCAAGTTATCAAAGAGGATCTAAAAAACATAGACAAAACTACCAACATATAGATTTCTATCAGTTGATTTAGTCCTGGACTGGACACCAATAATAAGAAAACCAAACAGTGATCCCATAAGATAGCCTGAATTGCATTCAGAAGTTAGAAGAATGCTTTTTAAGTAAAAAGACACCTTTTCAGTAACTACTGAGAAGAGGTCAAAGGTTTCCATTTTCTTTTTAAAAGCAGCATCCAAAAATTGAAAGAGAGGAGTTTTCAAACTCTGGGCTGAGGACCACTGTCATCAACCTCTTTGAACCTTTTTGACTGAATAACAAATGGCAAGAACATTTTTGCTAATTGGCCTTTTTTCCTCTTTGGGAATTTTTATTGAGGATGAACAGTGTTCCTTCTATTTGCATTAAAGGCACAGATGAAAGATAAAGACTAAGAAACTGCTTGTACCTTTCTAGACATGCCAAAATGAAACCCCTTACTTCATATAACCAATGAACCTGACAAGAAGTAAGACTAGAAGAATGAATTTTAAAATGAATTTAAAATATATGATTGTAGCTATGTAACAGTAGAAACTTGTCATTGGAGTATTAATGAAGGTGTCTTGACAGAGTAAATAGGGATATATTTATATATAAAACCTTATTATCCTTGTCCTGACTCTTTAGTTTTAATAGTATATTCTAAAGATGCAATAAGAAAGACACTGGAAAGTAAGGGGAATATGTTTGGGCCTGTGTTTTGTTGTATTTTTCTCTAACTTCTCAGATAGGCTCTGCCTGTAGTTATTCTTAGCCTCCTTAAGTGTAAAAAATCACAGCCAGTTGTTTTAAGGTCCATGTATTAGCTTCAGAGATGAAGGTTTACAGATATACAAACCTACTCTTTCACTTTCTTCTTAAAATCTTGGGAACTCCATAATACCACCCATGCCTGACTTTCCTCCTTGGTAAAATGGGTTGCTTGGTAGCCAGCTCAACTACTAATGTAAGTCACCACAACAGGTACGGAATCAAATACCAACCCAACAGGCTGGGAGCCAAAGGAGGAAAATGAAGATGACACAGACAAATACCCCAGTTTTTCTGGATCAGGCATTGATGATGATGAAGATTTTATCTCCAGTACCAGTAAGAACAATCAATTACAGTAGAACCATTCGAGCAAGGCTTGCTGAGGGACCTACATGATATGGTGTCTCTCTTGGGAAACAGATGATGTGAACCTGTGATTTTATCTCAGTTCCATTCTGATGAGATTTTGGAGGAGGAAATAAATTTTTGTGAATGGAAACCCAAACATATTGCTGAGAAAAATAGCTCCTGAAGTTTCAGATACTTCATGTTCTCCCTGTTCTGTTTATCCATGTCTGCTCTTATAGATTATCTGCATTCTCGAGTGTAGCGAGGGAATGGTATATTAAAACACCACAGCTAATACTTACTGTGTCCCTGCTGTGCCAGACGCTGGGAGCACAGGGTGGCAAGGCCAGGACTTGTGCCTCCGGGGGGCTGGTGAACTCCTGGGACAGATAGATGTTAACGTGCCTTGGAGGCTAGGGATGAAAAGTTGCACATGACTCTGGACTGAAAGCTTGGGAGGCCCTAGAATGACTTAAAATGTAGAAGCCAGAGCTCAAGAACTTTCTTAATTAATAAAAAAAATGGTTGCAATTAAAGGGAAAATTTTAAAAAAGTTTCCCCCGACTTTCTGGACACCAATATAACAGAACGACAGTAGAAGGAAGACTAACTACCAGCTAAGATTTTAAAAAAGCGTTGTTAATTAGCAAAAGCAGAGAGTGGCACCACTATGTAACCATGTACAAATCCGTGACTATAAAACTTCCTAAGGACCCTGAGAGGGAGGGTGTAGAGAAAATGCCTTGTTCTGCCCAATGGCTGATTTCCCTGAACTTGTCAGAAGCTAAGATTTTGCTGGACACAGATAAGAATCATAAAACTGATTCAATTAATATTTGGGGAAGGGATTTGGGGATACTGAATCAGCTATCTTAGACAACAGGAGCGTTATCTGCCCCACTGCAATTGGAACATTCCCAAGTGAATAGCTCCTAGCGAGGGCAGGACCTAAAAGTAGCTTGTGACTTGGAGACATCTGAGTGTATGGTACCGGTACAGCTAACACTAGAGACAGACCAGATTTCCTGTGTACAGACTTAAGTGGTGCACTCCTCATATGGGAGACTCTGCAGAGCTTAGCAACATTAGGAAAGAACCCTAGGAGTCCCACACAGTGAACATCACTATGACAGTATCTTCTGGATTCAGAATACAGCTTTTCTACACAGGAATCTCAAAAGCCCGTCTTGAAAATGTATTGATATGGTCACTCTCTAAGGGATAAAGTTACCATGCCATTTCCCCCATCTTTGCAGTGTGTATTCAAGTTCAGTTTACTTTCTAACTAACACCTATTCCCTTTGATTCAACAGGATGCCCTCTTTCTCCTGGAGGCTTGGGCTAACTGTCACTTTTTCATACTTTTTAGAAATGTGGTTAATGATGACATATTTTCTTAACTTGTAATTTTTTTAATTTGGGTATCAAAGCAAAATTTAAAGGAAGATAAACTTTCAAATAGGTTTTTCACAAAATATATAGTTTCTGGTTTTGTCAAAATGGATCTCGGTTGCACTTTCTGTCCCAAGCTTTCCATTTGGCATGCTATTGGGGCATTGGTGAACTGACCTGTCTTTGTTTTCCAGGGTCCTATGCTGATGGTGGCTGGTTACTTCTTAGCTTTTCTATGACCATATGCATCTTGGCCCTCTTTCAGTGGCTGTGTTGGCTTGTTTATAACATGTTCTTTATTTAATAAGAATCTCATGACCTTTTGGTGTATGTTCAGAAAAAAAATGTAGCTAAGCCAAATGGCTCTGAGGCAGAGACTCCTTCTGATGATCATCTACATGACAGCTTTGGGTCTTGTGGGTTTTTCTTTCCCCCAGAAAAATCACTAACAAAATAATTATTGCTGAGTTATACCTCAGCTATCAACTTCTTCAGCTTAAGGATCTACAGCTAGCACGCCTACCAATGATACCAACGAATGGCTTGGACTTCCAGGTGCAGATGGCTTCTACAGTTTGCATGGAAAACAAAACTCTTCATATCTTTGGCAATTCTTGGTGGAGGGCTAGTATTTTCAAAGCTGTTCTTCCTGCTGCTGCAACCTCTTTGACTATTTTATCCAGAAGATCTCATGTTCTAAACCCAAAGGTATTCTGTGACAGAATATGAAGAACATTGAGATACAAAACAACATGGCGGATGAAGCTGAAGGCTCTCTTCTTTCTCTCCATTTCCACTCAGCCATCTATACAACTCTGTATAGATGAGCTGGTGTGTAGACTACAGAGGAGTACAATGTACAAAGCAAGCAACGAAGGCTCCAGAAATAGCATTTTCTAATTGACTCAATCATCATTATCACAGTTTCATCCACTCCACGGGTTTCTGACCACCCAATACAGAACCAGGACTGGACCCAGTGGAAGCCAAGCCATTCAAATCCAGAAGTACTACTTCAGACAACCACCAGGATGACTGGTAATGAGTTATGCACATTTTGTTTATGATTCTTTCCCTCAAAGCCTATGACGTTGTGAAGGTTAAACATCTGGACATGGTGGGAAATTTAGTTAATGTCTCATCACAGATCCTTAGCAAGCCTTTATGAGGGTACTCAACTCAACATAGGGGTCATTTATCAACCATACTACCTGGACACAAGGTATTTCAAGTCACTTTTTATTAAAATGAATATATGTAAAGCATTTAAGATACTGTCTCTGACAAGGTAGCTATTCTGGAATAAGTAATATCAAAGAAATTTGTACCTGTTCATTTTCTCAGAGGACAGATTAGTGAAATCACTCAGATTTATTGAGAGTAAGTATTTAGAGATAGTGCTTAGGCATAGGACCAGTCGGTAACAGGTATGTCAGTGGACAAAAAGGATTATTAAAGACTGTTTAAAAGTCACAGTATGCTTAACCGTCATCACAACAGATGTAGACAAAAACAGCACCGTTGCTCATGGAGAAAACTCAACCCAGGAACCACAGCCTCCTGTCAATCACCATGAGTATCAGGATGAAGAGGAGACTCCACATGCTACAAGCACAAGTAAGAAGGATGATGCTCTGAAGTTCTGGTACCCAAGTTAGCAGAGAGATGTTGTTTAGCTATTAGCCGTAACTTTTGTCTCTGCAATTTATCTGCAAAACTAAAAGGGGCCATATCTGCACACAATTTTTAGAAATAAGGAAGAAAGATGGCAAGTTGTCAAATTTTCCAAGAGACCAGAATGCTTATATGAGATGCTGGTTTTTTTGTGCTAATGATTCCTAATGGTTCTGTTTTGGTGGTTGGTGTGTGTTTTCAGAAATGTGTGCTGGGAGCATGCTCTTCAAGTATTTAGTGTTGGATCTGGAGGGAAAGCTTCACGAGTGGGCAAATCTTTGAAATCATCTTTGAGGAAGACCTGTGATGCATCCCATCTTTATTCCCAGAGTCTCTTCCTTGCTTTGTAGTAGAATGGCACCACTCTGTCCTCGGTGGAAAGTCAGGGCCCATATGGTTTCTTTTCAAATTCTAAACTACCCTTCTTTTGTCAGAGCAACTTGGGAAAGGATGCTCTTATTGTTATTCCTACTTAGTAAAATAGCTCAGATTTTCCAAAAACAATCTCGTGTTTCACCACTGGATTATGAACCTAGGACAAGAAAACAAAGAAAAAGTGAAATGTATTCATCTTTCATCTGTATCTCAGAGAGATGCCTACCTTCTTTGGAATAAAACTGATCCTTGAGATAACATCTTGTAGCATTTTAAAAAGTATAGCCAAACACCATTTTCATAACCTTGAATATTCTTAAAGGGGAAATATAGGAAGCAGCTACTTAAGAAAGAGAGAAAGAGCTGAGGCATTCCTCATTCGATGGATGTGTTTAATCAAAGAAAAGTTTGAAACATGGATTCATATGTTCTGAGCATTGTACTGAATGTCTGGCAGGCATTGCATTCTATTCTTTACCATAATTGATTTGATGTATACATAAAGATTAGGGGCTGAGCTGAGAAGAAGACCGCTGAAAAAAAGAATAGACAGGAAACAGGACCTATTTCAGCACCGCCCCTCAACCATGGTTCTAATAACTATCGTATCAATTACCATAAAACAGTTTACACTTGAGCAGAATGCTACTTAAGACACTTAGAATAAATGCATGTAATGTCAAAACATGATGAATGTGGGACATCCTTCCTAGTAGATATTTGGAAATCCAAATACAGTTAATGAAGAAAAGTTAACATCAATGCTTGCAAAATCCACATTGGTAACCTCTGGACTTTGTTAAGGGGACATTAAAACTTCTAGAAAAGAGTCAGTCCTTGTGGTTTACAGTGGAAGTTCTGTCTTCCTAACCTATTTTCTGACCATACTGAAAACACTAGGGCCTGACTGGGCACTTGAAGGATCTTTATACTCATACAATAAATGATGGGTGAAGACATACACAGGGTGTATGCTTGTGAGCACACATGTGTACTTCTTTATTCTTTAAACTTTAGGTATCATAGCAGTATAGTTTTAATTTTTACTTTTTAAAATAATTACATTCAAAAATTTTTTAACTTTGTTATTTGTTGAAAGATAGTGGCTTAACTAATGAGAAATGATTTAAGATTGGGGCTTCCTTTTGGATAATCGGTTAATCCCAGGAATGGTTTGCAAAACGCAAAGACAAACTTAGCAAGAGCTGCATTTAAAAAATATATTTGCGATTACAAAACCACACACATCATTTTCTAAGATAATGAGACACAGCGAATTTTGTAAGTCACAAAAGTTCTTTTGATTTGGCAATTTGTAGGGCCTAATTTTCCTGATGAATCAAAAATTTGCTATGAGCTGTTACAGAAAAAATGTCAGTGGTTTTCTGACTTCTCCAGAAAGCACCCTGGTGAGATTTTGTCCCAGCCAACTTGCCTTTTTAAAACAGCGCTTGAAAGGTTAAGCCTGTCTGATACTGTTATTATTTATATAATTCTCCAGCTGGCTAGAATAGTTTTTTCTTCCACCGAATTAGCTTTGTTAAGAAGAGGCTTTAGCAATTTAAAATGTCCCCAGACAATCACATGGCAGATCAATGTAGCAACATCGCAGGCATCCTGGCCTGGGTTTGCATGCTGGCCCGATTCTGCTGACTGTGGTTATAAGTTGTGCAGTCTGTTTGTAAAGGTCCAGTGTTGTGAGTTACCATAGACCACAGTTCCTGCTGCAAAATCACTGGAATGCAGAGATTATGCTTCCAACAGAAGCTCTCTCTGGCAGAATACGTGAGACTATAGACATAATATTTAGAATTATACTCAGAATTCACAATCCTCAGGTTAGGGTCTAGTCGTGGCTTCGTGATACTCTGGGTACATGATTTTCAGCAAATAAAACTTGTTTTCCCATCTGGAAAATCAAAGGATTGGAAAATTAAAAGTTTTATTTCTATTTTTCAGAATTTAAATGACTTAATCCCTAGCTGTTAATGTATCTATCTATCTATCTATCTATCTATCTATCTATCTATCTATCTATCTATCTATCTACCTATCTATCATGAATGTATGTGTGTATGAATTCATGTATATTGTATGTATGTATCTGTCCATCATTTATGTATCTATGTATTTATCTATGTATGTATCTATATGTCTATGTATGTCTATGGTATGTATCTATCAAATGAATATGTATGTAGCATGTATGTATGTACCTACCTACATACATATCTATCTCTGCCCTTTATGTAGAAAGACATATCAGAGGGTTGGTTAAGAACCTGGACAATGTGGCTCACCATCAGCATTCTCCTCACAGCCTGGGCAGCTCCTAGTAGTACAGCAGAAGAAGCAGCTACCCAGCAGGACCAGTGGTTTGAGGATGGATGGCTGGGGAATTACTCCCCGACACCAGCTGAAGACTCCCATGTGACAGCAGGGGCAACTGGTAAAGGAGGGTTTCACAATGTGGGTGGAAGCTACCTTCTGAGTGCTGGGCATTGCAAACGCAGCACAAAAAAAGACCCTGAAGTTCGGTTTCCTAATACAACATATTGAAGTAAACATAGATCCAGATTGTAAATGCTCCAAACAAGCTACCTGGCCAGGTATAGATAGACGCACCTGAAAGAAATAGAGTTAGCCTATAAGTTTGTGATGTTCATATCTAGTTAGAGGCAGCACTTAGTGAGACAATGACAGAGGCCTTATCTAATGAAAGCCTCCTTTCTGCTTTCTAAAAATCATTTACAGTATAATATGAGTCTGACTTTTTCCTTATATTTATGTGAAACACTAGGCTTATAAGAAAGAATTTTGTTAGAAATCTAGTTTGGGGGGAAATCCTTTCATTACAAGAAAAGAAAAGATACCTGGGTGATGTCGTCTGACCACTTGTTCTTACCTCTTTTGAATATCCCCTCGAATGTACAACTCACAATTGCATTCACAATTAAGCCATCTTCTCCATTCTGGAAATGTGGGGTTGTGGGAATTAGAATTAAACCTTGTCATCTCTGAAGGATGCCGGATGACAACGTGTCTCTGCAAGATCCTGTGCTTGGCTCCTTTGTCCGAGTGATTAGGCATTGTGATTCACCCTGCCCTGCCAAGGGTGTGAATTCCACGTTATCACTTGGTGTCATTGAGAAATATCTCTGTGTTCCTATCTGCAATACAGAACCTGGTCCATACCCTCTTTGCAGTGCATGGCGACTTGGAAATGAATCACTAGTGGAGCAGCGGGTTTGGTGACTAGCTAGCTACTTGGTGTGTTTGTTTCTAGGGGATGCTATTGCAATCTCTCTTCCGGTACTTCTCCAACGGCACAGAATGAGACAAAGGCATAAAGCACATGCCCACACGCTGTTTCTCATTGTGCGAAAGCAATGCTTCTGCTGGACTCCATCTGTGCTTTTGTGATAAGTAGCTCTTTCCTGCTCTTCACTTGGGAAGCCTTTAGCCGATGTCGTCTGTCTATGACCACCAGCTCATTATGCATCTCACTCTGGGATGTGCTTGTCTCAGAGTGACATCATGCGCTTGAGCTCTTCCGCCTCTCTCTGTAGCGGACTGTGGCAGCATCTTCCCTTGATGCCTCTAGCTCATCCTCTATCCATTGCACCACTTGTTAATGCCATGCTTCCTCCAACTTACGTGCTGGTGACCAAGAAAATGAGCACCAGTGAAGCAAAGCCTGGGGGAAACATTCTAAACGGATGCGTTCCTTCGTCCTCAGTACTAGAAAGCTATTTTCACCATCTACTCTCGAGAATAAAGTCTGTATATCCCTGCCCAAATGTCAGTAACATTTTGACAATTGTTTGAACTGCATGATCACAACAGCCTCAGACGACAGCAACCATCCAAGTCAAAGAATGACGACACAGAGTCAAGAGGCCGTCTCCTGGACTGAGTCCTTGGACCCAATCTCACATCCAATGGGACAAGATCATCAAACAGAAAGGAAGGGTAAACAGCATCTGAGACTTCTTAATATATTATATTTCTTAGAATCAACTAAGTCCCTTCTCTCTTTGAAATGTAGCATTGGTTTTAGTTCCGTCTACTTTCTTAAACAGCCTCATGCACCTTCAAAAATGAGTTTGCTGATACAAGTTGGTAAGGAGTGGACATACACATTCGTTTACATATAAAGTTCTATCAGAGAGTGATGATCTGGCAGGAAGATTAAGTAAGTCAGTCTTAAACTGATTAGATTGGAAGTTATTTATTCTGAGGGAGAAGTAGGTTGTTTCTTCCTTTAAGATAGTCTTGCTACAAGACCCAAGCTGGTCATCAATCTTTGCTGATCCTCCTGCCTCAGTCTCCTAAGTGCTGGGATTGAATGTACTATCATGCCCAGATAAAGGGGATATTCTTAAAATTTCTTTCTTTTTTATGTACAAATATTTCAAAAGAAACAATAAATAGTAGATGTAATGACTATGTCCATGATAGATTCAAAGATAAATTTGGGATTTGGTAGACAAATCTAAGTGGTGAAAAAGATTGGTGAGTAGTTAAAGTAAAGAAACAGTGTAAGGACTCAGAAAACTTCAAAGTTATTTATTATTGCCTCACTTGGAGATAATGTGGTATGGAAGGATTTAGGATTTAGATCATTCTTGGCCCTCCTTGAATGGCTATGAACTTAATGGATAAACCATTTGTACATGATACAAAACTGCTATTTTCCTAATGCCTTCCATTCTTATATACACACAGCCGTTTGAAAAGAGAAAGCAAAGACATTAGTTGTAGCTTTAATAAGAAAGAAAGGCTGTAAATTATTTGCCTAATTTTTATATTTAAAAGCAATTTTTCTTTATTGTAACAGCTACAACCTGCTTGAGAGAAGCACCAAGAATTGGTAGTTTCTGTCTTCTTAACATTCAACAGGTAGAAGACTGTGTTTCTATCACATTCATGAGTAGAATTACTTTTTTAAAAAACAAAATATTTTTACCACAAAAATGTAACATTCCAAAATAACCAAATACAGGATTTTGCAATTATTTTTCTGAGAAGTTTCATTTAATGTATTTTCTGGTTATAAATTGTCAGTCATAGGCTCCACACATATCTGACTGAAATACATTCTAATAGCTCTGTGAATATATTTCCATATTGGATAACTACAAAATTATTTCCAAAGTAAATCCAAAAACTTCTATAGTTGCCATTTTTAAAGAAATTCTCTCTTGCCTTAATATTAGTGAACAAATACTCCATAAACAGCCATGTATATGAGGTATGCACTAGACATGTAAAACATCATGGAGACAGAAGGATATATCATTCATATTCATGCTTGAAAGAAACTTCAAAGTCAGCAGACAAAAGAAAATACTTAACAGCACAAAAAATCTGACAACATGAAAACTCATATTTCCAATATTGAGCGCTAAAGAAATCTCGAGGTCCCCACACCTCCCACAGACCATTGAAGAACTAAGAACCGAAAGCAATTGCTCAAAAAAAAAAAAAAAAAGCAAAACCGTAAAGACCTGGCTAGACAGAAAAAAGAAGTGAGATGGAGGAGTTTTTGCAAAGGAGACACATGTGAACAGATCCATAAAGGGAGAAAAATCAAGGGATGGGCACATCGCTATGAGTGGATACATGTGTCTAAGAGAGGGAGTGTTTAAAATGCTAGGCTGGGGCCATTTTGTTGAGTTACAGAGGTACCACAGGCAAGACCCAGCACACAGTTTGATGTACTTAGTCCCTGGGGGTGGGACTTTGAAGAGACCCATGGTAAGAATTAAACAAATAAATAACCCAGTAAAAGAATTCCACAATTGTTATTAGGTGCCCAACCTGAAAAGGAGAGAGAAAGATTACATTCTATATAACCAAGAAAAAGGTGTTAGGTCTCATAGGCAGTTCGCATATCCGGAAAGGATCTCCAGCTGGACTATAGGAGGAATTCTGGTGGTTAGATAAAGACCAGCATTCCTTAGGAGCTGTGAAACCAGTTCCCAGCTGCCAAAAGGAGTCATTTCCCTCACCTCTGGCAGAAAGGACATATATATGAGTCCCCATTGACATATACCTGTGGCTGCATATCAAAGCCCGGGTTGGCCTCCAAGATCCCTCAATCACAACTCACAAATGCTTGTTACAATATTTCTAAGCCCCGCCCTCATGCCTGTCTCCTTCCTGGCTCTTCCCTCTGCGCAGCTGCTCTCCCTCCTCAGATTACCTGCATTCTAACTCTCACTCTGTTCTGGCCTCTCGCCATCTTGCTATGTCTGCTATTCTCTCTTGTTCTCCTTCTCTCCTAGCCCTTGGCATGTCCAGGCTGCTGGCCACAGTTAATCTACTGTTTCCTCTGTTTTTCTCTTTGCTCCAGACTCTTCCAGATGTCTCTGGCTCTTCTCTCTCTCATATCCACAATGCAAACTTTAACCATAGCGTGGAGTGGTCATGCCGGTAATTTCTTTACTTGTTTCCTCACACACACACAAGACAATTAGTTTCCATCATACAATGACATGATTGCTCTCCAAGAATTATATTTACAAAAGGAAAAGGGAACAAGAGTGGCCGCAGGCCCTCAGCAGACAAGGCCTTTTTCTGGCAGGGTATACAATTTGAAATTTTGAACAAAGGGTCGTTGGCCTTTCTTCTTTGAAATCCTGGTGGTAGAATCAGCCACGTGTTTTTCTCTAACAGGGGTCTTGTCTGTCTTTGCTTTTAGCATGCAAAGGCTGGAGTCCCAAGGCGGGTGCCCCATATCCCAGTACTTCTCACTGGAGCCACTTGGAATTGATTACATCTCCCCAGAGGCAGTGGTGTGGGTGGACTGAGAAAATTGTAGAGTTAGTTGCATTGACGGTGTTTATGGGCTGTTGGGCCTCTGTTTCACTCTGAACTTGTTATTCCAGCCCACCAAAGATCTGTGATAACCATCACAAAAAGCAGCCTTTTTAATTACTTCATGGATATTTCGCACCACTCAACACTATAATCATAATTCCTAAGATACTTATTTCTTGTATTCATGGGGAGAATGAGTCTTGTTTGTCTATGGGTACTTAGTTGTCTCAACGTAGTTATATTGAGTAATGTATATATGTTTTTGTTTTTTCCTATGTTTACTTTCCAAAGCAAAAACAAAAGAACAAAAATAACCAAAGAAGGGAATTCAATGGCTGTCTACAAACTTTTTGTAGGTGTTGTTTTGTTTGTTTGGCCTGGTGACAGAGGAGGTGACATGATGCTTGTCTTTACTCTTTGGCCCCATGTGTCTAACTGGACCTGTCTGCCTTGGAACTGAGCAATTCGTACATGGGTTACATTTCTGTTCCTTTGCAAAGACCGTGAGCCTCATTGTGAGCTCATGTAACTTCCTTCTAGACTAAGCAAAACAAGCAAACATATATGTGATAGCTTTTATCTAGCTCTGTCATGAAATGAAAACCACTTATAACCTGTGGTATTCTTGAAGAAACAATCATTTTTCACAATTCTGGACATGGAAACTTGTTTCTTTCCTCTAACCAGGCTGAATGTAATAATGACTGAGCTCTAAAACAAAGGGCCCTCGGGCAATGGCATAGGGAATAAGGCAATAACACTTGTTTGATTCCTTCAGATACAGACTCCAGCCATAGTACAACCCTTCAGCCTGCTGAAACTCCAAATATCCATTTGGTGGAAGACTTGAACAGGACAGAACCACTTTCAGTGACTACTCGTAAGGATGACACTCAGCCCCTTTGTTGGCCTGTCTTCCTACTTCACATCTGCTGACATTGGTCAAGATGTCACATTTGTTTGTGGAATAGTGCAGTCTTTGCTAGGTGGTTCAGTTCAACCAGGGGGTGAATCTGTTTTCATTGTCTGTCTTTCTTGCGAGGGTTTTTTAAACCTGACTTTATCTTCATTCATGGTTCCCTCCTGAGTCGATGGCTTTTTATTAATTAAAGGACATGGAGGTTTAATTCATCTCCATTTTTCTTCTCTAACCCTGCATATGAATAACACCAAAGACCATCACTAGTAGGGTGGTGTATCTATGTTTTAATAGGCTTTTTGAATTCCACTCTTTACCCAGTCAAGGAAGGAGAAAGATTGTTTCTGTGAGTGTGTAATATGAGGACCAGGTCATCACAGTGACTAGAGAAATCGCATTTACCTTTGAGAGGAGGAGCAAGGAATATTGTTAATAACTGACCAAGGTGGTGGAGCCCTGGGAATGGAAAAGAACCATTTACTAACATATTTTTCTATCATTAAACATCTACCAGGAAGAAATATGAAATTTTTGGTACCCTTAATTTTCAACAGGTGTATAAGGATAGATCAACCCAAAGCCATTCATAAATTCTTGGCAGACTATCAAAGAAATCCCCAAACTAAGAAGGCCTCATTCCACCGCTTGCTACACACAATGGGCAGAGTCCTCTATAGGAACTCTTTAGGCATAGGGAAAAAAGCCAGCAGGCATGTATTGACTGCCACCAATGTAAACAGCAGTGTTAGGCATCAAAGGAGACCTAAGTAAGCCTATAAACGGCCCTGGCCAATGCTGGACTTGTATTTCCATTTGTGTTACTGTTGACTTTTGTTCTGGTGTTGGGTTTGGGATTTGGATTATCTCTCTCCTGGTTACATTTCTTTGGTGGTGGACATGGCTGATGGGTGTGCTTTATGGAACTTTTGCCACCTACACCTCAGAGGTCAGTCAGTGCCTTTCTTGGAAGAATATAAAAGAAAAGAATTCAAAACTGTCAAAGTGATTTCAGAGATGGGCAATGATTCAATCTCAAATTGATACATGTCACTGACGACCCTGTGTTTGCCCAGGCAAGCATCTCTTCGGTGCAGTGAAGAGAAACCCTGTTACAGGCAAGATCACAGCCCTGCTGATAAAGTAGTCACTAAAATGCAAGGCTCTCTATGAGGGAGTCATGTATTTTCTTGTGAAGTTGCTCTGAGTTAAACAATGGAGATGGACTTTTTCTTCTGTGTTCACAGACACACTGCACAGCGCTGTTTTCTTTATAACTTCTTTGTCCACAACTTGCCAATCTTGGTGGTTGAGGGAAAACTGAAATTACCGCTCTCCTTTCTGTGTCTCTATGATTTCTTGTTTCCCTGGGGTCTTCGGTGCAGTTGGGGCAAGGTGGTCCAGGTAGGGCCAAGTTTTGGCTTGGGCTTCACTCTGGAACTTCTCTGAGAGACAAAGAAGCTAACTAGGGACAAAGTATGATTTTTCTGTTTATTTTTATCAATCAGCAGATGATGAAGGGCACAAATACAATTTTCCCATTGTGTCTGCCCATCTAATATCCTGTAGCTAGATCACCCTTGTTGGTGGGTAACATCCTTGTAGTATGGTTCCTAATTAACGCTGGCTTCATCCCTCATTGAAACAGCACAGAGTCATTCTCAGAACGTCTCTACATCACATGGAGAACTGGAAGAAGACCAAGACCACCCAACAACTTCTATTCTGCCATCTAGCAGTAAGGAACAGCCCAGCTGGCTTTTGCTATTTAGCAGAAATCAATCAGCTATGGGTACTTTGTGGTGTCTTCGGTGGTGGTGCATCCAGTGCTCATTTTTACATTTTAATTTTAATAAAAGGTGTGTCTGGTGGTGGTCTCTGATTCTTCTGCTTGTAGACCTTTTAGAAGCCACTGTATATTAGGTATAAACTTTTCTACTGAATTGGTTTAAAAAGTGATGATTATTTCTATAAGATTTCCTTGAAATCCATTATATTAACACTATCTCCATTTTGTCTTCTGGACCACAACTCATGGTGCTGGTGACTCGAAAGCAATGCCCTTCTGGCACAGAAAAGAAATCAAGTCAGTAGACTCAGGTCTTGGGGATCTTGAGCTTGTTATTCCTGTTGCAGACAGAATGGTTTCATCTTTCCCTCCAATACTTTGTTTCCTCTTCATCCTCAGAGGTGGATCAAATTGAGAAATAAAAGCTCAAAATCCGGTAGTACCTGAGTTGAGTTCAAGGTCACAATGGGATTAACCTCCCCTTGATGACTCAGACAAATCGTGTAACAACTGTGTCTTCTGAGTAGTAGTCACCAAAACCTCTTCTGTTGCCTGCTATCTGGCTTGCAGTCTTTTGTCAAATATTGGTTTTGTTCAGTACCATTTGCTTTTGGTCTTGGAGAACAAGTAGAAAGATGTGTCGGCAACTTTCCCTTCCGAAGACAAGCACATGGTGGGTGGTGACCGTACAGGTGCGGGCTTGTCATTGACTCCACCTCCACCACGCAGCAAGGAGTGGTGGGAAAGACGGAAGAAGAGGCCCAAGCCTTGCTAAAGGCACAGCTACTTCTCTGGAAGGCTACACCCCTCATTATCCAGACACAATGGAAAATGGGACTCTCACCCCAGTGGCCCCTGCGAAGACTGGGGTCTTTGAAGAAACCGAAGCGACTGTTGCTGCAGACTCAGACTTTAATGTTGATGGCTCCTTACCAGGTAATTTGGCCATTTGTCACCCAGTTTGCTTCTCTGGAGGAGCAACACATCTTTTCCTATTATCAGGGATATTTTCTGTGCAGGCTGTGAATAGATTACTTTGTGCATTGGGAATGGTTTTCATCATTGGCCATCAATTCTAGTGCCAGCAAACTTGGGTTTATTTGAGATAAAGTAAGACTCCCGTTTCCTGCTGTAATCTCTATTTGATTTTTGTGACTTGGTTCTTGTGGTTTTCTCACTTTATCTTTTCTTCATTCTGTGATATATTAACTTGGGTCATGTGGAACTGATATCTTCGTCGATCGAAATAGTTGACTATTAGCAATTTCATATGATGATTCAGCTAATATATTTTTCCTATTTAGCAAAGCTATACCAAACATTCAAATGATTTTCATATACTGGTATCTTTCCTCTGACATTGTCTTTCATAGGTGGTGGACTGATTCATTTCATTTCATTTTTTGGTGATGGGTTGGTATGTAAACCTTTTCTACATATGGCGTGCTTCAAAGTTCATGATTCACGGTTAATAAACTGGGATACTCACTTTTTTTGTAATTGTAAACATATGACTTATTCAACTAAGTCTGACATGGACCCAGAATGAGACCTTTCTCTCAAATAAGCAATCCTCTTCTTCTCTTCTTTATTTCTTTGTTTGTATTAATAAACTAATGGTGTACAAAGGGGAAGGGCTTTCTGTTCTCTGTGGCTGAGAATCTAGAATCCCAATCCTACTAATGCCTAGAGTCCAGGCACCTCTTACCGCTCAATCGCTAACACATTAAAGATTAATAACCTTAAATACACACACACACACACACACACACACACACACACAATTGGCAGAAAGCCCCTACCTCCTTCACTCTCTCAAAATTCAAGAAACTGATCTCACAAGAATCACATATGCAAAACAGATGGTAGTGGCGAGGTTCTGATTGACAGAGGGGGAAAAAAAAAACCCAGGATGGCATATGTGTGGCATATTTCCTTTGGTTTCCTTCTCCAGGGCTTCAAATAAAAGAGCTTTAAAAATATCAACCTCAGCAGTTGGCAAACCCAAGCCCCCCTGAAGGCTTTTGCTTAGTGTCCTTATTAGTAACCTTCTTTTCTTCATGGAAACCTCCAAGTGCTATTGTTAGATTTCTGCAGAATGAATCAAATTTCGGAAGGCCACCCTGTTCTCATGCTAAAATGGTCCCACCCACTGAGCAACTTAAAGGATTTAAATTTGAAATCTTAGTTATAGTTTCTTAGGTCGTTTGCAGAGTCTAATTGCCAGCAAATAAAATACCTTCTACAGAATTAATATGCACACGTGCTGATCCCATCTGATCAACATAAGAAAGGTGGTGGTGTCTGTATTTCCTTCCGTTCTCTGTGAATCCAGAGATTCGTAAACAGCCTGATCTCACTCCCCATCTTCTTCTAGAGGATTCACAAAGTTTATTTCTGTCTATACATGTTTCTCAATCTACTTGCCTAAGGTAAAGCACCGACCTATGTGATGGCGGTGGTGCTGATGGGCCTGCTGACAGTGATGGCTTTGGGAATGGTGATTTTGGTGGTGGGACTCTCAGTGTGGTGTTTCGGCAAGTGCTGTTGTCTGTTATCATAACAGGAGCAGTTACCAGCAACCCTCTCCTAACCGGGAATGGTGGTGAGCAGCTCACTGCATTCTCTCCCTAGGCGCTTTTGTAATGGTCTATACCAACATTAGCAGCCCTTGTTCTCTGTGTATGTTTCCCATATACTGAACCTAAGATCTGATCTTTGGATTTAAATTTGCCCCCTCTTGAGTTTGTCTCAACTGAAAGTTTTCTGGTGATGGATATTTGAGAAGATGGGCTCATGCCAACGACTGTTGAAAATGTAGGTGTAACTTTTGAAAAAGCTAGCAGCGGGTATTGATTCTGATCCCCAGCTCTATGTCATTCACGTTACTTCACGACTGCTTTTTTCACTTAAGCCTGGCCTTTCTCCCCTCTGGATAGTTTAGTTTTCCCACATTCATCCCTAAGATTCATTTGCCTCAGACTCAGAGACACCTCTTTCATGCTGCATTTGCCGAGCCCGAGCACACCCATTTAAATGATCCTATTTCAGTATCAAAACTCTTGCCCAAGCTAAGAAGTATCCCGCTCAAATCCCAGCCCCACGAAAACATCATAGTATTTTCCTAGAATATTCTTTAGCTCTGCTATTGGATTTCTACCCACACCATTATTTTAGGGGTCATCCAACACGGCCTGCGCTGCCTCAGTTTCCTTCATTTTGATTAAGGCTCTAGCCCACTCCTCAGCGTCTTAAAGATGAGCGGTGACTTCTTAGTTGTCAGCAGATTGTGGCTTTCTGAAGACACACCCCATGGAAGGGAAGATCACAGTGTGTGTGGACACACAGTGCTGATTTTTTTTTTTTTTTTTTTTTTTTTGCCTATTATTCTAGAAGGCCGCGACTCATCCACGGACCCCAGACATGGTTCCAACACTGAGACATATGGATCCGGATCAGCTGGTGAGTTTGAAATGTTTAGTCACTTGCTAGATTAATCTCCCAACCTGATGGTTGCTAATGAAGCATGAGTCAGTGTCCCTAGAGAACTGTCTCACACTTAAAAAAAGAAAACACATGTATTTTCAGCCACAGGGAGGGCTTTATTAAGTCACTCCACTGGACCCCACCCTGAAGTTTCTGATTCAGTAGTCTGAGGTGGAGCCCAAGCATTTGTATGCCTAGTAAATTCCCAGTCACTCTGAGGCTGCTGGGATGGGTACCACACTGTGAGAACCAGCTCTCTAGAAAAGGAGCTTCCATCTGAAAAAGTCCGGAAGACTCCATGCAGTTCTTCCGTGCTGTCTAGTGCTGTGTCAACTTGCCACAAGCTAGAGCCATTGGAGAGGAGGGAGCCTCAACTGGGAAGATGCCTCAGTAGGATCTGGCTGCAGGCAAGCCTGAGGACCATTTTCTTAGCGATTGATGTGGGAGGGGCCCCCACACTGTGGCTGGAACTACCGCTGGGCTGGTGGTCCTGGAGTCTATAAGAAAGCATACTGAGCCAGCCGCAGAGAACAAGCCAGTAAGCAGCACTTTCCTCCACGGTCTCTGCATTAGCTCCTGCCTCCAGCCAGGTTTGAGTTCTAGCCTTGGCTTCCCTCAGTGGGCTGTGAGATGTAAGCCGAATAGACCCTTTCGTCCCCAACTTGGTTTCGGTTATGGTATTTCATCACAGAAATAGTAACCCTAACTAGAACAACCCCGATTTGACATTGCCCCCATTCAAGAGCCACTAAGAGAACTCTTTCCACATAAAATAGCTTGTGCTTGATTCTCATTCCTCTACCTAGAAATCGAGCAGGATGATCACAGGGCCTGAGAGCCAATGTCTTAGCTGAGAATCCTGAGATATTGTCACGGGGCACCCTTTAAAGACCACACGACAGAATGAATACCTGGAAAGTGTTTAGCCTATTCCTGGCAGCCGACAAAGTAGCCAGCATTTGAGAGTTTGCTGTGTGCCAGGAAGACTAACCAAAACATCTCATTTGTCCATTGAACTACATGAAACTAATATTTCAGTAGGGTACGCATGCCCAATGCCGGGGAGTTTAGAGTTCACTCTCTATTAACTCATCTAATTGCCTTGCAAACCCTACTATAATACATGAAAACATTATTATCATCTCCTTATTACAGATGAGGAGAAGAAGGGGAGGTAAGAGAAGGCAAGCGACTTGCCAGGTTGATATGACCAGAGAGTGGTGGAGCCATGTTTCAGGCCTGGGGTCTCATATTGCCGCTCCTAAGTCTGGTCTGGAAGAAAATTCCATAATGACCATAATTACTGCCAGACATGCATTATTAAATAGATTGCTGTTGGCCATGACTCAGATCAACCCCTGAAAACATCACTCCAGGCAGCAAAATCTGACACGAGGCAAGCTTACTCCTAATCCCTAGTGCTGGGGTTACAGAGAGGTTCTCTCAGCACTTCCTACCATGAGGTCCTGATCATCACAGATCTACGTGGTTCATAGGAACCAGGAAATCCACAGAAGTTAGAATCCTCTGCCGTGGTTTTGAGCTGGGGACAAACACTGGCTCCAGGGTTCAAGCACCTCTGAGGATGGATGACTTGGATAACAGCCCTTAAATGTCGGAGCTCTGGCATTTAGGGCTCCTTAAAAATTACCCTGAAGTAGAGACAGCTGTTTTGAGCTTACTGTGGTGCTTAGCATACTTGGTCATCCCCAGCTTTTGTTTCTCTGTCAGTAGGAAGAGAGATCCTGTCACCTACCTCAGCCGTCTAGGCTTTGTGCGGAATATAAGGTATTGGGAACATAAGGGGCTATTACTTGAAGGCGTGGTTCCCAAACCCAAGAGACCCCTACTACTGTGAGTGTAGTCTATGGACCAGCCGCAGAGACTGCGCACAGAAGCTCGGGGGAAGGGCCTAATTTTGCCCTGTGCAGATACAAACTGAATCAGGGTCTGAGGTTATTTAAGCCCCTCCCCTTCAGCTGGTTTGTGTGCTCCACTCTCCACTGCCTTTCTCGCCACCATTAAAGCCAACGGAATGATCTCTGTGCCCATTTCTGTGGCTGGACCCCATCTCCAAACTGGTGTGCCCAGTGTCCTGCTTTATAGAACTCCTTCTCCAGGCCTGTTCCACCTGGATTGAATTTATGGAGCTCTTGGGTACAGGGAAGCCTGCTGTCTCTGGCCCATCCTCTTGGGCTTTTGCTTGAAGTGAGAATCAGGTGGGTGGGAACTGGTCTTTTTCCTTTGGCTCCTATGCAGGTGTCTATTGTTCAAACAGGAGGTTTCATCTTGTGCACACACCTAGATCTTTCCTTGCTGGGAGCACTTCTTTGGAAAAGGAAGATAGATTATGATCTATTAATGGCCTCCCTTTCAAATATCAAAGGCTGCCATGAGTCAGACAAAGGAGACCGGTGGGAGTGGCTACCCCTTCACAGAGGTTTCCAAGGCCACAGCGCTCCGGCTTGGGTGGCTGCTGTGTAGCTCATGTGTGTGCACATGCCATGTGCACGCACAAACCTGCCTATTGCCCAGGACACCGGCAGGTGGGTGGAAAAACTACTATGGACTCCTTTGAGATTTGAGAAGAGAGGCCACTCTCAGAACAGTGCACAAGCCGTGGAAACAACACAGAAGTTACCTTGCTCTGTTTTGTGGGAGCTTTAGTAAAGCATCAGACTGTTCATACTGAAGCAACCCTAGGTGGTTAGACTCCAGCGCTCACTCCGCAGAGTCTAAAATTTGGCTCTCTCAGAAAATATTTTCTTTTGAGCCCCATCGTCGTAGACCATGGGCTAGCCAAAAATGTCTTGCTTAGGTTTTGTTCCCCTTGGTGGCCTTCAAGATCCCAGAACAGGTTGCTGTTTAGTGGCAAAGAGTAAAGGAAAAAAGAAGACAGAACGCCAGGAAGTTTCTTTTGAAATGTGATGTCTTTCTCGTTTTGAAAAGCATCTGGATTCTGACTCATAAGCTGTCTGTCTCTCCATGCTTCCGTCCAAGCTGGGTTTTCTGTTCATTTCCTTTGTCTTTTAGTGGTAGAAAGCATTTATTTTTCTATTATGTTTTACTGGTTTGGCATAGACTCTATTAACCATTCATTTATAGACAGAAAAAAACCAGTGCTTGCCCTTCCTGCAAAAGAAAAAAAATTGTATTCATATTAGTGCCTATAATATGAGTCCTAGTTTGCTTTCTATTGCCGGGAGAAAGACCACAACCAAACCTTTCCTTAGGGAGGAAGGGTTATTTGGCTTTCATGTCCTGAGTCATGGTCTACTGAAGAAAGTCAGGGCAGGAACCTGGAGGCAGAAACTGAAGCAGAGGCCATGGCGGAGTGCTGCTTGTGGGCTTGCTCTCCATGGATTGCTCAACCTGAATTCTCATACCACCCAGGACCATCTATCCCAGAGTGGCACTGCCTGGTGGACTGGCCCCTCCCATAACAATCATTAATCAAGAAAACTCCCCCATAGACTTGCCTACAGGCTAATGTGATGGAGACATCTTCTCAATCAAAGTTCCTTCATCACAGGTGACCCTGGCTTCCTTGTATCAAGTCGACAAAAAACTAAGCAGCATAATGCATGTGATTTTTAGATACACTTTGGACTTTCTGAAGTAGATGAATACATTATTTTAAATAAAGATGTTGTTTCTGGAGATTTGGAGTTGAGCTTGAGATTTCATATTGGTAGCCCACTCCCTAGTGATGGGATCCTGCTGGTCTATGGGACCACGGTTTGTAGTCTGGGTCTTAAAGAGAGAATGTTGTAACTGCACATAGCTACTCTATCATCTACTTCTTGAAGCTTCTGTAAGACAACAATGAAGGTGTTCCTGCTATAATACTCATTTCATAAGCCAGAAAACAGAGGCTCCAAGGTGATAACTTGTCCTGGTCCACATTGCTAATAAGTTAGGTCCTAAACCCAGGATGGACCAGCACTGGAGTTCAGGTTCTAACACTGTCTGTCACTGTTCCCTGCCACAAAAATCCCATTTGTAAGCCTTAGTGTGGTCACACCGAACTTTCTTGGGAGGCTGAGAGCGAGATGAGATACCTTCGCCTAACACTTGGTAAATGTCTGCGTCTTGAATCTATTTCTAGAGTCTAGTGAGGCAGTGGTTGGAGGGTAGCCCAGGACAATGCTCTGGAAGAAACTCCTGGCTATACATTCCAAACTGGGGCTGAGAGAGCTCGTTGTTTTTCCCCTTAGGACACGCAAGTGGGAGTCAAGATGGTGGCGCGAACACAACTCCTCTTCCTGGGAGGAGACCTCAGATTCCAGGTGAGTTTCACACCATGAAGCAAAAGTAAGATAATTATAGCAAGGTTCTCACAATGTCCTAGCAAAGACCTCGTTAAATGTACATCTGGCACCTCTTTGAAAGTTTAAGGATAAACAAAAATATGATAGCCTCCTTGTGGGACAGGAGGGAGCCCCCTCTTTCCCCCTTCTAGGTCCCTCGTGTCCTGTATGAGCTCACATGGAGGCCTTCCGCAAAGAACTGGTATGTCCTGAAGCCTCCTTCCCACATGAGTGATCAGCAAGAAGACCCCAGGGCAAACCCAGGGTCTTCCTAACTCAGCACAGCTTCCCCTGTATTTCTAGGACTAGAGATGAAACATGCAATTCTCTTTGCATTGGTGGGCAGGGAGGATCCACAGAGATAGGGGACCGTCTGTGTTGGGTTGAGTAAAAACACTCTTCTGCTCCCCAACCTACTTTTTCTTGAGGAACAGTCTGTTAATTCAGCCAGAAGGAACTTTTTAGAAAGTATGACTTGTACAAGGAGGGAGCTGTGACATCTGACTGTCCCATGCTGCAAGATTTAGCATTTGATGCAATTTCTTCTTTTAGCACGGGGTTGAAACTGAGCATATGCAAAGGGGGATTCCACACAGGAAGTGTCTCTTACTGTGGTAAATTACCCTTTCAACTCTTCCTCTGGTGGAGCTCCAAAGTGGCTTCCCTTGTGGCCCTCTTCCTTTGTCTCAGCTTGCTGACCACCTGAGCAGGCAGGGGACGGGCAGGCTGAATTCAAGCAGGAGGATTCATCCCACTGTAGTGAGGAGGAGTGTGGAACACTCAGGACTGAAGGTCAGGCAGGGTGGGTGAAGAACAGAAATGGCTTCGTCCCTGCAGCGTTCCTGCTCTCTTGAGGTGAGCCAAAGAGGACACACAGTCTACCGTAGGAGGAAAGCAGGAATTCCAAGGAGAAGTGGGCATGACTGACAAGCTTCTCTTTCTTCTTTGTCAAGCCTTCGTTTACTGCACACACCTACCACTGGACTGGGTCAGCTTGTCAGTCTTACTGAAGCCTGAGTTTAAAACATGTGGACAATATTGCATTAATCCACAAGCAGTACATAATTATCAAATAAACTTTAGAAAATGCAACTTAGCAAATGGGTGGAAATGTGAATCACTTACTGTCTTCCTCATTACCCAGACGTATTTAAGCTGCGGTCTTAACAGATGTTCTTCTTAATATTTTTTTTCAGAGTAATTTATTTCAAAACTGCTGTATGTGCTGTTTAGTTAACATTCTCTGTTGGTCAGTTCCACTCTCCGTGTCATTAAATATCTTTCCCTTGAATTATAACACTAACAAAATGGATGTGTCTTAATTTATTCATTTAATCCCTCCCCATTGGATGTTAAGTCAGTTTCAACTTTCATGCATATAAACAGCACAATGACAGACATCTTTACAGTCGACTTTGAGATCCTATAACGTTTTGAATATGTAACTTCTAAATCAAAAAGTATGGGCATTTTGGGGTCTCTTAACAAGTGGAGCCGAACAACTGAAATGTGCCATGGAAATCTACCTTTACCAAACCATGAGAACGTCCTTTGCCCGCTGATTATCAACTCCATCTTTGTTTTGAATGAAGCATGAGGCAGATGCTCTCCAATCAGCATGGAATGTTTCTCTCACGAGAAATATAAATGTCCTTTGATCTATTTAACATTTCATCAAAAACGCGTATAGGCTTCAACGGGTTATTTGATATGTTTTTGGATAGATTTTTCTTCCCAGCAGGGTTTGACTAACTGTTGATAAAAAATTAATACAAGAAGCCTGTTGGATGGAAAATCTACAGTCAAGATTATCTAAGAATATTCTAGCTGTACCTGGTGGTCAGACCTCTCTGCAGAGTTGGCTGGGGTTTTCATTCGGAGCAGACCGATTTTTAAGTGGTATTTTCTATTCCATCAAGTGTGTTTGTGCGGCTCACGTATGTCCTTTGGTTCACTCTTCCAGAATGGCTCATCATCTTGGCATCTCTCCTGGCACTGGCTCTGATTCTGGCTGTTTGCATTGCTGTCAACAGTCGGCGCAGGTAAGAGAGAGACCCTTCAGCTTTCCACTCTGAGGGGTATTGTGGAATTTGGGCTCTGATTGTAGCCTTGGCAACCTTGGTACCCTGGGACTTGCTAGACATGCATGGTTTCCAGCCTGCCACCAGACTTTCTGCATCAGAGCTTGTAATTTAACAAGATCCCAGAGAGTCCTGTACACGTCACAGTTTAAGAAGCCTTTCTCTGTCCCATTATCTAGAGAAACAAAACTCCAGCACCCCTCCTTTTAAACAGTGGTTGAATCTTACTGTTCTTAAATTTTCCATGGTTAAATCCTATGGTGACTATCTGATAAAAATTATGAAATACATCACTGGGACGTCATATAAAGGTATATTCAGCCATTGGCTCATTAAACAAGCATTTGCTAAGTTTGTTCATGATTCACAAAATGCTGTATACCAAATTAAGAATTGGTTTTCTTCCTTTGACTATTGGAAGTTTAGACATCTTCTAGAATCTTTGAACAAAGTTGGTATAGGTCCTGTTTGTTTCGTTGTTTGTTTCTCTGTAAGGATGTTATTTTGTGTTTCCTGAAGGTTTCAGTTGAAGGGATTCAGGACATTGCCTAAGAGAATCTCTACCACAGTGAGGTCTCTGAAACAATGATGGGCATCCCTAGGCAAGAGACTAAGTTCAGCAGCACAAAACAGGCAAATGGGCTCCTCTCATCCTAGAAGCCCCTCTCCTCCATCTTAACAAAGGCTTGGTATTTTTAAAGTTAATTAGGTAGTATATACATTTAATTAATTTATAACCAATCTCCAATTAGAAAACTACCCAAGGTGAAGTGCAGGACCATAGTAACTCTAGCAACAGGAGGTACGAACTTTAATCCAGGAAATCCCCAAAATAACTAAGTTTATATTCCTGCCCAGACACTTTAGAGATTCGCTGTTTTTTTTTTCAAAGTGTCTGCTACAGACACTAAGCTTTTTGTAAATATCCTTTATGATTGCCTCACGAAAGGTTAGAGTCTTCTTGCTAAACTGAGTGGCCTTTGCCATGTCTCTAAGTCACCCTACAGCCCCCCAAATGCTCAGATTCTGAGCCCTCTGGAAGGAATTATACACTTCATTATTGTTGTTGTTCAGAAACAAGAAACAACTATTTCCAGTGCCTAGCATAGTCTTTATAATCATCTGCAGAAATTGAGTAATGCTTTATCGGTGTTTGGAGTTAATGAAAGTACTCTCTCAAGTCATGGTGTTGCTACCTATACTTTGAGAGCATAATGAAAATTAAATTAGTCATGAGCACTGACCACATACAGAGCCAAAACTGGGGGGATATTAAAGAGATCTCCTCTGGGCTCCTATGACTAGATAGAAACAGGCTAATTTTCTGGTCCATTTAAATACGTAAGTTGCGGAAGCCTTTCAAAGAGTTTTTATTCTTCCTCTTGGCTTCCTTGTTTTCCCTTGGATTATTTTTTGCTCAATTAAATATGAATTTCCTTTTGTTTGGGATCAGTCTTTGATGTATCACATATACAGTCCATAAACTTTGCAGATGTCACCTTGGTGATGTCCCTGATGCCGTTGATGGGGGGGGCGTTGATGTGGAGGGGGCCCTCCCTAAGCATCTCAGCTATCGCTGAGAGCAGTTGGAGTCTGAACATTGTGGCATCTTATCCCACATGGTTCTTTGTTTCCTCAGCAGCAGAGAAAGGACCTCATGGCCTCTCCTCCTCTTGTCTCCAGGCCAGCCATCACCCTAGCAACAGGCAAACAGGGACAGGCAGAAGCTGGCTGAACCAGCCTCTCACCGGGAAAGCAGCTTCATGCGCGCCATAAATAACTGTGTCCTGATTTGATAATTGAAAACAGATTTGCCACGCCGCTGAAGGGTGTTTAACGGCTGCACAGGCCCCTTCATGTGTGTTGTCTTCCTAAAGCTAATAGCCCATCTCTAATCCTGTTAGGAGACAGGGACCTTTCTGCTTTGAGCACTGCATTTAAGAGAGATAGGGAACTCTATCTTCACCATCGAGAGTCTGGTGGAAAACAAGGCCTCCAGAGGGGATTCATTTATTCAACAACATCGTTTGTGGGCTTTTGTGGCTGTTAACCCTGATGAGGAGTGAGACAAAAGGAAGACCAGGTCTCTTCATTAAAAGTCTTGAGGCTTAAATGTCCCGGGGCCTCAGACCTACTCAGAGCTGGGAAGATGGTTCAGCTAGTAATGGATTGTGAGCACAAATGAGGGCCCCCAGAACCCACATAAAAAGCTGATGGTGGTGGTATAAGCTAACAATCCAAGTACTGGGGAGGCAGAGCCAAGGGTGTCTCCCTAGAGCTTACTTGTCAGTCAGCCTGGCCAAACGGTGAGCTCCAGGTTCATTGAAAGACCCTGCCCCAAAAAATAAGGGGAAAAGTGACTTAGGAAAACACCCAACATCAACCTTTGGCCTCTACTCTCATGTGCTCCCGGGAGTCCACACACCTCTGCACGGACAACACATACCTCCATACACAGATACACACATGTACGCACATGCTCACTTACATGCCTGTACACACCGACCGCTTCCTACACTCCAGGTTCTCTCCTGTTACCCTAGGTCTTTCTTTTAACTCTCATTGTTCAGTAACTAGCAAGAGTAGACTGACTTTTGAGTTCCCGTTGTTTGAAGTATTTGCCCCCATCCTGTGAGGCTGATAGTCAACAGCCTGAGAAGTCAGGGAGCTGCTTCAGGTCACACAGCTATAAGATCTCAGCACTAAGCCTTCTAAGGCCTTCACCGAGCCCCCTGCTGTGTCCATGGACCTCACCTGCGCCCCCAGCTCTCATTCATTTCTTTCACAACTGGAACATCTTTCCTCCCACGGTTCCCCATACCTGTGCTGGAAGATGCAGGATCTACTCCCCGTTCAGGCAGTATATTTTGACTTCCCCAAACAGGAGATTAAAGTTTGTGGCTTTGGCAGTCTTACAGGGAAGAGCCACCATCACAAATAATAGACGTTTTGACTCTAGACCTTGAAATATCCAGCAACAAGGAGAACCGTTCCAACTTCATTCTGTTTCCAAATCTTCGCCCTGACAGGGCCAGGCAGAACCCAGCCCTTTCAGAAGCTCAGCATCTGAGTACGGACTCTTTAGTTCTGACTTCTGTGATCTCAAGGGGGCCCTCAAAGTGCTCTGGTCCTCAGTTCCCACTGCTGCAAAATGGGAGCAATCGCCGTTTTAATAGGGTTATAGCAAATGACTTGTACTTTGCCTGGAATCAATCGTGCATTTAATAAGTGCTCATTTATTTTCTCTCATCATAGTTATGAAGCTATAAAACTTGGCTTCCATTAGCCTAATCTAACTGCTATATGCACAGCAGTGGGCAGGTTACAGCAAAGGGGAAACTTTGAATCGGGCTGCACGGGGCCAGGCAGTGCTATCAGAATCACAAGGCCGAGGTCAGAGTCATGCTTTCCCATAGAAGCCCACTTCCTGCCTGAGAATCTTGAGGAACATTACTAAGAAACCTTAAAGTGTCAACACATGGCTTTTCTTACGTTGATATTAAACGTCCTGTAGCAGGACTGTGTAAAGGTCAACCAATCTTAGAGGAACAAATCAATACGGCCTTGTCCTTCTGGAACAGCGCTGCTTTCTTATTCTCTGGACGTGGCAGCGCGGTGTTGGCTGATAGAGGAAGTAGCAGAACTTTCTTGAAAACACAGATCAACATGATTTATGATCACAGTCGTCATGGTTTATCTGAGGCTGCGGAACTTCGGTGCTTCAGAGGCAAACATTTGCATTGCGCGGTATTGGGGGAGGAGAATCAGGACTCCAGAGTCAGATGGATCAGGATCCAGATCCTTACATTGCTTGTTAACTAGCTGAGAGAGACTGTTGGATTTCAGACCCCCAAGAATTTCTTCAGCTAAAAAGGGGATGGGCTGCAACAATAATTTTGGGTTTCTGGAGTCCTGATTCTCAACAGTGACTGCAGCAGAAGTCTCCACAGTGTGCTGGTTTATTGTTGGTTTTGTTTTTCCAAATACTACAGACTGAACCTAAAGCATTATGCATTCTAGGCGAGTACTCCACCACTGATCTTTCTGTTCTCAGACCCCTCTTGCCTTCTTATTTTAAGACTGGGTTTCAATGAGTTATCCAGGTTGATCTTGAAAAAGGCCTTGAACTTGTGATCTCCCTGTCTCAGCCTCCAGAGTAACTGCAACTCCAGTCTGTTAACCTCAGATTCTGGCCCCACCGCTTTCTGATGTCTGCTTCAGGAAGCGGTAAAGTGGATAATTTCCATGTCTAAGAAGTCCCCGGGTGTTTTGGCTGCTAGACTAGGGACCTCACTTTAAGAAGTGCTGGCATCAGCTGGGCAGTGTTGGCACACACCTTTAATTCCAGCACTTGGGAGGCAGAAGCAGGCAGATATCTGTGAGTTCAAGATTAGCCTGGTCAACAATGTGAGTTCCAGGATAGGCAGGTCGGCACTGAGAAACCCTGTCTCCAAACAAACAAACAAACAAGCCGGTGTTAGGTGTTAGGAAGACCAAGTCGAAAAGGTGCCACACTCAGTGCTTAGCACAGAGGAAGACCATGCTAAATTGTATCGACGATAATGGTGATGTCCCCAGTGGTGGCAGTCATGATGATGATGATGGTTGTTTGGTTGATTGATTGTGCACTTTTTCTCATACGATGTTTTACAAACTCATCAGGTGTGGACAGAAGAAAAAGCTGGTGATCAACAGTGGAAATGGGAAGGTGGAGGACAGGAAGCCGAGTGAGCTCAACGGAGAGGCCAGCAAGTCTCAGGAAATGGTGCATTTGGTGAACAAGGAACCATCAGAGACTCCAGATCAGTTTATGACCACCGACGAGACCCGGAATCTGCAGAATGTGGACATGAAGATTGGGGTGTAGTGACTACCCCAGTAGCTTGGAAAGACACCAAATTGCTGACATGTTAATACTGGGAGCTGGGACCCTTCACAGATGCAGTGTGCTACTGATTACTCTTATTGGAGACAGTTTCAGCATAAAATTTTCTATTCCTTTTACATTTTTAAAAAAGTCCATTCCAATTTATGAAAACAGCATTGCTTTCTGAAATGAGGGCCCAAAGAATACTCCATTAAGAATTTGACTCTTCCAGTTCCTCCCGAGAGGCCTTGCATTCCCAGGGTATGCTACGGATGGCTTCTATCAAATTCATATTCTTGGTCCCTATTGAACTCTTTCCCTACCCTAAGTTCCAGGTAATAGTGACCAGCTAGGGACTTTCCCCAGGGCTTAGAGGGATTGGTCTCTGGGAGGAAATTTGAATGGGTCCATATTGCCTCTCCAGCAGTCCAGTCCTTGGGCATTGCTTTCCAGTGGGGTGGGAGATCAGATGTACTGGTTACACACCCTTTCCCCTCTCTGCTGGAAAATTTTCAGATGCTTCTGAGAGATCCCCAAAGGGTGATGCTATTTATCTATAGTAAGCTATTTATCTTTGTTTTTTGAAATATCAAACCCTGGAGGTCCTTTGTTCAATATGACTTTTTTTTTTTAGGTTACTTTGTCAGAAGCATAACAGGGTATAAGTTGATTCATAATAAACACCTGTCCATCTTCTAGCTTGACCTTGTGCTTCAGTTTCTAATCTGCAAGGTCTGAGTCTTCATAGTGTATCAGGATGACTTTAGAATGGTCCTCCTAAACCCATGTTAGGGCAGCTGTGCCCAACTCGGGTTCATCCAGCTGAATCTCATAGAAGATCAAGGAAGGAAACATTGTTTTGTATCTAGGGTATCAAAAGGGTTTCTCTCCTATTCTGGAATCTGAATTGTCGGTAGGAAAGCTTCGGTCACTTTGTGCTTTGGTGGCCACCCTTTTCTCTTTCTTAAAGGGCACATTAAGTTTTTATGTCCTACAGTTTTTAGGGTCCTATTTCATAGAAGCCAATTCTAGTAGTGATTTCACCAAACAGTATGGTAGAGGCTTGTGACGCCTTATAATAAAAAGAGAAGCCAACAGAAATTAAGGTATAGACAGCAAGCCGTAGTTGGCATCACGAGAGTGTGATGTACAACCCATCTCGCTATTTCCATGAATGTGTTTGTTGACATTTTCAAAAACAGTTGGTACTCAGAATGAGTTGCCTGGGGACCCCTCAAAAAGCCACAGGGCTGCCCACTACTGGAATCTTATCACCAGACAAGCAGGTTTATGGTTTAGCCATGGAAGTATGGTATTACCCTCTAGCCTCATATTTTTTACATACTGGGTAAATGTTAGGTGGCATTTATTCATCTGCCAGAATGTCCCATTGCTCCTAGATCTTCCCAGGTTACTTGTAGAAGAAATTAAATCCATAAAGTAAGGTTTCCTGTAAAGTAATACTTCTTTTCTAAGGCTCCCATGATGTTACTGTTGACTAAGTTTATATGTTTAATATTTTTGTCAAATAAAAAAAAACAAGAGAAAAATTTCCCATCTAAATCTGATTTGAGTTTATGTCAAGAGTGGACTCAGGCTTTATTTAAAGGTGATACACAGACTTTCCACCACTCATTCCCAGCCTCAGCTCTGCCAATCCACCTTCCTGCCTCCTTCCGTCCCTGCTCACCTCTTCCCAATGCCATGGCTTCCACAAACTGCCTTTTTCTTCCTCTGTGAATGCTACTAGTCAGTTCCGTATTCAGACACCTAGTTTTCTTTGTCTTTTCCACTTGAAATCGACACAAGGTTATTCCTTGTTGTTCTTCATGGTGTTAGGATGCCCATGTCCTTAGAGCTGTCCTGGCTCACCAGCCCATAATGAGCTCATTGTATGCAACGAGTCACTCTGCCATTGGGTTTGAAAGGGCTCTGCCAAGCTCTCCTTGATCCCTAGATACCCTTTGGAGGCACAAGAAAAGCCATGGAAGTCTCAGGGCTAGAGATAATTCTCTTCCCAGTCTAGACATGCCCACCAGTGGGTTAGGTAGGATATTGTTTGCTGTGATTGTTAGGGTTCCTGTAGCGTAGCCTGACTTGTGTTACTCCTACCAATGACTTGCCAGGTGATATAGACTAAGTCAATGAACTGTGAGCTTGTTAATAAAAATAAGGGGCAGGCATTTAGTGATTTGCGTAGTAACATGAGCACTTCAGATGTCATTTTCACTAGCAATTGTAAATCTGTATCCTGAAGGATTTCTTTCAAGTAGCCTTCGGTAAAAAATCAAAAGGTAAAAGATACCTTCACATTTGCGTTTTGTAGGTTCTAGCTAGATAAAATGGATGTTTCCAGAACCTTTGGAAAAAGCTTTACATTGACATCCTTTGTACCAAGAGTTGACTTTATAGCCAACATCCATTCAAGACTTTTGCAACAAAGTGGAATAAAGAGCCACCTTCTCTGGAAAAGTAAAATGGTCAGAAGAACAGGAATTATCCACTCTTACATCCTATTTCTTTGAGTAAATCTTCTGGGTTGACATTTCAAATGTAGCCAATTGTTACGTTTGTACGATGACTTTTGCTATTGTTCCTTTGAGTTTTTCCGAGACCACCCTCCCTTTCTCTGATTTTTGTATATTTATTGACTGACCAATGATAATAAGGAAGACATGGTCTGTGTAGTACCCAACTGAAAGTGTGTTTTGGAAAACATTAAAAGGTCATAAGAAATGGAAGCCCTGGTCTCTGAGGTGAGGGGCCTGGGAAGTGGGAAGTGGAGTTAGTCTGACTAACATGGAAGAAATCAGAGGTTCCTGAGGCAACTGGGGTCATGTTCCTTTATTTGTTTTGTTTGTGCATGTGTAGAAAACATGTAGGAGTGGACATGTTTATGGAAGCCTGGGACTGAAATCAAGGTCATCCTTGATGGTTCTTCCACCTCATTCCTTGAGGCAGGGTCTTTAAATCAAATCCAAAGCACTCCAATATGGCTAGTCTTGCTATGGGGTTCCAGGTGAACCATTATTCCCACCCATTTTACATGGGTTCTGGGGATCTGATCTCTAATCCTCACACATGTGCTGCATGTATTTGAACCCCCTGAGTCATTTCCCGAAACTAGAGCTCTTGATCACCCTGCTTCCTAAGTGCTTGTAGAAAGGTACCCCCATACCCAGCTTCCTTCTTTTTTTCTTAAAGGAAGAAATAACAGCGACAACAATAAACATCTGGATGAGCTTCCATCACTTGAAATGGTGTTGAGGTAAAGTTTGACCCCACAGACCTATTGTTCAGAATCATCTAAAGCAAGTCAGATGATGTCAAGTGTGACTTCCTAAAATGCCTAGAACCACCTTCAGGCTCGATTTAAGAGAGTAGTGAACATACCCCCATTCCATCTGCCATGACAGCTTCTTAACCACGATGAAGAGGCACTGAGGCTGTAGCTCAGTTGAGAGAGTACTTGCCTGACATACACATGGGCCTGGGTTCCATTCCCAGCAGTACTTATAGAGATGTAGTGGTATATGTCTGTAATCCTAGTGTTTGGAAGGTAGAGGCAGTGACATCAAAAGTTCAGGGCAATTCTTAGATACATAGCAAATGTTGGGCCAGATAGGACAGTATGGAGCTGAAGAACTGTTCTCAAGAGGAGTTTGGAAGAGGAAATGACACTAGCAATACTTAGAAACTGAAAAATGGTAATTAATTGGTAACTGGTTGAATAATTTGGGAGTGTTTAACCCTAAATTAATTCTGAAGAAGCTGAGAAATAACCAAGCTGTGGGCTGAGTGCCACAGAGGCTCAGAACTTGGCATTGGTAGCTATCCTGCAAATGATGAGGAAGGAGATGGGTTCAGAGTTCTTGTAAGAAGCTGTGGGAACCTCAGTCCCCTCCCCTCCCCTATGCAGTCTAGATTACTGTCCTTTCACAATGCCCACAGAGAAGCAGAATTATATTCTCCAGAGAGGGTAAAATAGCCAAGGGCAACAAGGGAGACGCAGTTGACAATATAAATCGCATGTGCTTGCATGTGTGCACGCGCATGCGTGCACACACACACACAGAAGCTCTACTGCGCATAGAAGTGCTTAAATTTCCTGTTCTTCTTCCTCTCCTTGGCTCCCAGAACACTGACAGAGTCTTGCTCCCTTCAAGAAGTTCCACCTTTCTAGGGAATTTTATAAGCCTGGAAAAAAGTCTAAAGATACTTATATGTTAGTGCCCTAGGGAAACAGGCAGGAGCTGTTGAGGAATCAAGTCTGTTAAGAATCAAGTCTCAGACTCTATCAGGCACCCAGCTTTCTATGCCTGGCTCAGCAAACTGAGAGCAGAGGTTCTAAGTCCTTGCAGAAAACACCTAGCATCAACACAAGGACCAAAGCAAATAAGATCAAGCCACTTGGAAGAGATAGAAACAGGTCATGGAGAAAAAATAAAGTAAACAAACAAACACCATCATTAGGAGCCTCAGTAAGAGAGGAGGCAAAGTATGAAAGGGGACAGAATGCTGGGTATGAAAGGACGCTCGCGTGCACCTCAGAATGGAGCTTTCAAAAAATTCAGTGTGAAAGAACACCATTTTAAAATAAGCCCAAGAAAAGGTTTGTAAGATAAAAGAAGAGAAACAGGATTCAAAGGCAATGACAAAGCAATGGAAATAGAGGGATACACATTTCAATAACTGAGCTCTGATAGGAAACCTAGTGGGCCAATCAGGAAAGACATCAAAAGGGAAAACAACAGCAGTGGAGAGGAGGAGAGATCACGCAAAAAAATAAAACAAGAAAATGTCTGAGAATTTATGAATACAAATATCTGATTAAGGACCAGAAGAATATTTAATAAAATAGAAAAAAAAACCAAAACTCCATCAAGTCATTGTCATAAAAAATCTCAACATTTTTGGGAAAGAAATGTTCCTGTATTTTCTAGGGAAAAGAAGTAGGCCTTATATATAGAACCAAGACTCAAACTAGGGCATGGGCAAGACACTGTAGAGTTGGCTAAGATATGTACAACCAGAAGTTTGAGTCCAAAGTAAATGAGAAGATCATAAGTCTGATAGGTCAACCTGGGCTCCATAGAAAGACCCTGGCTCTAAAATCAAACAAACAAACACAAGAGTCAGGGTAGAATTAGACTTCTCACTCGCCATTTTGGAAGAAAGAGAGACATGAGACATGGTGGAACCATAGCTTACTGCCCAGGGGAAGCCTCCCGGATGGGATGTGCCCCCAAAAGACCTTCCCAGAGACTTGGATATTTACAAAATAATCTGACCCTCAGACCACACTGAGCCTGGGTGAATAGGAAATATCTGTGTATCTGCAATACACCTGGATTTGTAAAAGTAATTGGAGGCCTTCAAGAATACAAAATTGGAAGTTTTCTCTTGAACTAAATGCACCTCAGGAAGGTGTTTTATTTAGCCTGGGCTAAATTAAACTCATTTAACTATACTTAAAGAAAATGTTGAGGGAATTGTTTCCAGGCTAGACGTGTGACTAAGCTGCATACAAATTAAAGGTAAGAACAGAATGGAGACATTTCAGCTATGCTCAGTATCCAAGCGCATTCACTCACTCTTAGGTGACTGCCAGGGATGCACTCTACCGAAAAAAACCGTAACCAAGAAAGGGAAATACATGAGGTTGGGAAAATATAGAGAATTCTTAAAATGGTGGCGGGAGATCCCAAGGGAATATGGTCCATCCAATCTAGAGGGAAATCAGACCAAATTAGGAACAGACTAAAAATGGAAATGCGTGTTTTGCCTCTGCTGACTCCTAATTAAAAAAGAATTCACATTTTGGTTGTATTGGCTAGCTGTTGATGCAGTAAAGACAAGCTCCAAAATTAGATGCTTAAAATAAATGCTTGCTTATTCTTCCCAAGTCTGCGAGTTGGTTCAGTGTGTCTGCCGATCGGGGCTGGCTCAGTTGACTCATTCATGTTTATGTTGTTGATAAAGTGCTCAGAGAAAAGCTGCCTGATCTAGTACAGCATCACCCTGGATGCCAAGAGTTTGTTTCCATATGCCTCCCACATGCTACCCGCTGGCTTGTGTAGGCCTGGCAGGGACCTCGGAAGAAAACGGATGCTTGCACAGCTCCTGGTGGCCAAAGCCTAGAGCTAGCTTTCGATGTTTCCACCATATTGTATTTGCCAAAGCCAAACCCAAGAGTAGCTCAGATTTAAAGAAAAAAAATGGATTCTATCTCCCAGTGGGAAGAGGAACAGAGACACCTTCCAAAGGAAGCTAGGAGACCAATTGCAAGTACTTTTAGTGTCGTCAGCCTACAGTAGGTATGTTGAAAGATTTCTATGGCTCAAAGGTATCTCTCATGTTTATGTTTAAGAAACGTTGGGCCGTGTTGGCAATAGCATGAGCATGGGAAACCATGAGTAATGTCATAAACGCCATGCCGTTGGATAGGAAGGAGCAGGCATGTGTGTTTGGGAGGATGCCCAGAGCGTTTAAAAGAACATGAGCCTTGGCATCGGTAATAAGTGTTGGGTTTTAATATTGATTCTCTCACCCACTTAATACAATCCTGCTCACATATCTTAAATAACTGGAGACTTAGTTTAACATTTGCAACGAAGGGGTGGACAGGAAAACTGTCAGAAGGTTACTCTTCTTAGACAAGGGACTTCAGTATTGCCGGCTCTGTTATAGGTCCTCCCCAGGGCTGGGGAGATGGCTGAGTCAGTAAAGCACTTGCTGCATAGGCCTGAGGACCCAATTCCTCATCTCCAGCATCCACATAGACAGTCAAGTGCGGTGGTGGCGCTAGCTCTGTAACCCCAGCACTGGCAGATCTCTGGAGCTCATTGGTCAGCCAATCTAGCTTAATAGACCAGTCCCAGATGCAGTGAAGGAGCCCGTCTCAAAATCAAAGATAACTAGGGATGTTAAGAACTTTTGACATCAATGGCTGGTCTGCACACAGAGGTACACACATTCATACATACATACACACACACACACACACACACACACACACACACACACACAAATTCCTATCTACCATGTCCACATATACATAGGTATTTAGTCTCTCCCTTTTCCATCTCCTCCAAGTTCCTGAACTCTGATCCCAACTGTGTGGTTATTAACTTGGGGTGATTGTATCCAGATGATTTCAGAATCCAAGGCACCCTGGGAGGGGAGCTCATTGATTTTCACAGAAGAGCTTTTGTTTTCAAAGCAAGACCCAAGAGCAAGGAGTCACCAAAGCAAACAGCTGGCATCCTTGATGTAATATTGGCTACCCAACATGTGGCTACACATTAACCAAAATTGGGTACCCACCCATGGCTTTGATGTCATCCTCAGGAAGTTGTCTCACCCCACCTCTTCTCAGAATGAGCACATTCGCCCTCCCTAGATGCACCTTGCCCTTGCCCACATGTTGCTGGTATAGTTCAACTCTATCAGCTCCTCCAACGATCTCCTCTACTATGGCAGACCTCATGAGAATAGGCTCTGTGTTTTGTACCTCCAAGTGGTAACAACAGTCCCAGCTCAATTATTACTCAAAATTTACTATTTACTCAAAATAGTTACTCAAAAGTAACTATTACTCAAATAGTTTTTTATTTTTTTTATTACTCAAATAAAAAGTAACTCAAAAGTTACTATTTACTACTGACCACTTATGGATGTCTGTGTTTATGCATTCAACTAGTGAGGAAGGAATTCTTATCCCATTTTTAATGGATGAGTCAGCTAGGAACACAGAGAAACACATTGTAGTCTCCAAACCACCCAACTAGAAAGTGCTATACTTAGAATGGGGCCCTGATTCCCTATGTCTTATTGCCTATCATCAAAAATGTGCCAAGTTGAATTTGTTGACATTAAGAGATCATCTCCAAACCTCGTGAGTCAGAGCAGCCCTCCGCAGCTCTCTGTGCCTAATGGGGTCAAAAGAATCCTTCAGGAGCTACTGGGAAGGGTTGGGAGTAAGTGAAAAGATGCACCGTGTAGGCTTTATTGACAAAGGAGTTTATTTAGAAACCCATAAAGGACCTCACAGATGCTGTATTTTCTGGAAGGAGAAGGATCAGACCATGCAGAAGTGTAGGGAGCCGGGCCATGACGGCCCACGCAAAGGGTCATGGAAGATGGAAGTCTGATCCAGCGCCCTAGCCTCCAGCTCCATTCCTTGCCTGTGCTGACATCTGGTCTTCAACACCAGTAGTCCGTTTGCTTGTTAGGGCTCCCCATCTCCCGCCCCCTCCAGGCCCCACCCCCAGGCTTCCAGACTGCTGACTTCATCTTGCGGTGACTGACTGCTGTTTTCCAACGTTCTCATCCAAACCACTTCCTCGTCCTTGCTCCTGGGAGAAACGCAAAACCTCCAGGAAAGGCGGCTAATATCCAGTTTGAACACCATAGGCTTTAAAATCAGACTCTCAGTTCAAACCCAACTTGGTATTCTTTTGTTTCCTTATGTTTATCTTGATTTATTTAGCAACAGAAAGACGTCTGGGAAATTCAGTGAAATACGATGATGGAATTTGGTGAACGCACAAGGCTTTTCTGCTTCTCCTCCTCATTCCCGACAGCTTCAACACCATTCTTGTGTGATACACAGTAGGAAGCTGGATAGATCATGAGTCACTACTAGAAGGGAAGTCAAAGAACCTCTCGTCAGGCCTTCTAAGAATGGAACTGTGAAACCCCAGCTCTTGCCTGCTATTCCAATAGACATCAGAGAGGAAAGAGGGACCCCTCCTGTTTGGAAGTTTTAAAGTAGGCAGATCTGTTACTGTTGGAGGATGGAATGGTACCCCTTTCCAGGGTCCTGCCTCTGCAGAGTCTAGGCAGATAACTTGGACCTCAGCTGTCCAGAAATGGAAAATAGATTTTGAACAGTGGCAGGCTAGTCAGAATTCTAGATAAGTCAGGGGAGTTCTGGAAGAGTTTCGCTTTCTACTTTCTCCTCTTGTCACTTGAAATCTGCTCAAGGACCAACGAGAGAATTGCCTGGCAAAGCTGTCAGAGAGGTAAAAATGAAAGCATCAAAAGAAGAGGGGACTTTAACAGTTATTTAGAACAAGTAGCTAACAGCTGTTTACTGTCTCATCTGAGAACACAGTAGCTAAATAAATAAAAATAGCTACAAAGCAATCCCACGAGTCGGGTTTACAATATGAATTTCCAGGGCAGGGTGGATTAGCCTCTCTTGACTTCTCTTCTAAATCTTTGAAGCCTGTGTGTGGGGACCACTGAGCAGAAATACAAAGTTGCGTCTGAGCTGCAATGCCATTGGCGATGCTGGGGTCTCTCTTAGTGTAACACAGAGCTGGCATCTCACTGAATGAGCGAGGAATCCCTGACACCTGCGGTCATGTACTTGATAGAAACTTGACTTTTTCTTTGTGGTTTTCAGCCATCTTGTTGGCTATCTTTGACCTGTTGATAACGCGCCCCCTAGTGGGCATCTCAGAAAGTTCTTTTTTTGCTCTATATGGAAGTTGAATTCTGCTCCCTGACTTTAATCTTTGACTCCTCAAGGCAAATCCAGAAAGAAAAAAAGAGGAGGACCATGGGGGTCCTTTCAATAAAGGCTTGTGTGGAGGAGTGGTGTTGCTGGGCAGTCTGGGTGGGAAAAGGTCAAAAGTACAGCTAGCGATCCATGTGCTGACTTAATCAGCAACTTGTGAAAAAGATTCACAGATCATGGGGAAAAAGCACATTGCAATGTGACTATCATTTGCCCAGTATTTGCTGAATTCTGAGCATTGTGCTGTCTATTTACACACACCCATAGCTGAAGGGTACAAATAATTGTAGTTAAGAGTTTTCTGAGGGGAATATATAGCAAGATTTTATGACTAATGACTCTGGTTATCTTAGACACGGTGTATGTTAACCTGAGTTATTCAACTTCTCTGGAGACTGATAGATCCAGATAACAGAATGTGACTTACGGACTGAGCAAAACTAACACACTGCTCCCCCTGAGTTCTCAGAATATCGCCCAGCGCAGAGCTCTCCATTGGTGCATGCTAAAATAAGAAAGCTGAAGTGAGACGCGGAGCACCTTTGTGAGATAGAGCTGCATTTGCCATCAGTTCCACAGAGAGGAAAACCAAGGTACACCAGGCATGGTCACTCCACTAGTCAGGGGCAGAGCTGAGCTCTGCATGAACAGTCTGGGCCAGAATATATTCCCCGAATGCCTACACCAGTCTGTTTCTACTTATACATACCAAAACCTTCCAGGGGGGGCTTCAGGTGTGTGTGGGTTGAGGCCAACCTTAGGTGTTCTTCCTCAGGATGCTATATAACCTTAGGTGTTCTTCCTCAGGATGCCATATAACCTTAGGTGTTCTTCCTCAGGATGCTATATAACCTTAGGTGTTCTTCCTCAGGATGCTATATAACCTTAGGTGTTCTTCCTCAGGATGCTATCTGCTTTGCTATCATTTTTTGATTGTTCTCACTGGCTTGGAGCTCAATGATGCAGCTAGGCTGGCTAGCTAACACACCCCAGTGATACGCCATGCTCTGCTTTTGGAAATTTTTAGTGTGGATTCTGGGGAGCAAAGGCAGGTCCTCGGGCTTACGTAGCAGCAAGCACTTTGAACCAACTGAAACTTCTCCCCACCCTTCTGTCATACCAGCCCTTTCAATGGGAATATTTTCATTACAGTTTCTAAAGAGGACTGGTGTCAACTCTGATAAACCATTAAACGAATTTGAAAATTATCCAAACAGATTGAAATTACTCTAAAACAAGATTTGCTGATGAGACACGCAGGTTGATTATAAAAGGTTTTCTAGTTCTATTCCCGGTGTGGTGGTAAAGCACCCATGCCTAAAACAGCTTAGGGGAGAAGTGATTTAGTTTGATTTACAAATCCAGGTTTCAGCCTATCATTGTAGGAAAAGTCAAGGAAGAAACTTCAAGCATCTAGAGACATCACATCTACAGTCAAGACAGAAATAAGTGATAAGTAAACGCGTGTATGCTTGATTGCTTGATTTCTCTATTCTCGTACAGTTTAGAATCCTCTGCCTAGGGAATGGCACCACCCACAGTGGGCTGGGTCTTCCCACAACAGTTGATTTAATGAAGATAATCCTTCACACAAATTCCCATCGACCCACCCAATGTGAACAATCCTTCACCGAATCTCTCTTCCCAGCATTTCTAGGCTGTGTCACGATGACTGTCAAAACAGGCACTCACGGTAGTACAGATTCGTGTTGATTTGTGTTTGAGGAGCTGATCAACACTGTGCTGTTCTTTAGTTCCGTGTTTTCATTTAGAATTATTCTTTTGGTAAGACAAATTTGCTATAACAAAATCTAGAACTAGTCAATAAAGATGATACAGCTTATTATTTCGACTTTTGTTAGGTTTTTTTAAAAGTTAACATTAAAAAGGTAAAAAAGTATTGGTTGACTTCATCTTAAGTGAGAAATAAATAGCTGACATCTGTCTTCTGGAAAATGCTTTATGTTCATGCACAAATGAGCATTAACAGGAGGCAACAGGTAGCAGGGGAAGCGACATCTAACTCACCAGTTACTTTAGATTTCCCAGGGATCTGAATGCCATGTCTGGTGGCCTCTGGTGCACACCATAGGAGATTTAATCTGGGGTAGTTCCTCAGACTAGCTGCCCAGAAACTTGCAGGAAGTCACTACATCACTGAGGATCTAACTTAAAATATGCTCAATGTGTTTTCTCAGCCGCAAACACATTTTAAGTATATTAGCAAATGTAATAGAGGATTTTACTTTAAATGGCATCAGTGTGGCTGGATGGACTGAGATTCTCCCCTATCTGCAGAATCTAAAGAAATGTGTCTTAGATGTGATATTCCTTATAGTCTAGTAACAGTAAGGTGTCTGATAAATTACCACAGGGGCAAGGTAGAGATACATATTTTTCTTTTGCTGAGCAAGTCTGGGTATTAATTCTGCTAAGAAGAGTATCAAAATGAGATGGCGCAATCGCACTTGTCTGGTCAGAACAGGGGCTTTCTGGGAGAAATTAATGGTAGAGGTGGTAAGACTGGTTGGGTTTTCAGTAACCCAGGGGAAATCCAACCATGAGCCAGGGTGGAAGCTCTTTCCCACCAGTGCCCAGGGGCACGCTTCAACCTGGAAAACCCAGAGGATGAAGAGTCACATCCTACCCTTCTCCATGGGGCATGACCACCACCAAGGAGAGAAAAGCAGCCAACACTCAGGGATGGAGGGCTGGGAAGCTGAGAAGCTGACATGGTGGATGTTTCAGTATGGCCATGGGAAGGAGTTTGGGGAATAGGGACAAGGGAGGCTTGGGGATGGTTGCTGGAATTAAAGGAAGAGAGATGAGGGGAGGAGCTAAGAAGAGGTGAGGAACAGCTCTTGAGGAGATGCCCTTCACACTGCCCACTTCAGAAGGAGCACACACAGCAGCCGAGCTCAGACATATATACTGAAACACATGCATGACATGGACACATGTGAGTGCATGAATATACACACATAGGCTTCTGTGACTTTGGGGTAAAAAGCTTACCCTTCCTCCATTCCACCATAAGGCTTTCAATCAACCAAGAGCTTAGATTCCACTAGTAAGTCAGCACCACGTTCTGTGTTATCCTCCCCTTCCTGGAAATGCCTGGGGCGTTAATGCGTACTCACTTAGGTTGAACAAACGCACAAATGGATGCTAGCCAGAAACACCCCAGGTATCAGGAACAGAGAAATCAACTCACCGGTTGCGTTTTACAGCTCTTCCAGGCCATCTGAATCTGAGTCATAACTAGAACGAAACTGCTATAGCTTCTGCAGGTTGGCGAGTACAGTGTCACCAGCATGTCAAGGTGGAGCTAGCTAGTGGAGCAATGACATGCATGCACTTCTAGGGAAGGGGTAGCTCACCCCTGGGCTGGTGCTGCTAGTCACAAAGGAGAACGTGCTGTGAATCCCACTCGAGCGTGAGTGGATGATTCAGATGTGAGGATACTCTTCCCTCCTTTTTCCTCCCCTTCATTTCTTTCCCTCTCCTCTTCTTCTTTATTTTACTTGATTGAGCCAAGGGCTCATGTCTATGTAATGAAAGATAAGCTTGAGCCTCCGATCCCCTAGGCTCTACCTCCACAGTGCTGGAATTATAATATGTGCCACAAGGCCCAGCTTTAGTGTGGCTGGGGATGTACTGAACCCACGTTTGATGAATTCTAGGCAAGCACTCTACCAGCTAGACTGCCTTCCCAGCCCCTTGTCTTCGACTTTCGGTTAACCTACACTAATTGGATATAGTCGCGTACATATTTCCCTAAAGAAAGCTCCCATCATGGAAATGTCTCAAAAGAACATGGTCGCACAAAGACAAAGACACTGGGAGAAGGGACACGAGAAGAGGAAGATGTGAGCAGAATTTGGAAGGCAGGGAAGGCAGAGGATGTCTGCTGGAGTCAGTGTGGGAAGCTACAACCTAAGGTGTGGGCTGAGTGAGGGGCTGAATGGATGGCCCAGCAGTTGGAGCACTTACTGCTCTTCCAGAGGAACTGGGTTCAGTTCCCAGTACCTGCTTCAGATAACTCATGATCACCTGTAACTCCAGTTCCAGAGTATCCAACATCCTCTTCTCACCTCTGTGGGCACTGCATGTATGTGGTGCACACAGACTCATGCAGGTACATGAACGTACACATGAAGTAGAAGGTAACAAATCATCATTTTGGGGGGTTTGTTGTTTGGATTTTTTTTTTTTTTACTTTTAAAAAGGACTGTCATATGTCCCAATGCAACCTGGGCACTTCTGTCCCAGAGACACCAAGGAGGCAGAGATGATGGGTTGTGGAGTGGATGAGGGACATGATACATCCTCTTCTAGGGGCTTAGAATCTGGAGCAAAAGGCAAAGCGTAAGTAGTAGTCGCCAGGGTTGTAAGGTTGAGGCTAGGTCCAGTAGCAGAGCTGGTGTATAGAAGCCATAGTGACTGCACCCTGCACAGTTAATCTGCCTCCCAGACTCCAAATTTCTGAGGTAAAAGATCCCTGGTCATCATTGCAGACATTATACCTAAGACATCTTACTTAATGCATTTCTTTACTTGTCAAAAGAAGCTAGGAAGATTCCTAGGCATTGAGTGTTTAAAAAATAGATTAATGACATCTATTTGCCTATCTATCTATCTATCATCTGTGATTTATTTCTGTCTATCATGTCTATTATCCATTTCTATGTATCATCTTTTTATCTACCTATCATCTATTTCTGCCTATCATCTATTTTTATCTACCATATATTTCTATCACTTACACACACACACATATATATATACATATATATATATATCCTCTATGAATCTCTCTATCTACCTACATAACACCAATCATTCATGTATCTCTACATTTATGTTTACACATAGTAACCTATGTATTTCCCGAAGCAAGATCCCAGCTGGAGAAATAAAACTTATATCTTCAGAGAATTGCCGTCCTGAGGAACTGGAAATAAAAATCTATTATAAGTTTATGGAAATTACAGAAATCAACCAATTTGTCATTGCTTGTCATAACGTGGCTGATTTCTGTTTTCATTTTTTGCATTATGTATTTTTTATTTTATTGTTGAGATAATAATATAGTTACAACATCTCTCCCTTCACTTTCCTCCCTCCAAGTCCTCCTTTTTACTGCTTCCCACTCTTCTTAAAACCTGTGGACTCTTTTTTCACTAATTGTTATTGTATTCTAAATATAAACCGACAGTTCTTGTGAGGTTGCTTGTCCACATGCCTGCAGGGCTGACCATTTGGCACTGGACAATCAGTTGCTATGCTCGTCCCTAGGGAGGATCCCCTCTACTATTTCCAGCTTTCCTTTGCTGCCTGTAGTACTTTCTGTAGGGTTGAGCCTTGGGAACTTTGTCTATCTATTTGGGCATGGCCATTGGTGTTGTCCTTGTTCAACATTTGGGCAGCCACGGTGCTGAGACTTTATGAGTTACTTTCAGTAAATTTTGGAGTTTTACTTTTAGTAACTTTTGGAGTTACTAGGAGACACAGTCTCTCAGCAGACTCCCTCATTTTCTGACTCTTACAATCTTTCTGGCCTCTATTCTGCAATGTTCCCTGAGCCTTTGGTGTAGGAGGGTTCTGTTGATATATTGAGACAGAATCTCTTTATATAGCCAAGGATGATTTTGAATCTCTGATCCTCCTGACTCCACATTCCAGATGCTGAGATTTCAGATGTGCAGAAATCCAGGACTGACTCTGCTCTACCAATTGAGCTACATCCTCAGCCTCAGGTCCATTATTTATTCTTTTTTCTTCACTGTTAGTGAGGGATTTATTTTTTATTGTGTTTATTGAGCTATAATATATTTTCTCCACTCTCCCCCTGTTTTGTCTCCTCCTCTTCTCCCCTCTCACATGATCACCATGCTCCAAATTTACTCAGGAGATCTTGTCTTTTTCTACTTCCTACATAGATTAGATCCATGTAGGTCTTTCTTAGAGTCCTCTTTGTTGTCTAGGTTCACTGGGATTGTGAATTGTAAGTTGGTTTTTATTTGTTTTATGTCTAAAAACCACTTATGAGTGAGTATATATGGTAATTGTCTTTCTGAGTCTGGGTTACCTCACTCAATATGATGTTTTATTGATCCATCCATTTGCCTGCAAATTTCAAGATATCATTATTTTTTCCTGCTGTGTAGTACTCCACTATATATATGTACCACATTTTCCTTATCCATTCTTCAGTTGAGGGGCATTTAGGTTGTTTCCTGGTTCTAGATATGACAAACAATGCTGCTTTGCACATAGTTGAGAACATGTCCTTGTAGTATGATTGAGCATCCTTTGGGTATATACCCAAAAGTGTTATTGCTGGGTCTTGAGGAAGGTTGTTTCCTAATTTTCTGAGAACTCACCATACTTGGTGTGGGTCTGTACCCTGTCAATTGCATTTTAATAAAACACCGATTGGCCAGTAGCCAAGCAGGAAGTATAGGCAGGGCGAGAACAGGAGAATTCTGGGAAGAGGAAAGGGCCGGTCTGTGGTCTGTCTCAAGAGGAATCAAGATAGCAAGGGATGTGACTGTCTCGTCAAAGAAGGGTGTTGAGCCATGTGGCTAACACAAACAAGAGTTGTGAGCTGATTTAGGTTGTGGGAGTTGGTGGGAGTCCTGAGCTAATACGCCAATCAGTTTGTGATTGGTGTGGACCTCTGTGTGTTTGTTTGTGACTGGACTGCTGTGGGACCTGCTGGGACAGAAACCTCTGTCAACACATACTGAATATCCAAAGGGGTTGTGCCAGTTTGCATTCCCACCAGCAATGCAGAAGTGTTCCCTTTACTCCACAACCTCTCCAGTATAAGTTGTCATCAGTGTTTTTGATCTTAGCCATTCTTACAGGTATAAGATGGAATCTCAGAGTTGTTTCGATTTGCATTTCTCTGATGACTAAGGATGCTGAGCATTTCCTTAAGTGTCTTTCAGCCATTTTAGATTCCTCTGTTGAGAGTTCTCTGTTTAGGTCTGTATTCCATTTTTTTATTACATTATTTGTACTTTTGATGACAAATTTCTTGAGTTCTTTGTATATTTTGGAGATCAGACCTCTGTCTGATGTAAGGTAGGTGAAGATCTTTTCCCATTCTGTAGGCTGTCATTTTGTCTTGTTGACCATGTCCTTTGCTTTACAGAAGCTTCTCAGTTTCAGGAGTTCCCATTTATTAATTATTTCTCTCAGTGTCTGTGCTACTGGGATAATATTTAGGAAATGGTCTCCTGTGCCAATGCATTCAAATGTACTTCCCACTATCTCTTTTATGAGGTTCAGTGTGGTTGGTTTTATGTTGAGGACTTTGGTTCATTTGGATTTGAGTTTTGTGCATGGCAATTGATATGGATCTATTTTCATTCTTCTACATGTTGATATCCAGTTATGCCAGCACCATTTGTTAAATATGCTTTCTTTTTTCCATTTGATATTTTTTGTTTCTTTGTCAAAAATTCGGTGTTCGGTGTTCGTAGCTATGTGGGTCTTTGATTCAGTTCCATTGGTCCTCCTGTCTGTTCTTACGCCAATACCAGGCTGTTTTCTATACTGTACCTCTATAGTAGAGTTTTAAGTCAGGGATTGTGATGCTTGCAGAAGTTCCTTTATTGTACAGGATTGTTTTGGCTATCTGGGGTATTTTGCATTTCCATATAAAGTTGAGTACCATTCTTTGGAGGTCTGTGAAGAATTTTGCTGGGATTTTGATGGGTATTGCATTGAATCTGTAGATTGCTTTTGGTAAGATTGCCATTTTTATTGTGTTAATTCTACCTACCCAAGAACATGGGAGATATTTCCATTTTCTAGTGTCTTATTAAATTTCTTTCTTCAACGATTTAAATTTCTTGTCATTCAGGTCTTCCACTTGCTTGGTTAGAGTTATTCCAATGTATTTTATGCTGTTTGTGGCTATTGTGAAGGGTGATGTTTCTCTGATTTCTTTCTCAGCCCATTTGTCATCTGTGTAAAGGATAACTTGATATTTTTCAAGTTATCCTGCTACATTACTGAAGGTGTTTATGAGTTGCAAACACTTGGTAGGATGTTGTACGAGGAGCGGGCCTGCTTTTCGTCCTGCTGCTTACACTCAAAACAATCACACAGAAATTTTATTAATTAAATTACTACCTGGCCCATTAATTCTAGCTTCTTAATGGTTAACTCTCACATATTAGTTTAACCCATCTCCATTAATGTGTATGGCCACTTGACTGTGGCTTACTGGCATGAGTCTAACCAGCATTCATCTTGGGCAGGAGAACCATGGTATCTGCCTGTCTCTGCTTTCTTCCTCCCAGAATTCTGTTCTGTCTTCCCCACCTACCTGAGTTCTGCTCTATCCACTAGGTCAAGGCAGTTTCTTTAATTACCAATGAAAGCAACACAAATACAGAAGGACCTCCTACACCAGTAGAATATTTGGGGTCACTTGTGTAAACTACTATATCATCAGCAAATAGTGAGAATTTGGCTTCTCTTTTTACAATTTGTATCCCCTTGATCTCATTTTGTTGCCTTATTTCTCTAGCTAGAACCTCAAGAACTACATTGAATAGATATGGAGAATAGGACAACCTTGTCTTATTCCTGATTTCAGTGGAATCAGTTTGATTTTCTCTCCATTTAGTTTGATGTTGGCTGTTGGCCTACTGTATATTGCCTTTATTATGTTTAGGTGTGTTCCTTGTATCTCTGCTGTCTCCAAGACTCTTATCATAAAAGGATATTGTATTTTGTCAAAGATTTTTTTCAGCATTTAATGAGATGATCATGTGAGGTTTTTTTAAATTTGTTTATATAGTGGATTACTTTGACAGATTTTTGTATGTTGAACCAATCCTGCATCTCTAGGATGAATCCAACTTATCATGGTGGATGACTTTTCTGATGTGTTCTTGGATTTGATTTACCAGTATTTTATTGAGCATTTTTGCATCATGTTCATGAGTGAGATTAGTCTATAATTCTCTTTATTGGTAATGTCTTTGTGTGGTTTGGGTATCAGGGTAATTGTAGCCTCATAAATTGTGTGGAACAATTTGAGGAGTATTGGTATTAATTCTTCTTTGAAAATCTAGCAGAATTCCATACTAAAAGCATCTAGTCCTGGGCTTTTTTTGGTTGGGAGGCTTTTGATGACTGTTTCTATTTCTTTAGCAGTTGTAGGCTTATTTAGTTATCTTATCTGGTCTGGATTTAATTTTGGTATGTGATATTTATCCCGAAAATTGTCCAATTCCTTTAAGTTTTCCAATTTTGTGAAGTACAGGTTTTTGAAACATGACCTAATTATTCTCTTGATTTCCTCCATATCTGTTGTTATGTCCCCTTTTTTATTTTTGATTTTGTTAATTTGAATTTTTTTCTCTCTGCTTTTTGGTTAGTTTTGGATAAAGGTTTGTCTATTTTGTTGATTTTCTTGAAGAACCAACTCTTTGACTCATTGATTCTTTTATTGTTTTCTTTGTTTCTCTTTTGTTGATTTCAGCTCTCAATTTGATTATTGCCTGCCATCTAGTCCTCCTGGGTGAGTTTGCTTCTTTTCGTTCTAGACTTTTTAGGTGTTCTGTTAACTCACTAATGTACAATTCTTCCAGTCTCTTTATATAGGCATTTAGCAATATGTACTTTCCTCTTAACACTGCTTTCATTGTGTCCCATAAATTTGGGTATGTTGTGTGGTCATTTTCACTGATTTTTTTTTAGGATGTCTTTAATTTCTTCCTTTATTTCTTCCTTGACCCATTGGTGATTCAGGTGAGCATTGTTTAATTTCCACGTATTTGTGGGCTTTCTGGAGTTAGTGCTACTGTTGAATTCTAATTTTAAGCCATGGTGATCCAATAAGATACATGAAGTTAATCCAATTTTTTGTATCTGTTGGTATTTGCTTTGTTACATAGTATGTGGTCAATTTTTGAGAAGGTTCCATGAGGTGCTAAAAAGAAGACATATCCTTTTTTTGTTTGGATGTAATGTTCTATAGATGTCTGTTAAGTCCATTTGAGTCATAACAACTGTTAGTTCCCTTATTTCTTTGTTAATTTTCTGTCTGGCAGACCTGTCCAGTGATGAGAGTGGGGTGTTGAAGTCTCCCACTATTAGTGTGTGGGTTTTAATGTCTGATTTAAGCTTTAGTGGTGTTTCTTTTACATATGAGGGTGCCCTTGTGTTTGGAACATTGATATTCATTATTGAGATTTCCTCTTGATGGATTTTTCCTGTGACTAATATGAAATGCCCTTCTTTGTCTCTTTTGATTGATTTTAGTTTGAATTCTATTTTGTTAGATATTAGGATAGCTACACCAGCTTGTTTCTTAGGTCCATTTGATTGGAATTTTTTCCCAAACCTTTACTCTGAGGCAATGTCTGTTGTTGAGGTTGAGGTATGTTTCTTCTATGCAGCAGTATGGATTCTGTTTTCATATCCAGTCTGTTAGCCTGTGTCTTTTTATAGGTGAGTTGAGTTTTATAGGTGAGTTTATATTAAGGGATATTAATTACCAGTGATTACTAGTTCCTGTTATTTTAGCTTTGGGTGATGTTATAGTGTGTGTTTTCTCCTTTTTTGGGATTTGCTGAAGTGAGATTTATCCATTATCTGCGTTTTTGTGGATGTAGATGTCCCTGACTTGGGCCTCCTCCTATAGAGGTCTCTGGCTTAGGCCTGGTCCCACAGAAGTCTCTGACTCAGGTGGGCCTTCCTCCTTCGGTGGTCACTCCCCTTGTACCTGCTCCGGTGGAGGTCCCTGGCTCAGCTTTATTTTTATTTTATTTGCATTGGTGTTTTGCCTGCATGGTGTCTGCATGAGGGTGACATGGCTGATTTTTTAATTGCTTGATGTTTTGTTGCTTTCTGGAAGTGGTTGTTTAGTTTGTGAATTATGTTTGTTTGTTTATTTGTTGTTCCTTTGAGACATGATCTCACTGGGTAGCACTGTCTGGCTTTGGAACTAGTTATGTCAACCAGGCTAGCTTCAAACTGACAGAGGGCCACCTGCTTCTGCCTCCTGAGTGCTGGGATTTAAGGGCATAACACCACCATGCCCAGGTTAACATGAATGCTTTTTAAAAAATAATCTTACTTTTAATTTGAAATTGAACCAGAAAAAAAAACTGTGTGTGAGATTCAGAAGCTTTTGGTAAACACCTGCAGATCTAATTATCTTAGAAGGGACTGTCTCTCCTGCCTTTCCCTTGGCCTGCTGTGCAAGGAAGGCTTCATTACTATCAAACACATTAGTTTCTTAAACATTGTTTGTTGCCAGTGCATAAGAAGTCTCTTATTTTGTTTTCTAATGAGCTGATGGCAGAGACGAAATATCTAAGCTGAATTACAAAATGTTCTTCATACAATAAAATTTGATCATGTATTTCCCCTCTCTCAACTCCTCCCAACCTCTCTACCCACCCATCTTCATGTCCTCCCCCCTCTCACCTGTGTGTTCTCTCTCCTGCTCTCACTATCAAAAATAAGATAAAATAAACCCAAATCAAAACAAACAAAAATACCGATTTGATAAAAAAAAAATCCCCAACAAAAAACCCACAGGGGAAAAAAACCCACGAAATTCATTTTCTGTTGGTCAGCTCCTCCGGGGCAGGAACACTGCCATGTAGTGTGTTTGGTAAACTCAGGGATAAAAACAAAAGCAAAAGTAACAAATAAGGAAACAAAACCCCCCGATTTTCCATTTGCCAGCGGGCATTATTTGCAAATGTCTCCTCGGTTAGGAGTAGACCCCCATGCCTTCTTTTCCTTCTAAGTGCTGGGACCCCACCTGGCTTGGACCCATGCAGGCCTTATGTGTCACCACACTGCCTGTGTGTTCACGTGTGTGTCAATTCTGCTGCATCTGGAAGGCAGTTTTCCTGGAGTCCACCTCCCCCGGTCCATAATCTTCTGAGTTGATGATCCTTGAGGGGGAAGGTTTGGTGAAGACATCTCATTTGGGACTGATGCTCCTAAGTCTCTACCTCTCTGTACGCTGTCCAGTTGTGGGAAGAGACGTGTTTTCAAAAGCCTGTGACCGTAGCTGTTAGCATATGAGGCTCTTTCATCCGAATACAGTAATGGGGACTGAAGAAAAGGCACTGGGGTTAAGGATACGTGTTGCCTTTTCAGAGGACCAAGTTTCAGTCCTCCACACCCACATGGTAGCTCACAACCATCAAAGATCCAGACTCCAGGGGATCCCATGCCTCTCTGGCTTCCACATGCATTTCACATACATATATCCAGGCAAAGCAGTCATACGCATAAAATAAAAATAAATAACATCTTTAATACCAGAGAAGATGTTAAGATATATAATTCTGGGATCAAGAGATGACTCAGTCAACCTAGTGCCTGCTGTGCAAGCATGAAGCCCTAAGTTTGGTTCTCAGCACTACATAAACAGCTGGATTTGGTGTGTGCACTTGTAATTCAAGCACTTGGGAAGCAGAGACAGTTGGATCTCAATGGGCAGCCAGTGTAAGTGAACTAGTGAGCCCCAGGTCCCAGTAAGAGAGGTTGTCTCAAAAAATAAGGTGGACTATACCTGTTCACATACATATGCAGACATACATTTAGATCTGTACATACACACATGTATATCTGCACATACACATGTACATACACACACAGCTATGTGCATACAAAAACACACTTACATTCGTATGCATGCACGCACACAGTCACACTCTCACACACATCCTGCCTCCCCACTCCAAAAGAAGCAATGTAATGCCAAAGAAACTCTCCCATGCTCTGGGGACATGCCACACATTCACAGACTCGCATGTACGCATGAACAGAAAACAATAAAAACTTTTGAAAATAATGTATTCATAATACTTCACAATTCATAAATAGCAGACTAAGACATGGAGGGGTCTAGATATTGCTGAGAACCTGAGACGGACATAAGCAACCGATGACCAAGATGCTCTCAGAAGTTTCTTACAAGCTCTGCTTTTTGGAGCTACTAGGAGAGAAGTGTGAACATCGTCTGTGCATGAACAGGATGCAAAGGAGAAAAGAATGAGAGAAAGGAAGCTACTGGGAAAAGACCCAGTCAAAGGAATTCTGAATGGCTCTGCTGGGTTGGGCACATTCCACAGAAATGATTTTTCTCATGACATTTGTCTCTGTGAGGACATGAACACGATTAGCTGGGGACTCCCCAGGGGACTCTCCAGTAAAGAAAAGAATTGTTTCATTTCTCAAAATTCCATTCCCATCTGGAGGGTGAGAAGTTCAAGACCCCATCCCAGGGAGCAGCTTCTTTGGCCAGGCTTTTTCCTGAAGAAACCCCGTGCCTAATCTCCTTGCTGAGCATAGAAGTTTGGTATGTAATGAAGGGTATCGCGAGGATCAGACAATGTGAGCCCAGGACAGCCATGGAACTTCTCTAGAATTAAGATGCATTACGGCTGACTAGTTCAGCAGAGGCCAAAGTCAGCAAAACTCAGGATTGGGGAAAGGCAGCTAAATTGTAAATCACACAGTAATGTCTGTGTGATGTAGATGGGGAAAGGACATTTAAAGTGAGAGGGGGTGCGGTCTCTTGCAACGTAGCCACTAAGAAGTTGGGATTGATAGCACAAAGTGGTGGTGATGATGGTGTTGATGTGCAGAAGAAGAAGAAGAAGAAGAAGAAGAAGAAGAAGAAGAAGAAGAAGAAGAAGAAGAAGAAGAAGAAGAAGAAGAAGAAGAAGAAGAAGAAGAAGAAGAAAGCTATCTTTAATTGAAGCCTTGCTGCCCTCCAAGTACAGTGCTAATATTTTAAGGATATTCTCCTATCAACTCCTCTTCGGGGCTAGGGAAGGAGATGAGTTGATAGAGCGCTTTCCATATAAACATGAGGGTCTGGGTTCAATCCAATCACCTACATAAAAAGCTAGACATGGTGTTTATAATCCCAGAATTTGGAAGGCAAAGGCAGGATGATAGGCTCATTGACCAGTCACCTAAGGCTAATCGGCAAACTCTATCACTGCCTCAAGAATCAAGGTGGATAGCTCTTGAGGATAAACACCCAGAGCTGACCTCTGCCTTCCACATGTTTGTGAACATGTGTGGTACTCATGTACTGCCCCCTACACCACCATTAAGATCAAATACATTTATCAGGTCCGCTCGACAGAGGAATAAGGCAAGAATTAGTGAGCAATCAAAGGCTCCACAGAAGTAAAAAGAAACAGTATGTAACCTTGGCAAATCTCCCCATTACCACTAGCTCATATAAACAGGGTGTCCTCATTTGCAAAAGACATAGGCTAACCTGAAAATACTCCATCTCCCTCAAGGTCCTTTCTCATCTCACAGTGGGGTATGATCTTTGTCTTCCTCTCTAAGATGAGAAGGAAATCTGGGATCAGGTGGGGAAGGCAGCTTATGTGACCAAAACAGAAAACAAAAAAACCCAAAAGAAACAAAACATCTTTCTGTCCTGCTGAGGCCAATGAGAAACTCCATGACTCTTCTGTGAGCATAATGGCGCCAGTGCCCGGAAGACTTCTGAGGACTGCCAGAAACCAGGGAGAAGCTCAATAAAGCCAGGTTTTGCAACCAAGAAGGCAGCCACTCTATGTTTGCATTTTCCCTTAACTGGAAGCTACTAGATTGTTTCCAGAAATATTTGGGAAATCAAAATCTCATCACCTTAAACAACAGAGGAAGATTTTGAGGTTTTGCATATTCCTTCTGACTCAGGGAAGCAGGAGGGAAGAGCAGTGGAAAAACATTGTATTTGTGTGCTTTGTGGCATACACCACTCTGCTTATAAATGTGCATGCCTGGAAGCATGAGTGTCTCTGTCATTTTCATATCACTTGGACAAGCTTCACAGACCATGACTTGGACTTTTACTAGGACAGGGAATCTATGGCCCCTCACTGCCAAGTGAGGGGATGAAGTAACTAAATTTTAAAAATTACCAGGAAAAAGTTGTAAAGCTAGAAGCATTTTCATTTTTGCCAGGGACTCCCCAGACTTCTATTTTTATGTGACATGTGTCAGCTCTGTAGGCAGCACCATCTCCCGGCCTTCTTACTGGGCTGAGATGTTCGATGAGATCTGAGCTAGCTGATCACTGTCTTCTGTGGTTCTGTTTTTGAGCGTGCAAAGACCTCAGTTCCTTATTTTATCACCGTGCTTAGAAGGGGATCCCTACAGGTTCACGCTGCAGGGGCAGCCACACCAGAGTGCATCTTCTTCAAGGCCACTTTATGGCTTTCCAACCTCCAGCCTCGGGATGGCAATAAGAAAGCAATAAACCCAGAGGTTGTGTTTTTCTCAAATCCTAACGGCCACATTGATGGCATTAGCGGGTGGGGCCTCTGGAAAATGATTAGGTCTTGAAGATAGGATCCCCACAAATGAGGTTAGTAACCTTGGTAAACGGACACCGTAGATCTATCTTGCCCTCTGTCTTCTATATAAAGACACAAAAGAAGATAGCAGCATTAAAGCTGGATGGGGATCCTCCCTAGAACCTATGTTGTTCTATGGACTCAGAGATCCAATCACTAGAATGCTAAATAATTTTCTGTAGTCTAGAAATAAATACCTAGTTTATAGTACTTTGTTGGAGTGAAGTGAGGGAACTATTGGTGGCTCTTGGGCGGGTAGAAGGATCTTTTGTGACTTCCTTTGTCAAACGGCAATCCACATCACAGGGGACAGCCTGCTGCTAACGGGCAGAGTTCATGGGGCCTCACACATTATTGCTCAACGAAGATGTCAAGGAGCAGGAAGGGCCTGTCCGGCCCTTTAACACATCTCATGAGTGCTCCCACTCAGTCTGAGGAAGGAGGACCTCATCTTTTAAATTTAGCCATCCTCCTGCTGATGTCTTTGCATGACTCAGGGTCCCTGATGGAGAATCCGACTCCCTAAAAGAGGCAGCGGTATTTGGATCCCCAGGTGAGTGACCTACAGCGGGCCCATGAGGAAGTCACTGAAAGTCTGGGTAAGAGCTCGTCAGTTACACATACATGTGTATTATCACCATCACCATTATTAGCATGTCTCAGGAGTGCACACTCCAAAGACTCCTGGGTACACACACAGGAAATACAGATGGATGTTCACATCAGAAAGAATTGCCTATAAATCAGGCAAATGTTCACTGGCAGGAAATCGAGTAGCAAAATGCAGCATACTTCATATGCTACCATATTACCATTTTGAAGATACACAAGTGCCAGGTATCTGAAACCACACGGATGGACTGAAAAACGCTGTGCTAAGCAGAGAGAAGGACCATGCTAAGAGAAGTGTGTGTTTCTGTGGGATAATCCTTCTGTATGCTGTATATGTGCATTACTCTTCTTCGTTGATAATAAAGTCGATTTGGTCTATAGCAAGGCTGAATAAAGCTCGGTGGGAAAGTCACACTGAAAATGCAGAGAGAAAGAAGGGCAGAGAGAGGGAAAGATGCGAGCCAGCAGCCAGATGAACGAGATGGGCTAGAGGACAGGTAAAGTCACGAATCATGTGGCAAAATGTAGATTAATAAAAATGCGTTAAGTTGTAAGAGCTAGTTAGTAATGAGCCTGAGTGATAGGCTGAGCATTTTGTAATTAATATAAGCTTTTGTGTGATTATTTGGGACCAGGCAGTTGGGACAGAAAAGCTCAACTCTGTTTACAACATGTGACCTGGATTCCTTTCTATAAGGACCAGAAGCTAGTTTAGGTGTTTAGGGTTGGTCAACAGGGTATGTATGCTTTTAAAGGAGATTGGGGGAGAGCTTGGCTCTTCCTCTTCTCACCTCAGTCAGGAAATCCTAATCTCTAATCTCTCTCTCTCTCTCTCTCTCTCTCTCTCTCTCTCTCTCTCTCTCTCTCTCATATGTGTACATGGCCAGAAGTCAATATCATGTCCTTTTTTTGGTTCTCTGCCTTATTTCTTGAAGCAGAGTCTCTGGCTGAGCCTGGAGGTCACTAATTCAGTTAGATGGCCTTGTAAATGAACCCCAGGCCCTTCCTATCTCAACTTCCCCAAACCGGCATTGTAGGTATATGCGATGACTGGCTCTTTGTGTAGGTGCTGGGATCTAAGCTCAGGTGCTCATGCATGCATGCTAGTATTTTACCCGCTGAGCCATCTCCCCAGCCCCAACCTCTTCTTTAAGAAGCAGAGGAATGATCAGCATCAAGGAAAGAGAGAATGGGCCAGTGAGGATGTGGGTAAGGGGATCATGAAGGCTTGCATTCCAAGTAGCATTATGGCTCAGATTTAGGTAACATTTGTCCTGTTATAATAAGAAGTTCTACATGTGTGTGTACACGTGTGTGCATGTGTGTATATGTGCTGTGTGTGTACGTGTATAGTTATCTTAGCTAACTTAAATAAAAGCATTTAAATTTCAATATTAAAACTGGGAGATTTTTTTAAAATCTAAACATATTATTTCAAATGTTCCAAAGACTTGATTACCACTAAAATTTAGGCTTGGAATGCTCCCCTAAAGACTCGTGTATTCAAGGCTTGGGACTAACGGACACCAGCGGAAACTCTGAAGAGTGGGTGTGCTAAGAGCCTTGCAACCTCTGGAAGTAAACTCTTGAAGGTGAGTGAGGGTGGGAGCCTGCCTCTCTCTCTCTCTCTCTCTCTCTCTCTCTCTCTCTCTCTCTCTCTCTTTCTCTCTTATTAGGGTCATAAAGTGGGGAGCTGTGGGCCCCATCAAGAGCTTCTTGACAGGTTTGTTACACTGACTCAGGCCCCAAAGCAATAGAATCAACTCACCTTGGCCTGTAAAACTCAGCCAAAGAAACCTTTTCTCTTTGTAGTTGGAGCCCTCCTGGGCATTTCCTCCAGGAACAGAAAGTCAACAGTCGTGTTTGTAGAAGTCTTCAGTGTCCTAACTCCCAGGCTACAATTGCTTCTCATATACTCACCCCAAATTGGTTTTCTTCTCTCCTTGCTTCTTTGTTAGTGGCAAAGCAACACTTGGCTCACACAAATGGATGCATTCCCACTTTTGACCCACGAGTGATGGGTTCATGGTCCTACTCAAGTTTCTCCTAGTCTGTGTCATCCTTGGATGGCCTGACTGACCCTGGTTGAGTTGTATCTATTCTAAACACTGAAATATTCACTTTGACTCTGGTTTTGAATATTTGCCATCTTAAAGAAAAACGGTAACCAGGAATGTACTGTTCGACATGCTTTCTGTAATTGAGATTTTGGTGACGTTATGGATGTGAATGGGACACACACTGAGCTTCAAGGGAAGAAAGCATCAAATGTTCATTTTCACCAACAATTTAAGTAAATTACCATCATTTAGTGGCAAGAATTATGCTGTGTCACATCTATGAATTTTGATTGTTCACTCTCAGATATGAGCTTCTTTCCTCTCCCAAGAATGAAAGAGAATTCAGCCCATCTATCAGTGGGGTACAGTGTGAAACGTGAGCCTGTCACTATCTGGGTGGATGTTCATTGCACAAGCACCTCAACATGTCTATAGCGATCCTTCCTTTGGAGACCTTGTGTTTAATTTCTTGAACATGAACTTTTAATGCTTGCCATGCAATACCTCAGGGATAATTGTTCTAATTCCCTTACAAGACTGAATCTGATTGCTCTGTTAGGATACTAAGAAACTGTCTGACTATGTCCTTTATGGACCATTTAAGGACTTCAAGTAATTTCATGTCCATTTTCTTGCCACGTATTTGACGAAGTTGAACTTTCTTGCCCCTTGAAGGTAGACAGAGTTGTGCCACTTGCTTTGGCCACTGAATCATGAGCACTGAGGGTGAGTATGGGTTCTGTTGTCTTTCTTTTTACCTGAATTGGTAAATACGGAGATGGTCTCCCTCCTACTTCCTGTTGTGGTTTGTATGTAGAGCTCTCCTACCCAAGGTTCATGTGCGGGAAGCTTGGTCCTAAGTGTGAACATGTTAGGGGAGACGGGACCTTTACGGGGTGGGATGCAGTGAGAAACGATTAGGTCATTCGAGGGACCGTGCTCAGAGACTGCTGTCTGCTTGTAGGCAGTGGCTTAGGTACCACATGACTTGACTGGTTACCTTGAGGATGGGTGGTTATTGTGCAAGCGGGTATCACATTCCTTGTGTTTGTCCTCTTCTACACACCACACTGACCGCTCTTGCTTTCATTTCTCTCACGGAATGTCACCTGCTTTGGCATTATGTGGCTCTTGCTGACTATAGTCACCTGAACTTGGACATTTCAACTTCCCAGAAAATGACCCCAAACAAACGTCCGTTCCTCCCAAGGTATTAAGTCAGATGTCCCAGAGAAGCCCCCAGTAGACTCAACACTTGCTGGATGAGGACAGTGAGGAGCAGTGTTTCTAGTTGAGTAGGGTTGATAGACTGCATGAACAGGGGTTTTAGGAGCCTCTGAGGTTAGGGGCTAACCTGTCATGGCTGGTTCACTAAAGATACATCCTAACACCCAACTCCGCTAGCTTTACTTCATTAGACACGACTATTGTATACTGAGGTTACCCCCACCCCCAAAAAAATGTTTATTTGTAAAACTATAGATCTCGGTCCATAATTTAGTGATTCTTTTATCACAGAGATCACCGAAAATGTAACTAACAGTCTGTAACTGAAAGAATAAAGTAAGGAATGAAGAAAAGACAACCACCAAGAGAAATCGGAATCCACATTTATTGATGAGATATATGTACACACACACAGAAGTTAAAACACTTAGTGAAGGATTGGATTCCCAGGTTATTTCCAGCAGATGAAGAGCATCCAGTTATTTTACACAGGAAATGTTACAGCCATCAGTCCACATCACACACAAAAAAGCGGAAAACAAACATGGGAGACCTCAGCTACCCAAGATGTGCTTTGTCAGCAAGGTGTTTCCTAGTACCACATAGAAGAAACAGTCTCCAAATTAGGTGAGTTTCTCATCTTTTTGCATTCATTAGTCTTTAAATACCACGTGCTATGATAGATACACTATGCTACATGACATCAGACCAACAGGGACTGTGAACTTGAGGGAAACCATTAATCTTAACTTCCACTCGAAGATAATCCTGCCTACAGTCTACTTTCCCTTCAGTACAGTTCTCATCCAGAATCTGAAGGACCCAGACACCACATTCCCTCACTCCACATATCTGGAGCAGCCCCTGGAAGTGAATGTACTTCACATCTTCATCAGCTCTGAAAGAAGGAGGGGCTACGGGAACGACAGAGCTCACAGCACGGTAATCAGTGAGAATGAGGAGGGATGTGGTTTGGGCCATCAGCACCAAACTCATTCTTGCCCACTTCACACAAGCAAGCAGAGCATACTGGGTAGGGAGATCAGACTCTTGTTACATACTTGGGATCAGTGCATCAGAGGTTGGTCCTCTGCCCCTGGCCTTGCTGTGCTTCTAGTATTCTGTTGTTTTCTGGCAAATGTGCAATGCTGCCAGGACTGTGCTTTTGGGGTGGGGGGCAGGGGTCGGGGGTTTCACCTGCACAGCAGCTAATCAGTAAATGCATCCCCGTATTCTGACTCAAGACGTCAAGGGGAACACAGCTCTTCAGAATCTTAAGTCATGAACATCATGTCAAGATGAAGATCTGACAACCAGGAGGTTGACCCTTCCCCAAAGACATGATTTGAGCATGCCAAGGAGCAGATGGAGCCCCCCTTCTTTTGTATCTTTAAGACCAGCTCTCTGGTGAGAGAGGACAGAAGATGAGTGTCCTCATTCTAAACCTCCCTCGGCCTGACAACCACAAGTTCCCCCATGCACTGAATGGGAAGGATGCAGGCATAGGACGACCTTTCACTGTGTGGCAAGACACACATTCAACCCTATCCCTGCTCAGAGTTGTATTTACAAAGGTGCTGAACACATAGATTTGCAAACAATCATCAGTACGGAGGCTTCATAGGTAAGTTCTTTACTCAGATTACATTGAGAAAGAGAAATAACCCCTCGAAAATACCTAAGATGGCAAAAAAAGTTTTCTAAACAGCACTCAACATATCTATTACATTTAGATAAACAGCAAGAACAACATTTAAATTAAATTACATCTATACACCATTTCACTGAAATTACACACACAAATTCCTACATTATCGCTACACAAAGTGCATAGGCACTGTCTTCATGCGTGAACCAAGTGTCAGCGTGTACACACAAGGATGTCATGCTCTGAAAGCTAGCTGTGCTTGGGAACAGATACAGTCTTAGCCAGTGGAGGACACATCTAATCTGCTCTCTTAATGAGGAGCAGGTTCAAATACATGCTAGTATGTGTTCTATGGAACAGACTACCCTTTCAAACACGGTAAAATACTAGCCCTGCCACCTCAGAGAGTGTGTTTGGTGGAGGAAAGACACGGCGTGTTTTCCGTGGCTACTGGCTTACCTTGAGGGAAGGTTACATAGTTTGATGTCTACCTGAGGATAATCTATTTGGGTTTATTCTAAATAAACTCAGTGTGACTCTGAATCCCACCTCCAGTCCCCCAGTGACACAGTATGGATTCTGAGCGGGTACTAAAAATATGTTATCTTTAAATTTCCTTTAAAAATATATGTTCAATTCATGCAACAGTGTGAGGTTTTGCTCTCGTTTTGCTTGGCAAGGCTCAAAACTGCACCTAACCTGTCCCTAATTCTTGTCTTACCACGCATCCTCCGTCTTTGCTACTCAACATTTTCCTAGGCCAATTTTCACATCAGCGTTTAGGAATGTATAGAAGATTCTGATATAGAAAAGATCCCACTGTTAGCACCAGCCTTTATCTTATGGGAAAGGAAAATTAGAACGGACGATTGAGGAAACAAGGTCCAGTGCCGGGAGAAGAGAAGTCTGCCCCTTTCCTTGGCACTGGAGGGTTAGCTGTCCAGATGCGCATCCTGAGTTCCTAAGGGGGTTGAGCAACTCCTTGTGCCTAGTTAGGTCATGTTCCTCATTGCATCGTCAAGGACTGAGTTCCTAAATTTCTCAAGTGTGGCTGTATGCTCAAGGGACAGCTGATAACCCTAAACTGCTACAGAAACTTGTGCTCAAATTAGCTACACTTCTATCTATGTGGTTGTATAGAAAATATCATAAGAAAATATCTGTCTGAAAAATTACAGATACTAAATACATTATTTCGGCCTATTCTGAGTCTTTACGATTTTTGAAGAATAGATATAAACATGCGTACTATTATTAAAGGCTAAATTAGGGTTAAACTTGTAATATCCAGGACTATAAATATTTCTCTTTATAAATAATAGCAAAGAACTTTGGGGATTCGTGTAAGAAAGAATGTAAGATGGGGCCAAAACAGCTTTGTAGACTTAGGGTGCAATACTGATCAGGGGGCAATATGCTGTCCCTAGCAACACAGGTTCTTCCCAGGAAGCTAAAATATATCTGCTGGCATCAAGATAAATTCACTTCACAGTTTGCCAGCTCTCTCCTCAAGCTGTAGAAAACAAATAGAAAAAGAATATACAAAAATTCTCCCAAAAGTAGGTTTGTTTTCATATATACAAATCTCTAGATGACCAGATGATCTAGTCTGTGATGTGTAGCGATCACAGAGGAAGGAAGAAGGGAGGGAGGGAGGGAGGGAGAGAAGGAGGGAGGGAGGGAGGAAGGAAGGAAGGAAGGAAGGGAGAGAGGGAGGAAGGGAGGAAGGAAGGGAGAGAGGGAGAGAGGGAGGGAGGGAGAGAGGGAGAGATGGAGGGAGAGAGGGAGAAAGGGAGAGAGGGAGTGAGAGAGGGAGAGAAGGAGAAGAGAGGGAAGGAGTAAGGAAGGGAAGAAGGGAGAAAGGGAGGGAGGGAGAGAGGGAGAGAGGGAGGGACGGAGGGAGGGAGGGAGGGAGGGACGGAGGGAGGGAGGGAGGAAAAAAGGGGAAAGGTTGAGATGAGCTGTAGAAGAATCTGGGTACCAAAGACTCTTAAGTCAGGAAGGGAAATACGAAGGAGTAAGCCACCATGGAGAGTTTCGGATTGTGTATCAGAGAATTTGCCCCAGGGTGGAGGAAACTTAGGGATATGTGTGACCAACGTCCTTGCCTTGTGAGTACATCTGTCCCGTAGGAAAGGCAGCCGGCTGTTTCCAGGCAGAGTAAATAGTTGCCATGAGGAGAAACAGAGCCCAGAAGCAGCAAAGCTCTGACTGCATCATGCCCACGTCCCAGAGGATAGTAACAAGGATAACAGTCGTTGTCAGGTTCCAAAGCTCATCCAGGGATCGGGGGTGTCTCCAGAGGAACCCACTGTCTAGGTCACGTGCTGACTCTGCAGAGGACAGGCCTGTTCCAACAGTAGATTTTGTTCTCAGCACAGAAACCCCTCAAAATACAACCAGAAAGACTTCTAAAAATACCCAAATAGGTAACTGGCTCACAGGATAAATAATAAAACAAGACTGGGAGATGGCATAGGAAAAAAAAATGCTGATGGGAAATGATTCTGGGTGGTAGTGTGAACCTTATTCCCCAGGAACCTTATCTCTCACTTTTCAACAGTGACCCCAAGTGGGTCAGTTAAGAAACATTTTCTTTATTATCTTTCTTCTCTACTCCTGGTCTTCTGCCACCACAAGGCGGGGGTGTGCGGGTTAGGGGGATGGGGAGTGGGACACGACACGGTGGGGGAGCACAAGGATGGACATGGGACACCCAACCACCATCACTACCACCTGCAAAAAGTAACCCTTTTAGAACTGGTTTTCCATCTTGCGCTTCCAAATCTGAAGAGCTGAAATCTTTTCCAGCAAGAACGATGTCCACCGCACGGGACATATCAACTCCACTCTGGCATAAATTTGGTCAGAGGGTAAACATGCAAGCTATGGCCTATTACAACAGAACCGGAGAGGGTAAGCAGCCTTGCAACATCCTAACTAGAGACTCTGTGGGCACAGGAAAGGGCTCGAGCAAACTGGAAAACTCCCCTCTTATAAGTGACAGTGTCTGTTCCTACGATGTTCTGTCCGTTATGCAAGCAAACCAAGAGGAAAACTTTAGAATGAAATCAATCAAATCCGCCTGCACATCCCTCTGGAGGAAAGGCGCGGCTCACCGGCTCAGGAATGGATGTACATGCCTCCACACATGTGGAGGGAAAGGTACGTAGGGACGGTTGCTGTGGTTGTGTGACTCTCGCACCAAATGTCAGGAGTGTTCAAGCTTGTTTGCCAGAGCCTCCCAAGCTCCCACACAGGTTTGGCAATTAGGGCTGTTTGGGGAAAATGGTGTGGGCTGAGTATTGGGAGTGGGCTCTGTTGCCACAGCAGGCGTGATGCAAGAGCCCAAGAGCATCTGTGAGGTGCCTGGTCCCTCACGGTGACTCGGCAGAGCATTTCCCTGGGCAGAACCGCCGCTCCTGTGAGAACAGTGAGTTCAGATTAAAGGAACCTTTCCAGAAGAAATTACTGTGGGTTAAACTATGGGTTAAAATGGCCGCTCTCCAAGCTTGTTGTACAGCATGGGATGAAAAGAGGCTTGAGCTAGAGTCGCCTAAAGGGAATGGGGGAAGAAAACCATCTAAACCGATTATTCATTATTGTGGGTTTTTACAACTTAAAATGCAGATAAGCCATGTTTTAGACCAGGAAGCCTCTGAGGATGGAAGTAAAGCAGACATCAGAAAAATGCATACCCAGAGCTAGAGGGAGACTTGAGTCATTTGGTCCAATCCCTTCCCTTCTCATACGGAAGCAGAAGCAAGAGAAGCGCGGACAGTGGCCTGTGTAAGCCGCCCAGCTACAAGGGGGCAGTGTCTAAATCAAATGTTTCCTCTCCCAAACCACGTTGTTTTTAAGCAACCCTGTGCCGTTGGCTAATTATGGTTTAGGCAGTGAGACTAGATATTACTCAGTTAAGATCTGCTGTCTCCTCCCCGACCAACCCCCGCATAACTACATGGCCATTTCCCACCCTGACTGTTGAGCAATGGGATGGAAGGAAGAGAGCAGTGAACTGGGAAGAGAGTTTTAGGGAAATTCCTAAACTGACTGGTGTTTTTGAGCAGATTTTATATCACTCCACCCACGGAAAGATAGCTGTCACCTTTGCCGCCTGGCTTGGTTGGCATGCAGTGACCCTTCTTTTGGGTTTAGCCAGAAATTTCTACAGATGCCAAGACCATGGATATTCAGTGACAACTTGATTTAGGAAACCCTCACTTGAGACATTTTATCTTCTTACGGTCCTTGGGCTCTGGGGTCCCGCAAGTATCCCAATACTGGAAAATCCCATCTGACCTTCTTCTCGGCTTATAATGAGTTGGGCCGGAAAATAAGCAAAAGTGTGAAGCCGAAGACAGAGAGCAGAAGCTGGGCGAGCTGCCCCTGGGGTGTAACTGCTGCAGTCTCCGTCATCAAAGGTCAGAGTTGCTCAGACTTGTCTACCCGAGTCACAAGTGTGGGAACTCCTGTTTGGATTTATGGCTCTGCTGCAGGAGAGAAATAGCGCAAAGGCAAGAGCCTGGATCCTGACAAAACTGAAAAATTACAGTAATTTGCTTTGGAGGACAAACGAGAGATTATTTGCAAAAACAAGGCAGGATTTTTTTTTCCTGAGGACCCTGGCGATAAGTTTCCCAATCTCTCAGTGAGAGAGGGCCTCTAGATAATTCTACCTGCATGTGGCATGATTTTCCAGCCACCACAGGTAATTACTCGAGACCTAGTCAGCTGACCGCTGAGATTCCCAGCATCCCTCGCAGAAATTGTCCCCCGCACTGAATCCTTCCTTCCCACTTCTCTACTTTCTTAGTTTTCCTCCAGGGACATTTCGGTAGCCTTCACTCTGACTGTCCAAGCCGACCAGAGAGAGAAAAAAGGCCATTTGTCTTTTATGGAGAATGAAAACTTCTACAGGCAATGAGGCCACACAGGCTTTTTGCTATACTGAACAGGAAGTAAAAAAACAGAATCTGGTTGTGACCGTGTGGTCCTAAAATCACCTCCAGGCCTTTCCTGGGGTTTTGTGTGCTTATATTCTGATGACTGTATATGGAGAGGCCACCCTCAGAAATCTAAGGTTAAGCATCACCTTCAAAACAACCATCTTATTCACTGACTAGATTGACTTTGCTGGGTTTTACTCAATAGCTGAATAATAATTCTTCTTGCTTCTCAAAGGGAAAGGATGAGAAATGCAAGGCTGAATGTCTGCTTGGTTGGTTTGCTTCTGAAATAATTTTGTTTCCTAAGAAGTAACAACTGAATCCATTTAAGTAATAGGGCCACCAAAGCCCCAAAATACAAATCTCCCTGGAGTTAGTGTACACACAGTGTCACATTCAGTATGTGTATGTGTGTGTGTGTGTGTGTGTGTGTGTGTGTGTGTGTGTGTTTGAGAGAAAAAGAGTGAGAGAGAGAGAGAGAGAGAGAGAGAGAGAGAGAGAGAGAGAGAGAGAACTACATATAAGAGATTGGACATTCAGATCTACAATTCTTGTGAGACCAGGTATGTAATCTGAAACCAGTAAAACCCGACTAGGGAAGCAGTGTCCCTTGGCTCTCCTAAAAACACTGCCCTCTGACAGAGGTTAATGGGACAGCTAGAGACAAGCTGAAGACAAAACAAACTAGAAAGGTTTTCAGGCAGACTATGAAGCAACAGCACACATTGTCATCATGTGACTGCTTTCGAGAAAAGGTCAATGTATAAGTAACGAGATGGCCTTCCATCTGGGAAGAACCATTGTATGGAAAGACCTCCTCCAACACACATAGCAAAACCCAGGATGCTCCTGGATGCCTTCCCTAGATACATCTACACAGATAGGAAAGTGTTTCCTACGGGAGTAGTGGGTGCCACTTTCAAGCTATCTAGAATAGTTCCACAGCTACACCAAAGACTGTCAGCTTGGTCCCTCTTGTCTTCTATAAGGGATTCATTGCCTGTCATGGCTACCCTGCTAGCTGTCCTTCAAATGAAGGCGAAAACAAACAGCACTCAGGAACCATCTGCCAGCAGAGACGCTGGTGCCCATCTATAATCTCAGAACTGAGGCTGAGCAGGAAGACTGTGAGTTTGAAGCTAGCCTGGGCTACATAGCAAGACCTTGTTTCAAAAGCCAAAAAACAAACCAAAAAATTATAATAATTCAGTTAATACTGCTCCATGGTGGTCCCTGTTTGAAAACAATTAAGGTTTATGAGATTAAAACAAAATAAAACAAAACAAAACCCAGGAATCTCTTGTCTTTTGTATGTTTTCAAGCTGTCTGATTTGAAGGACAGAAGTCACAAGAGAGACTCAAAGGAGAGGCAATGTCACAGCACCCTTTATCAGAGACACTGTATCCTACTATATTATTTATGAAAGTCTCCCCAGCTCTACTTGCCTAGGAAGACACATGTTCTCTGATCTATGGACCAGGTTCCATCAGCTCTTTAGAGTCAAATGTATTCTGTTTCTCAGTTACTCAAGTTCCCAGCTAACCCCTAAACCCAGGAATCTTAGGAAAATACTGTGGGTTATTCATCAGAAGATAATAGTGGAGACATTCAGAATTTTAGCTTGCACAACCGATCATTAAGGATTCATTGGCTGCATATCACAGGCAAACCACCATGCTGCGCCAATTATATTATTTCTTCCTTCAGACTTTCACAGCCCTTGGAAAGGATTCTATCTGGGAGGTTGTGTGAGTCATTCTTTGTCCCTACTTGATGGTTTGAGACTGCCTGCACTCTGTCATGGGAATATCACCTATAGGATTTTATAGAGAGGTTGGCTTGCTGTCCCTTTCTCACTGAAGAGGAAGAATGCTTTTGTGTCTTGGGATGGTTTTCAGGCCCTTTATAAAATGGAACACTTTCGACATATTATATATCAAAATGATATGAAAAGAGGCATAGTCAACATGTGTCCCTCTGTGCGAGGAAGCTAAAATGCTCAGCAATGTAGATGGATGAGAATGTGATGGAAGCAATTTGGATTTTGAAAATCTTTTTGTTAGGAACTCAAATGAGAATTTTATGTGTGGAACAATAGAAACAGATCAGACAATCACACAATGTCACTCTACTATCTGAATGCAAGTCAAACCAGTGTGCTTGAATATTTAAGTCTGGTTAAAAGTTAGATTGTTGACTATGTTCTTTTACTTTTCTCAAGGTATACAGTAGTTATATGCAGATAATTCCTAGTTCATTTTCAAATTTTAAATTCCCCATTTTTCATTTTCACATACACACACACACACACACACGAAAGGCAGAGCAGCTGTGATGGGCTCCATGATCAATCACCTGCCTTCCAAGAGTATGGGCACCCACTGAAACTCTGAAATATTTAACTTAGACAGTAAACAAATTGTAAGTCGTCAGAGTTCCCTACAACAGATGCTTCCGATCAACGCAGGTGCTGACTCTACAGGTTGGAGAGGAGGAATTTCTAGAAGCTTCTAGCAGAATCTTTAGTGCAGAACAAGGTGAGCCATGAACACTTTAAGGAATACCATACTGGGTGTGCTCACTGTCTCCAGTCCCTGGCGTATACCACACTGCCTTCGTCCTGTCTCCCTGGGGAAACAGCATACACAGGTCTGCATCGAGACACAGGGAAGCTTGCGAGAACGTGTCTTCTGTTCAAAGTGGTTTCTCCAGCAGCAACCATCCAGACATAACACAAGTAAGAAAATTAGACAGTTAGGAAGCATTATTTGGCAAAGACACAGCACGGTGCCTGTCATCACGGTGCACAACAACTCCTCTAAGCCTCGGCTAACAGATTAAGTAAACATAGAAATATATGCATTTTTCCTTTTGCAAAGGAAACCTGTTTAGAGCATCTTTTACCATAAGATACGCTGGGGAGTTTATTCAAGAATTGGCTGAGAGTCAGGTCATTATTTTTCACGTTTCCAAGGCTCTTCTTCAACACTGCAGTCAGCTGACTTTCCATTGGCCGCCAGAGTTACCTGAAAACAATTACCATCAACATCCAACTTACAGGCCACGAACCACAAGAAACACTGCCCATGGGTCATGTGGAGAAGCACCAGATCCAAGCTTACAGTGTATGCTGAAACTGTAGTTTTAAATGGTATTCCTTTAAAATTAGTTTTGAAGCCATCCTGGTGTTCAACAGTGGATAGAGAATTAAATTATATTTGCCTGGAGGGTATTGAGGGATTACAGATACTCAGCATTGCAGGGACAGCTTCAACAATATTTTTAGGGTTGTGGGGAATCTCAGTGCCCAGAGACTCATTACATATGACTGTAATCCTTAAATTACAGTGAGTGCCACGTGCTACTCCATACAACCATACAGAAAGAAATCCAGAATTAGGCAGCTACTTCTACTCATGCATGTGAAAGGTTCAGCCACAGTGAGGCCAGGTGAATTTCATACATGTTTAGTCTTAATTACTGAAATGATAATGTTTTGTCTCTACCGAATACATTATCTTGACTTTAGAAATGAAAAGGGGGGAAAGGTTTAAAAGCTGGAGATCAGTAGCAATGTATTCCAAATCATTTCAATGCAGACACCTAGGGACCTATAATTAACAAATCATACACATTTTTTTTTCTGGCCCAGAGCAAACTGAACCTTTATGCAGGAGGGAAGTCTTCCCATCCACTTCTAAGCAGGTTTCCTAGCTTACCTTCTGTCTGTCTGTCCTCAACGTCATGTGCAAACTTAAACCCAGGACTGATATTCCACATAATGAAGAGACTGGATTTATGGAAGCATTAGAATATGGAGACATGACAAATGCAGCAAAGTTTGAAAGAAGTCTGACCTCCTTTTTACCCAAGTGGAAATGAAATGCATGCATCTAGAGCATGCAGCATGCTAGAAACAGAGAACCAAGTGACCTTCGTGAACCATGCAATGAGAATAAAAAACTACCCGTTTTTTCAATTCCCATTAACACCCCAACCCCTCATCCCCCCCCCCACCATTGCTTAAAAAGCCCATGCAGTTAGCAGGGATGCCTCACATGCTGTTAGTCCGATGAAATGAATAGACTATTACATAGCTCCAAACTACCATTAGGAGGTGGAGACTGGCATGACATACCAACGCTTGAAATGTTTTGACCAGAGCTGCAGCAAACTGGTTTCCCCTTCAACAAACTGTCAATAAAGACTGCCAGAGACAGACTGGAGAAGCCTGCCCATTCCTGGTGACCTTGGATGTGATTGTTTGGCTCTCAGTGATCAATCAGATCAACAGCAGTACACAGTTATCCATCACAATGTGGCATCCTGGGAGAACCATACAACATGTGAGATGTGTTCCCTTTTCGTGTGTAATACTGGAACCTTTACTTCAGAAATAGCAGGAACAGTGGCTTTTCTGGCACTTGTCCCCATGCCGAACCAAAGAGAGCTGAAAGTCCTCTCCCTAATCCACCTACACTTGTCTTGATCAACCAAGGGTCGGGCCTTGGCAACAAGCATTGACACTCTTCCTGCTGGGCTCTACAAACTGGACCTAAAAAGTGGTGAAACCGAGAGTTGACTGGAAAGAAGTCAAAAAAATGAATGAATGCAATCTGGATATTTGTGGGAAGGATGTGCACCTGTGCACATAGCTCTGGCTGCCTTCTACATCAGGGACAATCAGGTAACTGACAGAGGGAGAAGACTGAGGATCTGCTCCTCTCCAAAGAGCTAAAGTCAATCACCTCACTAAAACTGCAAGCATCTGAGATACTTATGGAACCAGTACAGCCAGATACATTATCCTCAGGGCCTGCTCAGATTGAATATTGACACCATCTAAATGCTAATTATCCAAGACAGATGCAGGTGGTTGATAGGGTAGTCAATTTTATGGAGAGATTGAGCAACTCGCTGTACGATACTGTGCAATAAAAAGGCTATCTAAACACAACATGGAATCAAGATGCTGGTGGGGTTTATTTAGCAAATATGTATTGAGTGCCTACAACAGCCCAGGCACTGTTGGGCACAATAATGCTGGATGGAGACCATGTGCCACTATGTATGGGCTTGTTTTATAGCGACAGGATCAACTTATTCCCTTTATTCAACTTTGCAGTTTTCTTTAAAACATGTAGTAAAAAAAATACTCTTGCAATATTTTGCTTTGTTTTGTTTTGATTTTTGTTTTTCAAGACAGGGTTTCTTAGTACAGCTCTGGTTGTCGTGGACTCAATCTGTACACCAAGCTGGCCTTGAACTCAGAGATTCGCCTACCTCTGTCTTCCAAGTGCTGGAATTAAAAGCATGCACCATCACTTCCCAGCTTTTTGCAATCTTTAAGAAGAGGAAAGTGAGTCTGAAAAAGAAAGACGTTTCCACTCTACTCCTTATTTTTCAAAACACTTTCAGTACTGCGAAGCCCTTTGAGAAGCCGCGCCAAAGAGTCCCCGCATTAATTGGGATTCTTCTTCACATAACAGCGAAACAAAAAATACATAAGGTTATTCCACTTTATCTCATCCTATGTTTCCTTGAGTGAAAATCATCTGAGTTCAAATCTTCTTTCTTGTGTTCTATTATATGTTCTTGTTTGCATAGCCGCAGGACATAATTATTGCCTTACAGGTACAGGCACTCAGTAAACACTTGGTCAATGACAAAACATGCAATGTCATGGAGGAGGGGGACACACACCACTAAATCATACAAGGCACACAATAAATATTTGATAAATATAAGATAAAAATCATTTCATGAGAATACTGACCCTTTTTGATCCAAACTAATGTGTGTGTGTGTGTGTGTGTGTGTGTGTGTGTGTGTGTGTGTGTAGAAACTTAACATGTTTACTTGGATGTGAAAAACACTAACAGTGCAAGAAAATGGATTATTGACCTGAGGATCTGACTGAGATTTAAAAAATAGACATCACTTTTGTCTTGTCAAATGATCAATGTGTGGTCTCACTCCTCAGTTTGTAGCAGAGCCTTGGCTCACCTGCACGTGTACTTGATGTAGAGGGAACAAGCAAGGCTCTCTGGTCTACAAGTACTATGGAACCATCATCCAGCCTGGTAAACGGAATTGCTCCTGTTAGCCTTAGCTCTCTGGCAGAAACCATGGAGTTATCTGGAATAACTCAGGATTTGCCACAGTGAGAAAGATTAAGCAGAATCTTCCAGCAGGAGTCAAAAAGGCAGAAGGGCTCCCTGTTGACTCAAACCGGCCTCAGCCACACACTCAACCATTTCAGCAAGCCAGCCCTCCTCTCACCACCAGGGTCTCCAGATTTGCTTCGCTCTGGTCACAACAGTATACCTTTAACAATGTCAGGTTAGCTACAGTGAAGGCCAGCAAGGGACCCATCAAGCTTAAAGACTTGGCACCCAACAGCTTGGAGGAGAACCCAGAACACCCACAGTGCAGGAGAACTGGAGTGTGTGATACCTAGCATTTTAAAAAGACTCTGGGTAACTGTTTGGAAAGATGGTTATTCTTGGAACTGCATCCCTATTTGGGATGCAAAAAAAAAAAAAAGAAAAGAAAAGAAAAGAAAAGAAAAAAAGCCAGGCTAAAACTTACCCTTCCACCCAAAAATAAAAAAACTAAAAGGAAGATAGCCAATCAACTTTTTAAAAAAAGCAATTTATAATACAGAATAAAGAGGAATACTCATGCTACATAACGTCAATGATATTTGATCAACATTTTTCTTGATCCTTCCTTTGAGGAAGAGAATATATGAAGGCCATCAAAGTTCTAACAATCGCAAATTCTTGGCCCAACAAGTGAAGAAAATTGGCCAAATTAGAGGAGTGAGGTGAATGAGGGAATCTGTTGAAACAAGCAACTGCTTGGTTCTTTTGGTGTTAGATTTACTGATTTCTCCACCATGCAGAGTGGGATGATCTGGGCCTCATCCTTGGGTTACATGATTCCTTACAACAGCACGGTAAGAACGGGTGCAGGGTTTTGTGTTTGTAAGAAGTCCAGCATGCACTATTTATATGCAGGTCTCGATATCCAGGAATGGAAAAGGTACCTTGCACTCATCTATTATGACAGAGTTGTGTGCAGCATAGACACACTGATTAGAGTTGCTTTCCCTGTGGTTCTTCGTGTCGTCGTAAATGGACTGCGTCTTGGTCATTTCAATGTCTTCATGCATTCGGTGTTGGGAGTCGATGGTATCCAGCTCAGACTTGGAGAGGTGATGGACGATCCCAGCCCCAAAAGAATCACCCACAACGTTGACTGAAGTTCTCATCCTGTCCCTAGGGATGAAGCAAAGAAGTTCAGTGAGGAATTGCTCTTTCTATGAACCTAAGAAGAATATTTCACAGTGTTTCTGCAACCAGCAAGTATCTAGAATATCTTTCCTTGTGTCCTATGCTGCAAGTTATGATTTTTTTTAAAAAAAAAGTGGTTGTTGATGATATAAAAACTCACCTCAGGGATTCAGCACCAAATAGGCTCACAGAGTTCTTAAGAGTAATTGTGCTCACTCATCAGAAAGTACAAGCCAGCCAGTGTGAAGGAACTTTTGACTACATTTCCTACACTTCCAAGTCCTGTCAATGAAGGTGCTGGAAAGCTACTAAAGAGCTAAATAAATAAAGGTGAAAAAGGAAAGAAAGGAGACGAAGTAACGCTGTCGCGAGCATAGTCCTAGTTGACGACACTCACTTGACCTTCAGATTCTATGAGTACGATTAAGGGACAGGGAGAGTGGAAATTTGAACTTTAAATTTAAACAATGACAGTAAATAAATCCTAATTGCTGGGATGCAGTCTATCTGTTGTCAGGAAGTAGGAAAAATGAAGCTACACTCGGAGGAGCCTGGCATGGCTCCCTTGCAAGTCCAGCTGTCCTGATTTCAACCAGGCAGATCTGCCCACGGTGCTGGGGGTGCCTGTCAAGTGGTCAGCGCTGAACTTGAGTTCTTAGATGTGTCCCTGTCTTTGAATGTGCTGGTCCCTCTTCTGCTCTTGAGAATCTGGCTTAAGGGTGCTGGAGTCTGTATCTGAATGAAGATTTAGGCTTGAAGACACCCATGGGCACCTGAAGCTTCTGGTAAAGAAACCCCAGCCTACGTGTCCAAGAGGGAACACGGAACAGGAGTTGACAGGGCACTAGAGACAGTCAGATGAGAGTAAGAAACCCCACTGTGCTCTTGCATAACAGCAGAAATGCCCTGTACATTTCAAAGGCAAAAGAAGGATGTGGGCAGTTTTAGCATCAAGAAATTATTTCTTTGAGAAGACATATATGATATATGATAAGACATATATATTTAATTTGACAAAGATACTACCCCATCTATACATGCATCAAGATATTATGTGGTGCCTTATTAATATAAGTGTGTTTTACATTTTAAAACATAAAATTATATATATAATTTTTGTATACAGCAGAGAAAATAAATTGCTGGGATGCAGTTCAGAGACAAAGGGCTTACCTAGCGTGTACAGGGCTTTGGGTTTTATCATAGCACCATAAGAAAAGTCATATATTCCAGAGGTAACCTGGATTGGAGTCAGATGTGGTCTTTGTCCCTTACCTACTGGCAGCTCTGAGCATCTTATTATGTGTGGGCCTTTTCAAAACTGAAATAACGAGAGATGGCCAGTGCACAGAGTTGTTAGGGAGATAAAACAATAGAACCAAAATCCTTATCACAATTTCAGACACTTGCTAAAAATTATAAAAAGTTATTTAACCTGATGATGACATACATGGAATATATCACAACAAGTTTTACTTAGTCAATTCAAATGTATCTTGGCAGTTTCTAGGCAGCACATCCAAATACGACTGGTTAAGCTGCCATCTCCTCCTGAAAATAGTTACCGTACCTTTACCCCAACTCCTATAATAGGCAGGGTGTGGCAGACAATGCCAACTACACCCTTGAGTTCACAAAAGGGAGACGTGACTCTAGGTTTTAGTAACAAGGAGACTGTAATTGATCCACGGAGAGCAATCTATACGGACAGGAACTGGCTTTTACAAGTTGAGAGGAGGGGTGGGGACATTCCGTGTGTACACGCACCTTCTCCAAAGGTGGAGAAAGTGAAAGGAATGGTTGGTGAGAGAGGCAGAGAACATGGGTTGTTTGTATTTAGAAGCAGAATACTTGAAGTTGCTTAAACATTAAATGAAGCCCACTGAGATGGCGAGACTAAAGGGAAGGAGAAAAGGTGATGCTCTCTGGTGATGGGTACTGGATAGATTTAAGAGGATGGGATCCAAAGTGGAGACGCCAATTGTACCTTTTGGTAGAGGGACTCAACTTTATACTATGGAAGAAAAGGGACATAGGGCAAGTTCATGAAGATGGGTTCCTCAGGAAGACGGAAGGAGGTAAAGGATGTATGTCAGACAGCAAGATGCCAATTTAGATTAAGCCCCATCTTGCCAACTTCCCAGGATACCCAGCCAGGAGATCAATCATGGCTATTCTGTTTATATGTTTTTTTAATTAATTAATTTTAAAACCACCCTATCTTTTCTCATTTTACATATCAATCCCAGTTCCTACTCCCTCTCCTCCTATTTGTATGTTTTTTTTTCTCCTCCAATACTGCAGAGTCAAGCAACTTCCAAACCACCAGGGAAATGTCTTACTGACTCTAGAGAACTGTAACTCTGGCCCAAAAAAGAATATGAGAATTTTTGGTTCATACATGGAAAGTTTTCTACAAGCAAATAACTTTCATTTTCTGTCATGGTCACCACTGACCTCTTGGTAAAGTCTGTCTTCCATGTTGACCCCAGAAGTAGAGAGAGAAAAGAGGGAGAAGGGGGAGGAGAAGAAGAGAGGAAGAGAAAGAAGAGAAAGAGGAGAGGAGGAGAAAGAAAAGAGGGCAAAAGAAGAAAGGATTAAAAAAATAAAAGGAATAGAATTATTTATGCTACCTCTGTGATTCTGTCTGCCAGGAGGGCAAGAAAACAAAAGAGATGAGAACAGAATTTTGCATCTAATGAATTCACTACAAATGGCACAACTCTCCTTTCTGGGCAGGCAGGAACCAGAAACAAGAGGGGTCTGAACAGCCCTTCACACCAATCACTGGACCTGGCTTATTCGAAGAGAAATAATTGCCAAGGTACTCTGGTTCTTTTTTGTCTTGGTCCAAGTCCTCTGGCAGGAAGATGTGAGAATGTCTAAAGGTCCAAGTTCTCACAGGGAGTGCTGGGTCATCCAGCTCCTCTGGGCCTTTGTAATGTGTTGAATCCTGAGAAATGATTGTTGCTGTAGATGTAAAAGAACCCAATGCTGGAATCTCATAGAACTTCATCAAGGAGAAACAAAGCACAGTGTGGGCTCTTGGAAGACAAGGTGTTGAGGGACTGTCTTGGCCGGGGGGTCTCTGTGTGGCAGCAATAGGTCACATAGAGTTTCTGGCCAGACTGGCATTGGAGGGCTAAAGTCACTGGGGATCAGGAAGAAAGGTCACTCACCCAACTGTTAGATGAGATTGGATTCCATCCTGCAGAGCCATTCTGCTCTAACAGGTTTTTCCCATGCAGCTTTCTCATTTGTCCCAGTCAGAACAGGTATACTCATCAATGGGGAAAATAATAAATGCCAACACGCCATCTGAAAGGCTCCCCACAAGATCTCAGAGCAGGTATACCCACCAGCGGGGAAGACAATAACGCTGACATGCCTTCTCAGAGGCTCGCCACAAAATCCTTTGCATATGAAAGGCTGATATGGCACAAAATAAGTGTCATTCCATTAGCTGCTCATGATATTGCTATTATTAGCCAAGTGATGAGTTTATTTCCTCTTTAATCCCCACAAGTTGCATACTCCTCATTCTGCACCTAGTCCACTGTTGGGATTTCTTGAGCACACCACATCTGGTGGCTGTTTTGAAACATCTTACCAGAGTGTAAGTTCTTTGAGCACGGAGACCATGTTTTATAGTTTCTATGGAGGAACTGGTTTCAAGACCTCCCACGGATACCCAAATCCATAGATGCTCAAGTCCCTTACACCAAATGTCCTAACAGTTGCTTATAACCAATAGGCGTCTCCCCACATACACTGAACCACCTCCAGATCACTCACAATGCCCAATACAGTAGCAATGCCAAATAAGCACCTGTGTCATGTTGTTTTTAGAAGACTCAGAAGACAAAAACATCTGCACATGATCAGTTCAGATGCAATTTAAAACAAATAGTTTCTAGCTACACTTGAAGTCTGAGAACATAGAAAGCAGCGTTGTGAGCATTCAGTGTGGTCTGGGGCAGGGTGGGAGAGTTGGAAAGTAGCTAGGATCAGGAGGAAGAACAGAATGGATTGTTCATTTGGATTAGAAGCAGATGAATTTAAGAGAAAGAAAGGATTGTTTGTTGTTTAGCAAAACATCTGGCAGGATTTGCACAGTGAAAAGGGGCGATGCACGCATCATTCAAGAGAAGGAAAGTCACAGAAATCCAAACTGAAAGGGGTTGTCAACAAGCTGGGAAAGAGACAAAGAGAAGAACAAGAGGATTCAGCAAGAGAAACGATGGAAAACGGTCATCAAGGCAGGGGCAATCATGAGAGGTGTGGGGTGCTGAAGAGTTGTTTTTCTTAAGGAAAGAGATTCTCAATATTAAAGTTTTCATTGCTGCCACAGGCTCAGTCAGCAGTTTTGAGCCAGAACGGCTCTTGCAAAGAACCTGAGTCTGATTCCCAGCACATATATGAGGTAGATCACAACTGCTTGTAATTCCAGCTCCAGAAGTCCTGAAACCCTCCTCCGTCCCAGGAAACCCCACCCACATGCATATACTTACACACAGACACATACAGTACGTAAAGAAAAACAAAGCAAATCTCTTTTAAAATTTAATTCCTAAGCTGATACGTCATAATTGATACATCATAGGGTTCAGAGAACACTGAGATTCAACTGCAGGTGAAAGAGACTTTCCATTTTCATTTTCTTATTCTCCTTAGCTTTTGTGAGCTATCAAAACTGGTATCACTGTGCGGAGTTTTACGTGCAATCAGCCCCTGGATCTGTGATCACCCTGCCTTGAGTTAGAGACCCCTGGTTGGAAGGGGAGGCCTTGGTGGACCGTGGATCACATTCTAGAGTGAGGCTGACACAGATTAGAAATAAGGTAAAGAAAAGAAATGAGGAGAAATCTGTGTGCATGAAGAATGGAAGCCACAGACTGACATAAACATGGGTTTCTAGAATCTCCAAAGAGATGGGGGATGTAGGAGTTAGTGTTCTTTTCCATCAGGATAGGAGAGGAAGTTAAGTATGTTTTGTATGTAATAGTAGTAGTAGTAGTGTGTGCTCACGCACATGCGCTCATATGAGTACACACTTAAAATTATGTATATGGCTTAAATAAGGATCATAGAATTCATCTTCTCAGGCCCAGGCTACCCAAGAAACATCCATGTTGTCTGTATTTGAATGACAGCTTAGTCACTTAACAGCCACCAAACAGGATAAATTACATCTCTCAGTTACCTCAACTACATGGGGCATATACTACTAGATTCCTTAAAAATTGCTGTAACTTTTAAGTAAGCAACTGCTAAGTGATCAGAACAGTGACTAATACTTAATACATTGACAGTTTAATTTCGTTGAATGGATGCATAAACTGTCCACAGTCATTCGATATAGCATGCTTAGATACCCACAGTCAGGAAGATCCTGGCTGATCACAAATTCCCTCCCTCCTCTAGTTTGTTCTCCCAGACGTGAGAGCCCTGGACCCCATCATCAGCACTGCCTGGGAACTCAGAAGGCGTGTTCTTGAGCTCCATCCCATATCTCCTGAATCCACATCATATTGGGTGCAGACTCGGGTTGAGGACCAAAGCTCTGCTCCCTCCAGAAAGGGGTGGAAACACATGGAGTGTCCCACAGGGTGGGGACCATTTTAGGTAGCATTTCTAAATATCATCTCAGTCACACTTACCCTTGCTTAGTAAATATGAGTGTCTTATGAGAAAAGACCTCCCGAACCGAGTGTCTTATGAGACGTGGAGCACACATACATGTTGATGTCACTATATGTGGCTTTCCCTTTATAGCTCTTGCCAGGCCCAGGAACTGATGTTTGGTATTGGCTCAGTTTTCCCTTCATCTTCCATCTTTACCATCCTCTGACAGTTTCTTATAAATATCTGAATATCTTATAAATTTCTGATAAAAACCTTTGGATACAAAGGGTTTCTGGGTCCCAGGAGATGGTTCAAGTATTAACCAGGCCTGATTTTTTTCATACTTCACTACCAAGGCGTTTGGAAATGCTCTAGAACCTTGGTTTTCGCCATGACATTTACAGAGCAGCTAAGCTTGCCCACAGACAAGCGCTGGGGCCTAGTCAGCTGTAAGGAGGCTGGATCAACTCCAGCAATTGGCAAACACTGTGACACATTAAATGTCTCCACAGGCTCTGTTTGGTTTTAAATTGAAAGACTGCTAGTGGGGAGGGGGGGGAACTTACAGATTTTGTCTAGAGAAGGAAACACTTACCACCACCTCTTTTTCTCTGCTCTTCCTCCATCGACTACTTTTCTAAGGACCAGACAACCTCCTCTTACAACCCTATCTCAACCCAGCCCCCTGCTCCACTTAAACACCAGTGAGAAACATTCAAAGGATGGAGCCTAGCAAGTTCGGGCGCTTGTTTCCAGGATGATCTCTGGTAGAAAAGAATGTGGCATCAGGACTGATTGAAAGCAGATGTGACCCGACTAAAAGGCCCATCTTCCCAAGATCCTCCACTCTTCTGTCTTCTTTCCTTCTTGACCACATGGCCTCAGCCCGTCTGAGATTAGAGCCTTAGAACCAGAAAAGAGCTTTCCATTGGTGCACTGGTGCACTGGTGCACTGGGACATTGGTGCTTTTCTTTCCTGTTCCAGCTCGGGAAGGTTTGTTTGTTTGTTTGTTTGCTGCATGATTTTCTCAAGGAAATTAATCCAGATGGATCATCATTTTTGTTAGTGTTCAATCAACATCCTTCCTGCTGGCACACTGCAGGCATACAGTTAGGACACCATACCCTCCCACACAAGTGTGAGGATGTGGGCATCTGCATGGGGTGAGCAGAGAGGATCCAGTCCTCCTATTCCATTTGCTAACATTTAGGTCAGACATAGGCAGGGTCTTTAATATGTCATGAAGTGACTCTCAGACAACAGGCCTGAGAGCAGAGACTGTCAAGAACTTTAGGGCTCATGGTGGCAGACTTGATGGGACTGGAGAACCTGAACTGTAAGAGTAGCTAAGGTCTTGATCCTACGTCACTGTCCTACTTCATTAGGTTACTGGTTACAGTTTAATCATAGGAAGAAAAAAAGAGAAAACAGGGCAAACAAAAGGTTCTTGGGTTTTAGTACATAGACTCAAGAATGTCTTTGTCCATTTGTAGTACCATAAGAAAATACTTGAGACTGGGCCATTTATGAAGAACAGAAGTTGATTTTTCTTAGAGCTATAGAGCCTGATAAATCTTAGATGAAGGCACCAGAATCTGGTGTGACTATGCTCCTGTGCCATCGAATGCTAGAAGGTAACAGGACAAATCAAGAGGAAGAAGGGACTGAACTCATCATTGTATGGTGGCACCAGTGCCACTCTTCCTGGAGCAAGCAGATCTTAAAGTCCCATCTCTTAATTCTGTTCAAATGAAAGTAAAATGTCAATGTGAGTTTTTAAAGGGAAAAACAATAAAACCTGTGGGGAAGACCATGTAGGAGGCCCATCTTCTCCAGCTTTTCCCACTCCGGGCCTCTCTGCTCCCCTCTCCACTGACGGACTTTTTGGTGACAACTAAGAAACAACAGACATAAAGCAAAGAAAAATCACCCTACAAGTCACAATCCTGGAGAACCTAGACTACAGAGAGGACCCAAAGAGAGAGAGAGAGAAGAAGAAGAAGAAGAAGAAGAAGAAGAAGAAGAAGAAGAAGAAGAAGAAGAAGAAGAAGAAGAAGAAGAAGAAGAGGAGGAGAAAGAGGAGGAGGAGGAGGAGACAACAGAGAGTCATCTGATGGTCATACTAGCTCTAATGTGCCTTAGCAAGACACTGACCCTTGCGATTAGCAGTGTCCTTGTCTAAGACATCCTCTATAGAGCCGAGGGAGAGATGCTGCTGTACCTGCCAAACATGTGTGTCTCTCCCTCATTCCTGGTGATGTGACTGCTTACTCGCCACTCTAAGACCCTGGCGTGACAGGGGGACTGCTCCACCAGCACAAATGTTTAAGAGTTGAAATTGTGTGTGCATTCGTGTGCACGTGTGCAAGCACAAGTGTGATGGTTCCTGTGTATGCAAGTATACACGTGTATGGGAGACACGCCAGAAACCAACCCCAGCTCTCAATCACTTTCCATCACAGATCACCGGCCTTGTTTGTGAGTCAGGCCCTCCGGCCACTCACCAGCCCAGAACTCACTGATTTGGCTAGGATGTCTGGCCACAAATCTGCCTGTCTCTGCCTCCCCAATGTGGGGATTACAATGCATGCATCACTATAACCAGTTTACAATTTTTTAGTGTGTGCGTGCCGCAACGATGCATGTGTAGAAAACAGAGGACCACTTTGTGAAGTTGGTTCTCCCCTTCCACTTTACATGGGTTCCAGGTATGTAGTGCGGGTTTCCAGCTTGCACCGCAAGTGTGTCTTGTCTCACTGAGTCACCCTTATGGCCCACGCCTACTATTTTTATATGGATTTTGGAGATTGAACTCGGGTCCTCAGGCTTGCAAGGCAATTACTATGTGAGCCATTCCCTAGCCCTGAAAGATGAATTTTAATTGCGGATTTCCAGCTTCAGAAAAAAAAAATACAAGAAGAGATGAGGCAATGGAGTTGCAGCAAACAAGAGACTCCATAGAAGAAAGCGAGGAGGCTCGAGAGGGGAAAACTAGAAGAGAATGAAAGCAACGAGTGACGGGGAAGGGGGGCAGAATTGGATATCTGCTTTTGTCACGTTTTGTGTGGTTAAGGTTAGCAGACTCCTACTATGCCCTCTGTCCCCAAACACTGACTATGTCTTCCTTGTTCCTTGGTCCTTTTCCTCACCCATATCTCACCTCACACCTTTGTCTCCTTCATCTGACTCCCTCTCACCCTGGGCCACCACCGACTCAGGGCTGCCTCACTTGCATAGACACCACAGCCAACCCAGGGCACAGAAAAAAGGAAGTTGTCAGAGAAGGGCTCTCCACCAGAATATGAGAGGCTGGCAGGGGCAGACATGAGGTCCTAGTCAAGCCATCTCTACAACATACCTCTGATATGAAAGTGACATGGCTTCCCAGCAGCCCCATGGGATTGAACAGATTGTGTCCACCGAGCCTCTTCTCGCCCCAAGCCAATCCCTACTGTTCACACAAACATCAGGCACAAGTGTGAAGAGACCAGAGTTCCTTCTAGCCTTCCCCCATGTCCTTCAGTCTTTGCATTTCTGGAAGAGTGTGACTATGGAGGATACACACACTTAAGTCTATAAAATGTGGCTTCTTCGTCCTGAAAACTGAAAAGGAAGTGCAGGCATTTTGGCTTCTCATCTCTGCCAGCACTTGTCACAGTACACCTCCCATGTTAAGGCCGGTGACACTGTCCAGCACTCTGTCACTTAACTGCAAAAGCAGATGTGATACATTGGTATGATGTTCAATAAACAGCAGTGTCCTTTAAGGCCTTAGAGAGACTCTATCCCAATCTCCCTGCTTAGAGATGATCTAGCCAGGCTCGTCCACATTTATAAGTGGGCTATGAATCTTCTACACTAGTAAAATGATCTTCATCGGGAAATGCAGCCTGCCTAAATGCACACAGTCAGATTCAACCTCCCTGCATGGGCTTCAAGCGTGTTCTCCACCTTACCTCACCTTCCATCATGTAAGTCTCCACATTGTTTGTAGCCCCCGTGCCTTTGCACAGATAGCTTTGATAGGGATGTCCCGTTTCTCCTCCACCCAAGGAGCTCTGGGCTTCTTATCAGTATGACTGTGCATAGCTAGCCCTGCTTTCTGAAACTTGAATCTGACCAGGAACAAAAGTATGAGAATTTCAGAAGCAGGCAGGCCTAGGGTTAAATCTCTGTTCATTCTTGACTCCACGCCTCAGAGCTCTGACCTACGGTATGGCGATGATAACAGCAAACTTTCAGGACAGGCATAGCCTGTTCCACTGCTGATAGTCTCTATTTTGCCCTTCCATCTTAGATTGACATAGATAACTCTTTTCAACATCATGCCTTTAACTGTATGTTGTCCTAAATTATGCTTTATTTGGTTGTAACTTATGTACATTAAAATGCACCGACTTTTTTAAAGCACACAGTTCAACCAGTTGTGACAAATACAAGCACCTGTGAATATTGGATATTTCTATCATTCCTCAAAGTTTCCTGATGCCAGGGAACCAATGATGCCTTTTCACAGCTCTGGCTTATAGTGTCTCCCCTGGGAGTTTCATGTCAATGCAGTTACACAGTGCACATTCTTTTGTATATGGCTCCACTCACTCAGTAGAACGCCTTAAGATTCTTTGCATGTATCATTAGTTGGATCATTACTGATACATTTTCTTTTTGATACAGGGTCTCCCATAGCCCAGGCTAGCCTCAAGCCCCCTATGTAACCAAGAATAATCTTGACTTCCTGATCATCCAGCTGTGTTTGCCCTGTGCTGGTATTACAGCTATGAACCATGTTGCCTGGTGTATGCAGTTCGAAGCTAGGCACACACTCTGCCAACTGAGCTGTAGCCCAAGATCCTCTCATTGTTATATTTTATTGCTGTACTTCACTTTTATATTATGATTCATCTGACCCCCTTACACTAGACTACAGGCCCTCAAATTACTTTTTAATTCTTTAGACCTCCTGTGTAGATGATGTGGGAAGTACTGTATATGTGTTGCTTTTATTGGTTAATGAATAAAGAAGTTGTATTGGACTGTGATAGGGCAGAGTAGAGCTGGGAGGGGAGAACTAAACTGAATGCTGGGAGAAAGAAGGTGGAGTCAGTGAGACACCATGTAGCCTCCACAGGAGACAGATGCGCTGGAACCTTGCCGGTAAACCCCAAGCCTCGTGGTAAAATATAAAATAATGGAAATGTAGACATAGTAACTTTCATAGGAGAGGGAAGGGGGGGACACACAGAATTACCAAGGGACATTGGCTAAAGTCTTATTACAATCTTGTCACCTGTCTACTCCTAGAAGGCAGCACTCACAGTCCCCAGAAGAACCCAGCCCACAGGCACTTACAAGAGCCAGTCCACCGCCACCAGCAGACTGATATCCTCCGTTGGCAGGCCCACGGCTGTTAGGATGAGGAGCATGGTGACCAAGCCGGCACTGGGAATACTGGCTGCACCGATGCTCGCCAGGGTAGCTGTGAGGCTGCAAGGACAGAGAGAGCCAGATCAGGGGAAGAAAATGAGATTTGGCAAACTTACCTTTGGCAATCTTGCAGATAAGAAAAAAAAATCTTCCAATTTTCCTATGGTCATTAAAAATCTCTTTCTTTCTCCAAGGAACAAAGAAATGTGAAATACTACTCTCCAGGAACTGAGCTCAATAATAACGAAAGCTCATAAATTCATGGATTGGAGTCGTGTCCCCTTTGTGATGCCCAATTAGCCTACGGTATCCAGTATGAAGGCGGTTGAAGTTCTAAAACAGGCATGGAAATATTAACGATGAAGAAATAAATCACCCTCAGCCCTTCTGCAGGAACAAAACTGGATTCATTTCTGTTTATGCCTCCATGTGTCTGTGAGTGCCACAGCTCTTTGGACTACGTGGCAAGAGTCTAAGGAGATCATTGCCAATATTAACATGAGAGCGGAGGTTAGAAAATATTCAGAACCGCCTGAGTGGACATCAGGGGAAGCCATCAACATATTCCAGGAGACATTCAGCTTCACTTGCCTGGACATGTCCCCCAAGGCTGGAAAAGACATTATTCAGAAAGAGGGTGCCACATAACGATAATGGAATAAAAGGAAATTCCTCATACACTTTCCATCAACGTTTCAAGCAACATCAGGAGCATACCTGGCACCATTATGAACTCTTCTCAGAGTTCAGAGGTTAATCTTGGGTTCAAGCGTCCTGTCTACATATAAGAGGGTTTTTGAGGCTCACTAACTGGCAGTGACTTTTCGATTTTTGTACATGTCATTTTATAGAATCAACCGCTTCCTTCTTAATTGCCTAGGCGTGTGGGGGTGTACCTACTCCTGCTACTGTATACACACAAAGGTCAAAAGACAATCTTGGATGTCATCTTCAAGGACGTCACCAAGGATACCACCGTTCCCTTTGAGGCAGGGCTTCTCATTGTCTTAGAGCTCACTGGCTAGCCACTGTGTCCCAGGTACCTGCCTGCCTTCCAAGCTCCAACATTAGGATGAAACACACTTGTCACCATGCCTGGTGTTTTTATGTGGGCTTGGGGATTGAACTCAGGTCCCTGTGTTTATCAGGCAAGTCATCTCCTGGGACTTGGAGCTGCCCCTGCTTAACAGAATGTTGTTTCTTAAAATAAGCCTCCCCAGTGCGATTTTATGACTGCTGAAGAAAACGGGGGCTGCTTGCTTCGGAGTTAAAACGTTAGAATGTTTCTAGAACAGGTACTCAGGCCCCAAACCCCAGGCTCTCAGAAGGCTTTGACCAAGTCAGACCATCAATGTGACCAGGCCCAGAACCCCAAGACCTGTAACTGAGAGGGACGTGAAGGAGAGGAAAGCCCTTGGAGCGCCGGTGGGCTGGCATATTTGTTCATGGTGTGATCTACAGAACATGGCTGCGCCCTTTCCTTGTCACACCAACATGGAGTTGGTGTTGGGTTTTAGAGAACTACATGGCTGAATTCATTTGAGACAGCAGATGGTGTTTAATAACTTTTTTCTTTTCTTTCTTTTTTTTTTTTTAAATCCTAGGTTCAAATCCTAGCTCTACCACTTGTCAACCACATGACTTTGGGCAACTGCATCTCCTTGTACTTTGACTTCCACATCTGTGCAAAGGAGTGAGGAGGGAATCTCATTCATGAGGTAGCCAGCAACTTTTAGGATCCGGTAAGTGCAAAGGCACTTAAGAGAGGTTGGGCACATCACAACCCCCTAGCCAACAAAATGCCATTCTTATCAAGAGTTATGGGAGTGAAACTTCCCTGAAGCCCCGACAGATGGGAATTCTCAGACCTTCCCCAGTCAGGACAGAACAGAAGGGAAGAGGGGATTCCTGGGTTCCAGTCATCCTTAGCCTTGGTTGTTTGATTTACAGCATCGGTTGCTTTGGTCATGAGTCACTCTTACAAGTACTGTGGCCATTTTGATCTAACTAGTTCTTGGTTCTGTGAAACAAAGTCTTATATGTACATAAATTCTTGTTGGGAGTCAAATGTTAACAGTAACTTTGCCCTCCTACAGATAGTGTTCTAGAAAATTCCCAACCTGTCCCTGGTCCCTCAGCCTGTTCTGCTTTGTCTGATATTCCCCTTCCCTAACTGGTTTCTCCAGAGGCAAGTTCCTGGAGGCTGTGCCAAGTTCTATGTACACAACATCAAAGCAGAACCTCACAATAACCATACAAGGTACATAAGCATGTTATTTCACCATAAGACAACCAGGGATTGGATGGATGCGGTCACTTAGGGTCACTAAGATCCAACGTGGTCTTCTGGGATTTGAACACTCCTCTGCTTGATACTGTTGTATGCTGACTCTTGATGACCCTGGGAGGTCTGTGACTTAATAAATATATAGAGTTCTTGGCCATTGCTCTCATACATGAGGGAGAAGAGAAAATGAAAGATTTACACAACAGCACAACATAAAGCTAGACTTGGCTACTTTTCTCCCCAGACACATTGCAGGCAGAGAACTGCACATACGCCATGTGGGAGCCTGTAGAGGCAGAGCTTCCGATGTCTACAATTAAGGAGGATTTGACTTAACTTGCCCAGAGGCCAAGATTTAAACATATATGGCCAACCTTATCCAATTGCTCAGTGAAATTTTCCAACAGTAGCATTGTTAATATAAAATAAATCCCAAATAGATTAAATTATGTAATGCTGATGAAATTCCACTTAGTCGTTGCTCTAATTTTAATCTCACAGTGTGCACTGGAGGGTAGGCCTGGTTGCCGTCAAGGCTAAGAATGAAAGAACATGAAGCCATCATTGCTTGGCCATAGACTTCATTAAGGCAAGAAGCCCTTTCACCTAAGAGTTTTTAAGCATGGGAAGTTGGAAGGCTCAGGTGATATCTATTAGGACAAGATCCATGCTTGATACTCTGATCTGAAGCAGGCTTCCCATTGTTGTTAATTTGTGGTACTCATTGTGCCATAGCCACATTTTCACTTACTATGATAGGGTTACTGTTTGACTTTATTGATTGTCATTGATAGGGTGAAATGTGCTATGTATGATGCTCTCAACCACCTCGATTCTGTGACTGCTGCCTTTGTGGGATAGATGAGGATGATGGACGTTCTACTCTAGCATAAGTGTCTGTAAGGTCAGATAAATCAGCACACAAAGGCAGCCCAACAGTATATATATCCAGTTATAGCAGAAGCAGTGTGACTCACTTTGAGGTGGCCTGGGTTCAAGTCCTACTTCACCACTTAGAAACATGATCTTGGGAACGTGTTCTTTTCTTACTTCATGCTTTATTTTCACCAGCTGAGATACACAGACCCCATTACCCATTTTTCTAAAGTCACCCCAAAGGCCACAAATTAATTTTTAGTAAGCAGAAAAATATATCCAAATTTGGGAACTTGAATTTTAGCCATCCTTTGAATGACTAGAGTCTTTGAGTCTCAGGTTTCTCATCTGCCAGATGAGATGGCTTCACAAGCCATTATTTGTATTTCCAAATCATATGTTAAGCTTAGTAAGGCTTCATTTTGTTCTTACTTAGTTGTTCAGTCAAGATTTGATGTGTATGGAATGTTCATTAAAATATTCTGAAATGACTATAAGGAAATGAAAGAAACTAGTAACCCAACAAAAATAGCTCTAAATTGGCTAAAAGACTCCCAGATAGATAAATGAGGCAGGGCCCTGTGGTGGCAACTCTCTGGGGTGTCTGGGGTGTCAGCCCCTAATACACTGAGAATCTCAATTTCCAGTGCCTGAGCCTGACCTTTCAATAAGCTCAACATGGGGAGAATCAGATACAAATGACTCCCCTTCCCCGACTATTACGATTGTCACCTAAAGTGATCCTAAGACCACCAAAGGCCTCCTACAGAATGAGCTGCAGGCCAGACACCAGCTGTCATTCTAAAGTAGAGAAGGCCTTATTGTCAAGGGTTTGAAGGGCAGAAAGTCCACTGCGTGAATCTGGACACAAAGGGTGTGGCTTCTTCTTCATGTGCAATGGAGGCAACACCAACAGAACCATTATTCTAATGGCTGCATTTGAGTTAGGGAAAGGGAAGGGGTAGGGAGTGCCAAGAGGTTGCCTAAGGGGTCAACAATGGGGACAAAAGCCATCCTTCCTTTGCAGATTGCTGGAATGTCTGAGGCGGGATATGAAGAAGGCCATGACAAGACTAGAGTTCTCATTATAGAAGCTGAAAGTTATTTCCATGTCAGTCTAATCTTTTCTCAAAATGAATCTGTGGGGCTGTGGTTGTTACAGTTCTCTGGATTTTCCTTTACCTGCAAGTACATTAATTATACAGAATGTGATCCACCTAGCCGTTGCATTTACCAATCTCACAGAATCTGAGAGAGAAAGGGAACGTAATTCACAACATCCCAAAGTAATAACTTTAAAAGTCTTAAAGGGACAGGCACTGGTGGTAGGTGACAAGGCCAGGTCTGGGTGGTGAGGGCCAGGGGTGACCAGTAAATGGAAAACACCTGGCTGAACAGACACTAACATTCTAATTATTTTACAGCACATCACAGAACAAACAGCTAGGCTCCCAGCTGGCTTCAGCCCACCAACTGCCAACTCAACAGTCCTCAACTCCGAAAGCCTTCCTCATTTGTAGATGGGAATTCAAGACACTCTAAGAGGGAGTGGGACTAAGTGGGACCAGGAGGAAGCTCACTGGCTTTTTGTTGTGTTTTCTATTTTAACTAAAGCCGAGAACTGTCTCCTAATTTAACCGAAGTTCCTAATTGAAGTATCAGTGACGATGCTAAAATGATTTCATAGTACAATGTCAGCACAACATTGGACAGTTGGAAGGCTGAAGCCACTCTACCTACAAATAAGATCTCTGTTTATGGAGAAGCAGGGCATTTTAGATGACCTCTCGGGACCACGTTCTCAGTGTCAAAACAATAGTAAATACAGGCAATAAAGAAATGCATCAGTGAAAGCACAATTGTGTGCTACTTATTTACACTAACATGTCCTATGCCATACTGAGGAATCTCAGTAGCTCAGCATGGGTACCATCATGCCTTGGAACGTTAAAAAGGGCATATTTAAAATATTAATCTTGCATGTTTATGTGTGCAAACAGCACATGTCTGGAGATCAGAAGATTTGGTTGTCTCTTTTCATTATGTTGGGCCTGAGCATTGAAATCTGGTGGCAAGTACCTTTATCCACTGAGCTAGCTAACCTAGCCAGAAGGGAACATGTTTTAATGACAGGATAATTGACCCAGAATTAGTAAATGTCACCCCAGCCACAGCCATGCCAGCTCAGACGAGCTGTATAGCCTGAGACAAGCCACTGTCCTTCCAAGCCTAATTCTCCTTGTGTGTTGAATGAGCATACAACTAACTGGTCACATCACATCTGGTTGAAGGAACTAACTGGTCACATCACATCTAGGCTGTGACGTAAGTGGGCATGTGTAACATACCACTAGCCCCTCCCCTTCCTGTCACAGTCTTTTCGCTTTTGAAGTTTGCCAGTAATCCCTTCACTGTGCCTCACTGGAGCTGAAACTGGAGCAGCTTCTGTCAAGTGGAGTTCGCATGGAGTGAGAGCAAGGAAGACGGATGTTTCTCCGCTCCTTCTGTAGGCGCTTGGCTCACCTTACGGTCACAATCTGCCCTCCGTCCAGGACGACACCGTTCATCTGGGCTATGAAGATGGCGGCCACGGCTTCGTAAAGGGCTGTACCATCCATGTTAATGGTTGCTCCAACCGGGAGGACAAACCTGGTCACACGCTTATCAATCCCTAGATTTTCTTCCAAGCAACGGAAGGTGACAGGCAAAGTCCCAGCACTGGGGGCAGTGGAGAGAGAGAGAGAGAGAGAGAGAGAGAGAGAGAGAGAGAGAGAGAGAGAGAGAGAGAGAAAGACTCTGCTTTAGAGACAGGACAAAGCCCAAACCCGAATGACACTGCAAATTTTTCCTCTGTTTTCTAACCAGTATGACATGCCAAAAATAGTAACTAGAAACATTTTTTTAAAGCGAGTTGGGAGTTTAAATTCAATCTTAGTAAGCTGCTGATAGGCTATGCAATATTTAGTTGGTTCTGGTCCTCAGAGCTACTCAGTGCCTGCCAAGTCCTCTATTCTTCTGTTCCTATTTCCATCTTAGGACAAATCTTCGAGCACATCTGATTGTGCACATGAACTGGGCTGCAAAAGAATTATGTCAGAAAGCAATCATCTGTCAACAGCAAAACAGAATGAGGAATTTCTGAATGACCCATAACTTCATGCCAGAAATGCTGTTCCAACAAAATGACTGCCTGGACAACACTGAGCCCCTGGGAACTGTCCTGAGTGGGGCTTACTCATCTGGAGAACGCTGGGCAAACATGATGTGTATCCTTCATCACAAACTCAAGCTTTGAACAATCCACTGGGGAACTCAACATACAGTCAAACTCCCAGAGACAGGGCCACCAGCCAGCCCTGAGTCTCTACAGGGACAGAGCAGGAAATCATGTGATCTGTAGCCAAAGGCCACGAAGAGTGACTTCACTTTCACTCCTCCCAGGCATGGGCTGGTGATCCAACTACAGGATCTGCCCTTAGAGCTGAGAAGATCTGGCATAGTCCTACATCTTCTAAAATAGAACACCTAAGAGAATAAGGCTTCCTTGAGGCCAGAATATTACATAGTTTCAGATGGTAGTGCGAAGGAGATTGGGTGGACTCGTTCAAAGTTTAAATAATGTTGAAATCAAGCAGAAGGGCCAGACAGCATGGGACTGTGCTGGGATCTGTCTTGCTTTGATTGCTTTTGTCCTGTGTAAGTGAATTGAAAATTCTCCATCGCAGGCAGCATTTGGAGGTACTTTCAAGCCTTAGTCAGAGTTAAACCCTCATGCTAGTTAACAACTGGGGCTTCAACAAGACTGGACAAGTTCACAAAGGCCTCAGTTTCTCAGTGGGAGAGAAGGTCAGCTTAGGGACGTGCTGGTTCCAGGACCTACTCTGGACCAATAAATCTGAAAACTATAAAATAAGAGACACTGAAGTCCACACCTCAAGCTGATCCAGGAGTCATCTTAGCAGTCAAAACAGACCAGGGCTCTGCTGTGCTTCCTGCTGGTCTTGGGGTAGGAGAAGTCAGTTAACTGGGCCACGGGGTGTATGTGTCTCCTTTACAAAAGCTTATAAGCCCAAGGAAAAAGTGAGCCTTTGTTCTCATTTGCATGCAGGAAATACCATGTTCCTGGCCTGCTGCCTCAGCTACTGGAATTAGAAGCTGGTGTCCTTGTATTCCTCTCCCCATCTCCCCATTTCCTGGGACTGTTTCAAAGGTTTCCTAGATACCGTAACTGATCTAAAATGGCTACTCCGTCATTTTTAGTGTCTGGGATTCTGGACAGAGAGCCTGGGACAATGGTTTGCGAAGCATGAAAACAGTTCCTATGCTTCTGCTAGGAACTGTTTCTATTAATGTTTTCTATTTATATCCTCCAAATCCACATAACCCCAACTAATCCAAACTAGGACTTGAGATCTTCAGTGACTTCCTGTGCTAACAGACTGGCACTCCAGCATCGATTGTTCTCTGGCTCCCATCGGAGAGGTCCTAGGATGTTGCTAATAGTAATGTCTAATACTTGAGATTCTTCCCATGATTAACGGCATTCACTGAAGCCAGAGAACTTCTCTGATATCAGCCTCTGTGTCCATCAAGAAGCGGCAGTCAGCCACCCTCAGTGTTGCTATGGTTCTTGTGGTGGCCCTGTTTGGGGCGGTTTGGAACCTTTGGGAAGGAAGGCTTAGGTGGATGTCGACCAGCTGGGTGGATCTTGAGGCTTTTAGCCTTGGCTCTGCTTCTGGCCCCACTTCTGCTTTCTGATTGACACAAGGAGAAGGCATCATCATGAGCTCCTGCTGTTGTGAACAGCCCTCCTCCAACTTCCACCTCTTCTGCCACACAGTGAACTGTGTCTCCTTAAACCTTGAGCCAGCATAAACCTTTCTTCCTCATGTTGTTTCTGCCAGTGTTTCATTACAGAGATGTGAAAAGTAACTAGCCAGAGTCTGCCTTCAATAGAGCAAGGCAGAGCAGTATTTAATGGGCTGTTTAATGGATATTTTCCCCCTTGTGCCCATTATGGAAAGACACCATGACTCAATTCTTGGAATGTACATCTTGCCTGTTGCCTTTTAAGAAAGGGAAACTCCACATCCAGGCAAAAGCCATGTTTTAAGTGAAGATGAAAGCCATATTTTTCTCCCTATAATACAGAGTAGAGGAGGGGAATGGGTCTAACATTTGAGGGTTTCTTTAGATAACTCAAGCATTTGAGTTTGATTTAAATGCCAGAATATACCATCCATATCTCTTTAGGATTTGTCTTGCCTCTGAAAGTTACTAGGATAATGGCCTGACTATTCAAAAGAATAATAATAATAATTTTTAAAACAATTTAATGACAAAATTCACAAGAGCACTAGAAAAATGTGAAGCATTATGCTATAATTCATATAGAAAAAAACATTTTAGCAAAATTGAATTTCTAAATAAAAAAAGAGTATTTACAGTTTTGGATGTATACATATAAAAAACTTCCAGTATCAAACATCATTATTTATTTTCAAGACAAATGTCTAGTGGGGAGGCTCCTTAGCTGTCATGTGTGATGTAAGAGTTAATAATCTGCATGCATAAAGCGAGTCTGAAAGCCATCCAGGAAAGGATGAATATCCACAAAGGAAAACAACAAGCTGGCTCACACATGACTCAAGAGGCGAGGAATGGGGAGGAAAAGGCAATAGGAAATAAAAAGATGTTTTCCCTCATCTGTAATCAAATCCATGCAAATTTGCTGAGTAGCTTTCCTATCAATAAGACTGGAATGCATCAAAGCAACACAGAAGCGGACTATCCAGCTCTGAGTGGGTGGGGAAAGACTCTCTCTCAAACGCAGTCGGAGGGTACATTAAATTCTGGACCTTCTTCAGTGTGGACTGGTGATGCATCCCTAAACTACCAGTGTGCACTCTTTGACTCAGCAAGGCCAGGTCTAGACTATGTCCTGAGGGGACCATCAGGGAGCCTGACAGAGGTGTCTGCCGAAGCCCTGTTTAATGGGTGTGCTTTAGACCTCTGCACACGGAGTGCACTAGAGAACGGTGTTTTGTTAGTATTTCATGTTATTTTACATGCTTGAGTGCTTTGTCCACATGCATGTATGTGCATGCCTGGTACCTAGGGAAGACAAAAAAGCGTGAGTTGGATCCCTTGGTGGCTGTGAGCTGCCATTTGGGTGCTGCGAACCAAACCCAGATCCGCCAAAGCAAAAAAGATGCAGACTATCCAGCTCTGAATGGGTGGGTGGGGAGAGACTCTCTCAAACATAATCGGTTTGAGCAGCAAGAACTTTTAACTGGTAGGTCATCTCTCCAGCCTTTTATATCCTGTATACTATAATAAAGTTCACATATTAGCAAAGATCTATTATATTAATAGATAAGATTTTCATGATCTCTTGGCCCATGGAAAAGAATAGAAGTTTCTAGGGCAGCATATATACATAGTAAAACAAACAAACAAACAAAAAAACAAGGTGATTGCATACTGTTATTATCTGGAGACCTACTTTGTCTGGTGAGGCTCAGTGCCTTCCTCAAAATTTTATTCTCTGTCTGAACTTTGTCACTAAGGAGATATACCATATTTATGATCAAATAACAAAAATAAAGGTAAATAAGGTTGGTTTCTATTTGGGGGTAAATGGTTGCTTTTTCTCTGAAGAGAAGTGTTTCCATGGATACAGACATTTATCTACAGAGAATTTAAAGCATAAGGAAGTAAAAGGGAAGTTTTGAAGTGTTTCCCTTCATCTAGGGAAACAGGATGCTGAGTCTGGTCCCCAGTACTGTTCACATTTTAGCCTTTTCTGAAAGCTCACATTCTGTTCTTCTTGAATTCCCGCTGGCTTGCAATATGCAAATATAGTTTGGCTTCCCATGGGGCTCTTGGGTCACTTGAGGCGACTTTGACTGCCTGATCCTCCAGCCATGCTATGCCACTGAGTGGGGACCTCACTAGCAGGACACAGGCTCAGCAGCTGGCCCTGGTGGCCATCTCCTGCAGATTTTGGCATTTGCTAGACTCTCAGTTGTGATCTTGGGCTCAGCTTTATGATGCAAAGACAGATATCAGAAGTAAAACATCTATTTCAGTCTGGAGACTTTTTCAATCTTTGAAATTCTACAATTCTATATTTTTAAATTAGTTTTTGTTGTGTTTTTTTGCTAACTGGTACAAAACTATATTCAAAAACTTACTTTTTGTTGCCCAAATTTGAGGTCCCTATTGATTTCCTAGGCACTAGAAATAGATACTGGAGCAGGAGCTGACTTTCTATCGAGGTCACATCATTTAAGCTGGATCTGAGTAGGGAAAGTGAGGGTTGAATTGTCCAGTAAGAGGTTTATGCTAAAGTCGGCCAGGCAGTGGTGGCCCATGCCTTTAAATCCAGCACTCGGGAGGCAGAGACAGGCAGATCTTTGTGAGTTTGAGGCCAGCCTGGTCTACAAGAGCTAGTTCCAGGACAGGCTCCAAAGCTACAGAGAAACCCTGTCTCGAAAAACAAAACAAAACAAAACAAAAAAAAGAGGTTTATGCTAAAGTCAAAAAATTAGCTGGTTTCTGCTTGTTAGAAAGTGACTGCACACACACCCTCACCAACCCCCCCCCCCTACATACACAGAGCTCTCCGTAGTGCCTGGTGCCCTCAGAGGCCAGCACAGAGAGTTTTAAGCAGTTGTGTGCTGTTTGATGTGGGTGCTGAGAACCCAGGGCCTCTGCACAACTGTGGAGCTGTCTCACCAGCATCAGAAGGACCAACTCTCACAGGGTAAATGGTGATTTTTTTTTATTATTATTCCTTTCTAACAAACCAACCTCATATTAATTTTGGGTGGTTGCACGGTGTGAACTGCCTAATGTGCTACCGGAAGCACTAATGTAGCATAGCCTTTAATCTTATTCAGAGGTCATAGCATGATGTCGTTCACTTAACACACCACCTGTAATTTGGAAAATGTTATTATTTTTTTTAAAAAACAGCTCTTGAGGTTTTCATCCATAGTTTTTCAAATCAAGTTGATTCTCCCACATTTTGCACACCATCCAACCTCCCAAACTTAATATGAGGTTCTCTTTCTAGTGCGGATGCAGACCAGCCACAAGGCTAACCAGCACAAGCCCAAAGTTCAAGGTGTTTACCTTCTAGAAAATATATTCATATGACAAGGAAGGGGTTCTCACTGAATTTAGGGACGAGCTGGGGAGACAGGAAGTGGCCAATAGAACAAAAGAACCAACATGGAGAAAGGTGGTTTCTCCCGCCCTCTACCTGGAAGCTGTTCCCAGGGCCGTGATCCAGGCTTGGAAAATACCAGCAAAAAAGGAGAACGGGTTTTTTCTGGTCACTACAAAGTAAATCAAGGGGAGGAAAATGCCCCCGTGGATGATGAGGCCCACGATCACTGTGATCATGTACATCCCCAGTTGCCTAGCAACCACTTCTAAGTCCTTGATGGCGATGATCTTCCCACAGATCAGGCAGGCAATACCCAGCGGGGAGTACCTGAAAAACACAAAAGGAAACAATAGCGGTGAAGAGGTCGTTAAGCTAGCGATTCAGGACCTAAATCCCACCTGGGAGCTGCACCTGCTGAAAACCCTCCCTCTTTTTATTTTTTTGTTTGTTTGTTTTTCTGCACACACACACACACACACACACACACACACACACACACACACACACACACTGCTTTGCTGAGAATGAGCACAAGATTCAGTACTTTGAACTGACCGGCTTAACTGTTTTATGGACTGTGTGACGCATGTTCTGACAATTTAAGCGCCAAGGCAAACTTTATTGCTACGGTGAGCTTCAGGATAAAGGAGGCATGCCTTGCGCCTTTTAGCTTATCTTTCTGCAAACACTAAGTTGAAGGCTGAGAGAGATGAAATGTGCCTCTGGAAACTTGTTTCTTCAATGCCTTCCTAGAATTTGGGGACTAACTTGTGGAACTTTCTGGAAATGTACAAACTGGGATTTGTAAATGTCCATCTTTTTTTTTAAAAAAAAAATTGGATGTTAGAAAATATGTTTAAAATAATGGAGTAACCAGGAAAAAGGGAAGGAAAAAGAGAGATGCCAAAATAAAAGCCCCTGAACCAAGGAGTGCATTTAGAGAAACGTAGTTTGGTGACTTTTAAGCCTGAAAGCCTTTCTCCCCATATAATAGCAATAATGCTGGCACTGTTCGTTGTGTTTCAGTCACTATAGCAGGGCCTGCACACTCAGAACCTCACTTAACCTGACCACAACCCTAAAAGCTGCCCTTCAGTATTACCACTTAGAAATTAAGGAAACAGTCCTTTGGAAAAAACAATCACTAGTCCAAGCCCACAAAGCCAGGAGGAGAACCATTCCCGCGTACAAAAGTCCAGACCGTGGGGTTTTTCTGACCAAGCCAAACAGCTTCCCTTTAGTGCACCGTCCCAGTTCCTTGTAGCTAAGCGTACAATTGCCATATACCAATTTATGCCATATTGACATTTGTATGCTGTCGTTATCTTATAGAGGGGCTTAGAAACTGTTCTGTTCCTCTTCGTGGGAAAACTCACTCACCTTGACTTGGTTTTTGCTATTCTTTATTATAATTAATTATAATAAAAATCAGCATTAGTATTATTTAATAGAGGCATTGCTGGACGTGAAGTTCACACTCTCATAGTGTCCGATGAAATAAGATATTTGTAGGAAGATTTATAACTCATTAACAATTAAATTTAAATCTTTAATTGTTAACTTTTGAGAATAACTAAGAAGAAAATAAAATCCCCAGATAGGGATTCCAATGGGGAAGGCAGAGGTGAGACTCTCTCTCTCTCCTTCCTTCCTTCCTTCCTTCCTTCCTTCCTTCCTTCCTTCCTTCCTTCCTCCCTCCCTCTCTCCCTCCCTCTCTCCCTCCCTCCCTCTCTCCCCTCCTCCTTCCCTCCCTTCTTCCCTCCCTCCCTCCACCTCTCCTTTCCTCCTTTCCTTCCCACAATCAGGCCTGGCTCCATTCCTTTCCTAAGTTTAAGAAAGGCTGTGGAGAGCAGATGCAAGTCCTTAAATACAGAAAACATGGACTTAGTCAAACCTTTCACCCACTAAAGAACTTCATTTGGGGACATATTCTCATTTTTCCACCGTGGGCATCAGGGTTAGGGGGCTGACTCCACCATCACCAAGTAGCTGTGAAGCTCACCCACACATGTGCATCTATGTACACACTGCCGAATTCCCTCCCCCATCCTTCTCAGTTTGATTCCTGACTCTTGGAAACTTTCACAACAGCTTCTGATAGCACAAACTTGGGCAACAAGGCCTCTCCTGGGCCTTGCCTTTTCATCCAAGTCTGAGCTAATGAGGCTTTCTAAAACCTCTCACAGGCTGCCCAAGGGCAGATGGTCTTCTGAGCAAGCCTTGTTCAGAAAGAGCCAGGTTATGTCTGACAGCAACGGAGTAGAGGGTTAGTGTAGCTCTGCTCTTCCGGGTGGAACTTCCAGCCTGATCCTCACTGGCTCTCCCCTGGGGTGCAGGCTGGTCATGGCTGGGCACAGCTTCCCTAGACGTTAATAGGAGTGTGAAACAAGCATTCCGTCATGTCATTTAACCCTCCTGTTTCTTTCCATTTGATATTCTTCTGGTGTGCCCATTGTCACAACATCTCATAAATCAGCAATGGAGCCCCAGGGGTCAGCACTTTGTCGCTGAGACTGTAAATAACTGGAGAGAACCCCGAAGGGTTTATCTTCATGAACCAAGAGGTCAGTTCTTTTCCAAACACCAGTCACCCTTTCAAGCTGTCCAGAGAAGCAAAGATATGAACTGTCTGGGATGCTAGTCAGTTTTCTCTCACCCCGCTCCTCTCCCCAGGTCAAGTAATCTGCAGAATGGAGGAAACACGCTTTGAAGGCACTTCGCCACGGAAGATCAGCTGCAAAATTCCCCAGGGGCAGTACGTTTGAGCCATGGGCAGATGGGCTAGAGAGAGGCAAGGCAGGAGCACCCAGCAGGTGGAGTTTGGGCAGAGGGGGTAAACACCAGCTCCCATTCTAGATAGAGAATACTAACCAAATACCACAAGGTGAAGCGTAAGGGTTTGAGAATACAGAAGACAGAATATGGAGTAGCCCTTGCTACTCCAAACACTTGCCCGCCCCTAATTGGATGAATATTAATGGGGGTGTAAACGAGCCTTTGCCCTTGGACTTAGGCCGTTACTTCCCTATGCCTGACTTGAGCTGTATTCCTGGGCCTCCGCTATTAATGAATGAGCTCACTGTAGATGAGAGTCCATGGGAAAGAAAGGGGGAAATGCCCAAAGTCCAACGCTACCACTCAAAAAACGCCTGAGCTGAAGCGATGAAGACCGTAATTAAGTGCAAATAGAGGCTTCAGGCTCCACCCAACAGTTCTGAAGCCAGTGACACCCAGTAATTACTGGGTCCGCTTCCAACTCAAGACACAGTCATTAGGACAGAAGTAGGGAATGATTCCATGTAACCCACAGGTGGGTTGTTTTCTCAGCTCTGTGTTCTGTTTACAAGGGCACTGTGCCCCCCAAGCTTCCTGGCACAAATCAATGAAATCCAAGCCATGAGTGGTCCCCGGAGCCCCAGAGGCTCTGACTCCTGTCTGCCTCACCCCCTTCATTCACCATCACTTCCCTCATTCACCATTTTAGCCATTCTCACTCCAGTGGCTCCACAGCTTGGTTCTGATGCTCAAATGTCTTCCCCTCCAGGCTCCCTCTCCTCAGAGTTCACCTCTCAATTCACTGTGCTGTCTGTCAGGTCTGGACCGTGTCTTCTTCCCACACATCCTGGTCACTCAGGCCTACTTCCTTCACTCTTGACCCTGCACCCTGCTTTTGCTGTCCATGTCCCTAACTGAATTCGTGTTTGTTTCCTTTAGTCTGGTTCCCTTCCCGCCTTTCACTAGAATCTGAGGCCCACGGAGGCCGGAATCCTCTGTGGTATTCACTGTTACACCACACCACACCATCATCAATTTAGAAAGGATTGAGTGAAAGAACAAATGACAAATGGACTGAAAACAATTCTTTGCTTTACCAAACTTTAGATCCCTCCCTCATTAGGCTCTATTTGTCTCCTTCCTTTAAAACACTGTTTCCACAGAGACCCCCACCAACTCATTTAGGAAGCATCCCATCCTCAGCGTGGGGCGCTCCATCTCTGACCAGGCTCCTCATGGTCCACCATCCCCTATGTGGTATCTGGCTAACCTGGCCTGACTTCAACATGAATCCTGCTAGGCCCTTAGCAGAATCCCCCTGACTCGATTATAAATTCTCAGCTTCACAGTACAGTTGGGTCTGAGCCTAGCCGCTCTCCATCACTGTGAAAGTACATTGCTGCGGTCTCTATCCCCTTTGGGGCAGCCCTGCAGAAAGCTACCCTCCCTGGCTCTTTAACGGTATGGACAGTGGAGGACCAGCGGTCAAGCGGTAGAAATAAAGAAAGGGCAGACCCCTCTTTCTCTAGTAGAGGAAGACTGAGAAGTTTTGCTTCCTGTTTAAGTTTTTCAGGGTTTGGGGAAAAAATTTTAAAAATTTAAAAAATTTAATTTAAACTTAATTTTCAAAAAGTTAAGTTGTAGAGCATTCAGTAAAACCAGGGGGTTTTCAGACTTCTTAAGGACTTACTACACAGAGAGATGCAGGAGATAAGGTTAGATTGATGGTGATAATGGTCACCACAGAATAACCGCAGGCCTATTCGCAGAAAGGCTGTGATCCTTTGGGGACAGAACAGTTTCAATGACTGGGGTCACCATTTTACCTAATTCTCGAAGCAACTTCGTGACATGGATTTTACAATTATTTTCATTTACTAATCAGAATATTAGAATTTAAATGGGTCTAACGTGCTTAAGGCCGCATGGCTTGTCGCCAGAAGCTCTTAGATTTCATCTACTTCGGACACGGGAAGACACTGAGTTAGAGACAGCTGGGTAGCACAGCTTTGCAACCTTTGTGCTTAGTGTTGGCATCTGGGAAACGGGCTACTGAAAGCATCTATTTTGTTAGGTACTACTAGGATGAAAAAGGGTGAATGTGGAAAGTTAACAGATTAATACCAAGCATATTGAAAACTACCAGAAAGTCTAGCTATAATTTAGTGACGATAATTTTTTAATAAATTAGTTAATTAATAATATAATAATTGAAGTTGAACACAAGACAAGATAAAAGTCATTCTGGCTTACATTTTAATGATCATAATTTTTAAGCCAGATATGGAGGTGCATGCCAATACTCAGAGGGCGGATCAAGTAATAATCTTCCTTGGCTATACAGCAAGTTTAGCTGGTTAATACTAATAATACAAATTATATTATCTTCACAATGAGTTTTACACAAAATAAATACATAAAAATTTAGCATCACCTGAGGAGCTGAAGAGCCAGCACCACTACCAAAGGGAACTCCATATTTTATCACCATCCCCTAACCCCTTCTCATTTTAAAAGTTCAATGAGGTGAACACGGCAGAACTAATATTTTGTTATCTTATTGAGCTGAAACCTCAAAGCCTCCAGTTGGCCTCCCATTCCTCAAGTTTTAATGAGACTCAACCACAGACACATCACTACATTTGACTGTGGGGAGATAATGTGAATTTCTCTTAATTCTCAGGTTACGGAATGTTATTATCCTACTGATTTTGCGTTCCGTCACTTAGTTTTATTTTCTTAGCCATTTTGATGAACTGAATATATTGCCTCCCCCTTTTTAAACGTTTAAATCCTAATACTGGACACGTAGAAGTGGACCTTTCAGAGGTGATTGGACGGCAATTCCAATGAATGAGTAAGACTGGGGTCTACTGATGTTCTGTCCCCCAGATTCCTGTGTGTTGAGTCATAACCTCAGAACGGTGGTTTAGGAGACAGGTCACCTGGAGGTGAGCCCTCCTCAGTGAGATTAGTGTTTAATAGAAGAGCCGTGGTGAAGCCCATTCATTTCTCTCACCATGTGACGGCACACATAAAGAATCAACTACAAGGACCAGCCCCTCACCAGATACCAAGTTTGCCAATGACTGATTATGTACTTGCCAGTCCTCCGATCTGTGGTTTTAAAAAATCCTTTGTTTGTAATTTCACCTAGCCAGTGGTATGCGGCTCCAGCAGCAGAAGCAGACTAGAGCCATGCTCTCTAGGGAAGAGACCTGGGATGCTCCCTCTATCTCCCCTGGGCTGTTTCTTTCCCAATTAAGATGAATGTGTTCGGAGCTGATCACACAGACAGACACCTTGATCAGACTTCCAGTTTTCTGAGCTGGGAGAAATATCTGGGGTGCACAAGTACCTTAGTGTTAGCATGTCGTTACAGCAGCCAGAGCTGGGATGAACATGGCAAACAATAAAGCCCGTTCTCAAAGGAAAAACACATCAGATTTGGCCCAGTGACCACCACTGTGGAACAAAAGGGAAGCAAGAGGGAGTGGAGGAGAATTTCCACCTTCTCGGTATCATGCTGGTCCACACCCACTCTTTTCATCCTGGGAGGACGCCACTGTCCTCTGCGGACCAGGCTCTGCCCGGCACCATCAAAATGTCAGACCAAGCAGACTTACCACATGATCATGATCACTAACTTCATCACGATCTCATTGAGGATGTTGAAGAACTCCACCATCAGTTTGGCCTGCTCGCCCATCTTCCCCATGGCAATGCCGAAAGCAATGAAGAACCCTATCAGACCTGTGGACAAACGACAGATGAGTCAGGACAAACGTCAAAGTCTGTGCTTTCTTTCTCTTGCACTTCAGCATGAATGAAAGGGAGTCAATTCTGCCTACCAGTCACTGCTGAACAAATTAGGAATTAGAAGGAAAAAGCATTATATTTCACACTGAAAGCCACCCCACCCCTGCATCATGTAACTGTAGCTTTTCTTGAGATTTTTCACATGGGCAGACCAAACTCTAAGCAGTTCAAGTGTGAATTCTGTGAAGAAAATGAATTCATTTTCATTCCAAAATGAAAGGTGCCATCTTCTCTTCCTCCTCACTTAACAAATCCTGTGGGAACAGCTCCCATCATCACCCAGACCAACCGAGAGCAGCCTGTTGGGACTCGGGGATTGCCATGCAAACTCTGGAGCCACTGTTGGAACAGCAGAGACCAAACAGTCCATAAAGTTCTTGTTGAAGAAACGTGGAGACCATTTTGGTGTTGTTCTGAGATAACTCATGGGAGGACACTTCACCCTGGGACTACCCTCCAGCTACACAGCAAGGCAGAAGGAAGATAGATAAAACAGGGGACAAGAAACCCAAACTTGTGGGGAAACCCCAACTAATTGCCCTTTTAAAATTCAACTTGCCACGCTTTCCTTTCTCAATCTGTTTTAGGATGATAAAGCCAGAATGTAGGGCTGATTGTCAGATCTTGCCAATACCTACCCTCTCGGCCATCTTCTCTTTTTACTTGACAGCCTAGTTCAATCACACATCAGCCTCCAGGGTCAATCCTAACCCGAGGCAGGATGGATCTGAGGAACTCGCTCCCTGCTGCTCTCTCTTGATAGAAGCCTCATTTCACCACATCCTGAAGCAAATTCAACACACAATCCCAGGCCTTTTGCGTCTTCACCTGTCTAAGGACCTGGTAACCTGCCCTTGTTCTTTAGATCCTCAAAGGCCAAGCCTGGAGTCTATTTCCAGAGATTCACTCCCACCCCCCACTGCACCCCCAGTATCTCACCTCACACACTGGAGACTGAGCCCACTATGTGGCTATCAGTAGACTCAGTACTACTTGGGGACTGTCCAGTTGCTCGGCTGCAATCAACATGTGCCCCTGGACCCGTGACCCATCCCTATTCTTGGTGACGTAGCTCTGACTGCATGCATGGAGTGCAAATCACAGTTATTCTCCCAGCGACAGAACGTTGCTTGTTCATTTGGCTTATTCTCTGATTCTGGGGTACTGGCCATCTCCTAGTTCCTCTCTTTCCATCCTCTTCTTGACCCTGCCATGCCTCAGTTTAGCAGGGCCTAATTTCAAGTCTTTCCTGAATTTTGGTTTATGTTGGATCAATCACAGCATTATAATTAAATTCTCCTAGACATAAACTCCTTCTTTCTGAACCTCTGGCTTTACCTTCCCCCCCCCCCCCTCATCCCCCAATGCCACCCTTCTTCTCTACACCAAACCTTCATCAGCCTCGTTAACTATACTTGCTAGGATCCCATCTCTCTTTAGTGAAAATAATGCAGCCCTTGTATTCAGATGGCTAACATTTGAAATTTAATATCTTCCCTTCTTAGCTGTTGACCAGAGGGAATGATTAGTGACTTCACAATTGAGTTATTGACCCAGGGAATACGAGGCTCAACGAAGACTGAATGCAGGATAGAATGAGCTAATTTTGCAATAATATGGAAAACTGGGTCCCAGTTCTTCCTCCACCCATGCAGGGCAGCTTGCTGGGTATGATGACAAAGAGGCCATCTGTGGAAACTCAGGCTGAGAAGGCCAATTATTACTGAGTTAATACTGTTGATAATGTAATATGCAAAGTCTTAAAGTCCCAAAGAAAAAGAATGAAGACACTCTTCAGAGACAGCAGACACTTTAGTATCTATGACTTTATAGAAAACAAAACAAAACAAAACAAAAGGTTTTTAAAGGAGCAGTTGACGCTGGTTTAAGCAACTGGAGTTAAGTTAGGGATTCAGAATAGTTTTGGGAGTTCATCTATTTAGCTGATTTTTGAGACTAGTATTGATTTGTAACTCAAGTTGGTCTTTGACTAATCATCCTACTGTCTCAGTCTTCTAAATGCTGGAATAACAGGTGTGCTATACCACACATTGTAGCTCTTAGGAGAAAAACTCGTCCTTGAAGAAGTGGAAGACAGAGCCTGGGTTTTATCTTCATGTATTGCAAGGCTCAGTCCTTGGGACTTTCCAAAAATCAAAGAGCAGAAATACAGAAAAACAAAACAAAAAACAGAGTCACTGACTCTGCCCTTGCAAGGCCACGGAAAGAACCTTATTTCAGTTGTGACTGGCAAATGGGAAGTTTCTCAACAATCTAACTTCCCTTGGCTTCACAGTGCCTTGCTGTGCACTTGGATGGAATGCCGCCATCCAGCCTGCCATTTCCCCGGGTAAACATTGCCTAATTGAAATTGCTCACTGGAACAGGGGTGTTTCATGTGAACAAAGCCCTCTTAGACTTGGTCGTTGGGGTTGAGTGAGTTGCCAGTGTTTTGAAACTCCCAGGCACAGCCAAAGGTCACGTGACTTTCTAGAATTCATCAAGACTCTGGAAAAGACAAGGGCTAAATGATTCACTCCAAAATATCAGCCTGTTAGACCTTCAACCTTCTGGAGAGGAGGGCTTCCTTTGTCAAGGAGGTGGTATTGAAAGTTACGACCCACCAGAAGGAGCGCAAAGAGCTGAGAAGGCCCCGAGAAGCAATGTGGATCTCTTTCCAGTGGGGAGAGAGGTTGCTGGCATACCTGCAAAGCCTCCACCTCACAGGGCCTCCCACACTTCCTCCTCCTCCCTCCCTGGCCTCTCCCTGATTCACCTGTGCTTGCTGATCGCTGGTTGCCTGGTAACCCACTTAGTGTATCTCCTCCCTCACTCTCACCTATCCAACCTGCTTTCTTCCAGGTCAAACACACAAACATCACTTCAGCCCAGCAGTCACAGAACTGCCTGCTGCTCTGCCACCCACTCTCTACACGGATGTCCATGGCAAAGGACCACCAAGCACAGAAAAATCAGTCAAGCAGAACTCCCAATCATGTTCCGAATTCCAGATACATATGAACGTTTTTTTTTCTTTGTTTTAGAATAGCCCAGGTACTTGGGACATGCTTACACTAAATTACTGTTATTGCCCTAAAATTTAAGTTTACCTGATAACAGTCCAAGGAGATAAGGGCACTGATCTCTGAGATGACAAAGGGACAGGATCTCCGTGCTCACCCATCTAAACAGTTCTCGCCTGAGTCCCTAGAAACCTTGTTTGCAAGATCTTGCTTACAAATTCCTATCTCTCCATCTTCTGGATAAATGTCCCATTTTCCTGACATCATAGTATTGGTGAGTGGTGGAATCTGAGGTGTGTGGGCCCAGCCTGGAGCCCTACGGTGGTTGAGTGGGTAGTAGAACTGGGCACAATTGGAGCCGATCCCATGAGGGAAGCCTCACCCCCGCACTTGGTGAGATGTTTTCTGGTTGAGCTCTTCCTCGGTTCTTCATCTACTTTTCATAATGACCGGAGCGTGTCTGAACAGAACTTGGGGCATGTGCTGGTGTGCTCATTTCACAGCTACAACGGCCGGTCTGCGAAACCCATGTTCATGCCATTATCAACTTTCCTGCAGAGGCTCAAGAGGAACAACTTGCCTAGGAGGTAGCAAGCTAAACCCTAAACCCCACATTTGTCCAGCTGAAGAGAACCTTTGGATGGTGGGGAGAAGGCACCAAGCTTGAGGAGGGAGGTTCCTGAGGTCCTAGAAAGTTAAACACAATGCTCTACAGTGCCCCTTTGTTCCCCAATCTAATGCTGGCCAATACTGGTAACTTTGCTTTTTTTTTTCATAGATAGGAAGCTGGGATGGGGCAACCACCAAGGTGTTATTGCATAGCAACATCTAAAAAAAAATTCTTAATAAACCAAAGATAAGGATATCTTATTTCATAAACTGGTTGGTGCCATAAGGGGAGTTGACAGCACCAGACAGAGTCAAGGAACGCGCCTGACAAGTGTCAGCCCCTTCCTCTGTTCCCATTCCTCATCTCCGACTGCCATGTCCCTTTGGGGTCTCCCTTCTGCCCATCCTTCTGTCCATCTTCCTTCACCACTCAGCTCAGTCTCAATGATTCTCATTTGCTTCCCCAGACAGAGCCTCCTGCGCCACCTAGAGGTCATCAGAGTTACTGCGTCCTCTGAGAAGAAAGCTTGGGAAAAAGCTGAGGGAAGAAGGCAACAACAACCAGTTTACCTACCCAAGACATTCATCCCGTCTTTGAACTCCAGGCCCTTCTTTATAATGATCTTAGTTTCTTCGGGGGCCTCGGTCATGGTTTCATTCAACATGGAGATGACCGCCTTGGTTGTATTGGCCTCCTCGGCCTGAGGTGTCACCAGGACTTTCTTTGTCACAGTCTGAATCTAATGGAGCAGGGAGGAAAAAGCATACAAGTGAGGTGTGGTCTAAAAGGTCCAACAACGACCCAGCCAACCACATATCTTAGGGTTCCCAGTATGCTAACTACAACTACGAAATGCCAGAATGAGGCTAATAGAAGTGGGAAACAATTTATGTTTATGCTCAACAGAGTGTTAGCTCATTGTATATGCAGTAGGGTGCAACTGTCCTACTGACAAGGCTCTTAAATGATTTATGAAATTCGTTTGCAGTTGCTGAAGATGGGGGATAGGTGTCCCTCTTTTCCTCCCATGATAACACCTTGCTTGGGGGATGACAACATGTGTTCAACTCTGATGCTCCTCCAATCTGTGAGAGCCAGTTAGATAGTCCTTCTGCTGTACAGCGTCACCAGAAGCCTGTCCTGGGCCTTCAGTCTTTCCCAAACCAGGCTCTGTTGGAATCTGGACATCGGGGTGACAGCTGCCAATAATCCAGGGTCATGTGATTCATATGTAAGGTGGGAAAACATCCTCTTCTTTCAGGCAGTGAAGTCAGCTAACCCTTGCCCAACAATCCCCAAGTATCTCTCAGGCTATTCCTCGACATCCGTGGAAGTGGTTCTAATTTTAAAGGTGTCAGGCATCCTGCGTGCAAAGATTCACATCTTAGCCTCAAAAAATACCACTTTCGAGGGCACTAAAATAGAAACCATTCAACATCCTAGAATGTGGGTGCTGGCACACAGAGGTGACAGATGGCTGAACTTTGAAGAGATACAGAAAGGGATGCTTGGAGAAGTCAGCTGACGTTCCAGACGTCACAGTTGTCAGCAGAGCTGACACGTGAACTCAGCCGGCCTGACCACCACTGAGTTCCACCCACCTCCTGCACCCTATGCTAAGTTATGTGGACTTGATCCTTCTGTGGCTGGGTTTGACCGTTGGCCATGCAGAACTGGGATGACAAGGGCAGGAGAGAAGGATGAACAGGCTTCTATAGGAGGTGCTAGGGGTCTTCCATGTTAACCTGGCCACATGTGTACGGGGTAAGAGGACCCAAGTGGCTACACAAAGAGATGGTGACCCAAGTTCTGAGAAATAGCAGCGTGAAGAGAAAACACAGAAGTGGCCAGAAGGGACACTTCTGGATGCAGCTGCCAGGCTCTGAGCCACGAAGGTGGTGACTCATCCTGTGAGTGGTGAGGAAGCCAAAGCGAGGTTAATCTGAAGTGATTATCAAGGACTAGGTAAATCGTGACCGTCAGGATCAGGTAGGAGGCCGGGAGTTAAAGGCTTAGCATCAAGTATGTCCTATAAGTAACCCAAGGCTTGATTTTCAGTTAGTCAGTGAAGCTAGATTCAGCATGAATCATGTTTGACTCCAAAATCTGCTTTCAAACAGCACAGGAAGGGGCTTCAGTTGGAGCCGAGGAGAGAGGGACACGGACTGGCTCACTGGTCAGGTCTTCTGCCTGAGGTCTCACAGAGCCTGCTGTGGTTGGGCCATCTGAATACCTAGGACCTGAGCACAACTTCCCAGCATCCCTTACCTAAAAACTTGACGCATGCCTCCTAATTCACCTCCACACCTTCCTTCCGCCAGCCTCTCACATTCAGCTACCTGTAGCTTTTTCTGTACCCACAGCTGTTGCTCTGGGTATTTTTCAGTAGAAAACCAGTCATTCCTTGACACAATCTTCCTAAGAATAAGAATGTGAATTTGTCCTGGGTCCACTAGCAACTGCTTGAGCTGAGTTCAGCCTTCCTCCATATGACAGGAAACATGTGGAAACTTAGGTCCTCTCAGGCAGCCCTGAACAACAGGCAGGGGCCGCCTTGCTTTTACATACACAGGGACTGACTCGAGCAAGTAAGGATGACCAAAAACTGCCTGCAGTCTAGGAACTGGTCTCCTTCCTCTCCACATCTGTTTCTAATCTGGTCAGGAATTCCCCTTCACTCAAGACAGGCAATTTTAAAATACTCCCTGCCAGGCCACAGGAACCCAGAAAGGACTAGTGACACCCCTTCTCCTCACCTCTGTCAATGTTACTCTGTAAGAATGGTCGCCTCTGGTCAAGGCCCTTGGAGCCACGGTGAGGATCTATACCCACTCTCCCCTCAAGGTAGAGTACTATTCTTCCCCACACTGCCCCAACTCAAAGCGACCTTGACCCAGGCCTTAGCTGGGGGAAGCAAAGCTCAGTGAGCATAGGAAGAAGCAGGATGGTGGCAGGATGATCCTGATAAGGTCTTCTATCCCCTAGAGTTCAAATAGTACCCTTTGCCGTGGGGTAGAGATCATCACCACCCAGGAACGAGCCCAAATGTGAATGCAGCCAACACCACAGAAGCTGAACCCTATAAGAACAGAGCAATAACTCTGCATTATAGGGCTTTCTGGTCTTGTTTTCCAGGCTGAAATGAAGGTATCTGGGATGTGACCAGGCACAGGCAAGAGATCAGCTCTGTCGGATCTCTCATACATCCCCACCTGCCCTTTCTTAGCTAATTTCCCAGGATTCACAAAGTACAAAACTCACATCTCAAAATGTTCAAAATAGACTTGGCTGTCACTTGTACCTACCACTCCAAAACAAGCAGCTTTATCCTCCTAGGTGAGGCTAGCAAGCAGATGAACAGGGGACCCTCAGTATGGTTCCTTCCTCAGCCTGTAGTCACTCTACAGTCTACTTGCCTTGTCTGGAACAGTGTTCTTTAACATAGGTCCACATTGACTTAACTGTACATATTCATGGTGTATAATGGAATATTTACATACAAGAATAGACAGTGATAATGATCCAATCAAGGTGAGGAGTACAACTCTCATTTTAAATATTCATGTCTTTATCAAATGCCATTTGGAAATCAGAAAAACCCATCCCAGCCTGCTATGATGTGGGTTCAGTGGGAGTTGGCACTGCATATGGACGGCTGGAAATCTAGATTTTTTTCCTAAGCTGCCTGTCTCATAACTTCATTCTTCAGGGGTTCCCTGAGAAGGGCTGAGGGAGACATATGGGGTCCAGTTTAGTATTTTCATGAGTTAAGGGGAGTGATGTGTGTGCCCACCTAAGCTGGCCCTGAGGAAAGAAAGCAGGGCAGTGAGTGTAGCCTTGGCTGGTGGCGCCATAGCTTCACTTAACAGAATTACCTGTTTTTAAAAGAAATAAAAGCATGTGTGTGTGTGTGTGTGTGTGTGTGTGTGTGTGTGTGTGTGTGCATGTGTGCACGCCCTGGTATGGGTATGAAAGTGCATGTGGAGGTCAATAATTGATATGAGCATCTACCTTGGTCTTTCTCCCTCTTCTGCCTTGAGACAGGGTCTCCCAGTGAACCAGGAACTTTCAAATTCAGCTACCCTAAGGATCCTCCTGTCTCAGCCGCTCCAGGGCTAGGATTATAGATGCATGCTGTTTTCACAATTAAAAAGTTATCCTCGGTCCTCTGTTCATCATGAGGATGGATTACAGATTCTCATTTTGTAGGCTATGGAGTGCATAGAGCTTTGAGGTAGTGTTGAGAACCAGAGGGCAGTTCAGAGGCTTGTGAGTAAGACCGATAAGAATGTGCTCATGTGCAACTCGAAGGCGGGAACAAGAAGGGAAAAGGGAGGGGTGAGTCGCGGAGTGACAGGATGCAGAGAACCATGGTTCTGGAGCCACTTGACTCCAATGCTAGGATCCCTCCCCAGAGCACTTGGGCATGGCAGGGGTAAATAAAAATTAAGACAACTGCTCTTCAGAGTTGAAACTGTCTCTACGCTACCACGCACTAGGTGGGACACTGGACAGGGATGGGTTACCTGTTGGAAACATGCTTGCACCAGGTTCTCTGGGAAGAGATTTCTAATGAGATCCAGGAAGGCGTCCAGGCTAGACACCTCGTCATTCTTCTTCCCAGGCCCCAGCTGCTTCTTGAGTTTGGGATTACCAGGGTGGATGGCCAATACCAGGATGACTCCCAGCACAGCGGCAATGATGGTCGTGGACATGTAATATACCATGGCTCTCGTACCTAGGCGGCCGCTGGCTTTAGCATCCAGGCCTGACAACCCTGGGTTTAAAAGAAATTCAGAAAGATCAGTTCTGTTCTTTTCTACCCATGACCTCATCCCTACACATCTGCAACCCCTGGTTTTCTGTCATTCAGTTACATGTGGTCAACTAATACTCTTCCAACTAAATATGTAACCAATTCTACACTTTACAGTTCTATTTTCTAGTGATATTTTTTAGATTCTTTTTTTTTTTCCAAGACAGGGTTTCTCTGTGTAGCCATGGCTGTCCTAGAACTCACTCTGTAGGTCAGTCTGGTTTTGAACTCACAGAAATCTGCCTGCTTCTGCCTCCCAAGCTCTAGGATTAAAGACATGTGCCACCATCGCTTGGCACTTTTTGAGATTCTTGAGAGCTGGGGAGAGTTGGTGACAATTGGCTCATAGTTTACAGATAGCTATATGATGTACACACCATCAGTCAGTATCACATATATGAAAATATTGTTGAATAGTTTTCCATTTTTAAATCCAAGGTACTATATTTTCCATTTTTGTGACCTTAAGCATCTTCTCTGGAGTGATGGTCTAGCCTAGGCTAGTGTTTCACTTGTGTTACCATTGCTATTTATTGTCCTTACTTAGGAGAATCAAAAGCTGGTACATCAAGGTCGTGTTCACATGTCTTTAAAATATATTACTAGAGTCTTAAATGGAGAGTCAGCATGGCCCTCCCATCTCCCTGTGCTGAAACATGGTGGCCTCATGTGTAACCTCATGTGGCTATCGGAGAACACGTGTAAGAAGCAGCTGCCAGCAGCGTGTGTGGCATCTGTCCAGAGTGAGGTGAGAGGAAACCCCAAGTTAAGTCACACAGACCTCAGCCCAGTGGGTTTTTTCTCCAGATGCTTTCTCAGTGTGCCCACTTCCTAGTTTCAGTTCCTGCCTCTGCTGAGCAGAGAGATTGAGCCCCTTTCTGGGGATAGGCCCTTTATCACATGGGGGAGGAAGTTGGTGTGAATTTCTCTGAATCAATCTGACCCATGTATGACCCACATCTCTCTACAACCCAAAATCTAATTCTGGGCAAAGGAAGTCAGGTCTCTCCTAGCTGCCCTGTATGAGATTTGCTGAACAGGTCAGGAGAAGATTTTCTCTGGTTCTGAGAGATTCACTCAACCCAGGGTTTAATGATTGCAAACTCACTGGGTCCCTAAACACTTGAACCTGAGACCCGGTGTTTCTGGTGTGAGGCTGTGGGGCAACTGGCCCAGCATCTGCATCAGCTGAAGTTATTGAACCCTGCTTCTACAAGGGGGCTCAGCTCTCAAGGTCACCTGGCTCACCAATTCCTAGCTACAAACCAGCTTGGCACCTCTCACTCTTTTTCTCTGTTTCTCTGTAGCTTTGGAGCCTGTCCTGGAACTAGCTCTTGTAGACCAGGCGGGCCTCGAACTCACAGAGATCCACCTGTCTCTGCCTCCTGAGTGCTGGGATTAAAGGCGTGAACCATTACTGCCTGGCTGGCACCTCTCACTCTTAATTCCAAAGTAGTCACTAAGCAATGCAGCATACCCTGTTTCAATAATATTGTCTGGTGAGAAGAAAATTATCAACATGAGTTCAAACATAGGAAAAGCTCAAATCAATTAGTTCTTTTAGCGCAAAAGTTAGAAAGTATGTTTTCACATATTCAGGATATAATCTTTGAAAACCCCTCAGCTTTTATGCCTAGCATTTAATCTCTTCTCAATTCATATCTTCCCATATGCCCAAGTAAATAATAAAGGCGGTGTACTTTTTCAGTCCCTCCACCAGTTCCTGAATAAAATATATTTTTGGAAATAATAAAAATGAAACAACAAGATACCACCACTATTAATACATAGTTGTTCTTTTATAGCTTTGTCTGTTAGAAGGAAAGGCAGAGTGAATGACGGATGGTAACTTTTTCTTTTTTAGGATCAAAGATTCATATCTTAGAAACAGAAGGAAGTTCAGAAATGCAATGCCCACAACTGCTGACTCAGCCCAACAGAAGCTCTGCTTCCAGCCCAAAGCCCGGGCAGGGCTATGCTGCCCTTTGGGCAGGCACCAGGAAGGAGCGCTCACCTGTGATTAGACTGGAGATGATGAGGGGGAGGATGAGCATCTTCAGCATCCTCATGAGGATGTCCCCCGGGAAGGCTATCAACATGACCACATCAGGGTGGATGGGAGACGCCAGGCGGAGCAGCCCGCCACATACCGCCCCCAGGATGACACCTGGTGAAGAGGGGAGAATGGAAAGCTGATCTCAGGTTTTGTCCTCGTCAGGTGAACAACTCCACAGACTCCTCTCCCTGGTTTTCCTTCCCATATGTCCACCTAACGGACTATGAACACCACAACATAAAGACCCGATACATGGGGAACCGATTTTAATAACTAGCGCGATGCCTCTCGGTACAGCTTCAACTGTTCTAACACTAGGGGAGTCCAGGGAACATTTTCAGTACCCCACGGGGAGAAGTAAAGACTTGACTCCGAAATCTTTTGAGATATTGATTGCATGTAGCATCACAAATTCTCACAAGAACCAACTCCCAGCAGGCAGTGTCCTTTCTTCTCTCAGTCGGATCTGGCAACATGATCTGGCATTTGATGTGTATCTTCCTTCTTTACTGGAGGTCAGAGACAGACAGGGCTCTAATGATCTATAATCTGGGAGGAGCCAAGTTGAACGAAGATGCTGGCAGAGATGCTGTTTGCTGCACGGACTCCTACATTCCACAGAAAAAAATCTTAGACCATTGAAAATAAGCCACAAAAGCAAAAAACGAGAATCCAGGCCACAGCCCCCTTGGTGATGGGGAAAGAGTTGCCAGTCACATGGGTCAAGGAGTTAATTCTGGGGATGTACAGAGAACAGTGCAGCCAAGGCCGGATCTCTTTTCCTGGATCTACAGGTTAAAAAAAGTCATACTGTCAATCTTCTTCGAGTCCTATGATGAATGCGACTTGATTACACAGTGTGTGGGTCTTAAAATAATGTCTGTGGTTCCCTGTTTCTAAAGAACTAAGGCAATCCCCAGCTCTGATTCCAGTCCACTGGCAGCTGAGATGGCACAGGGCAAGGGTGGACAGGTGGGTGTGAGAGACGGGGAGGAGGCGGGAGGATGAACTTTAGTTGCTTCTCTGTAGCCTAAGTGAGAGCCGAGGAACAAGGAGAGAATCGAGAACAGAAACTGCGGCCGTCATTACAAGAAACTGCCATTTGCTCTGTTTTCAATACATCTTGTAGAAAACCCCAAAACGAGATCGTATTGACACCTCAGACCAAAGGATCACCCCAGAACGAGGTCTCTTCCATGCTCCCCTCGCCGGCTTTATCAGTTAATCCAAGTCGGGATGTTTCTGGCAAAGCCTGATGGGGTTTTCTGGCCCAGTGGTCCTTATCGTGAGGCAACTATTTCTCTAAATGTTGTCTTCTTCCTGTCTGCTCCGAGATCACTCAGGTTTGCAGCATTGCCGATTTCTTGGCCTTGCTCCTAACCGCTCAAAACATAGTCTTCACGAGTGTGGCGGGGAACCTGCACGTTCACACTCACGGGGAACATACACACACGTTATTGGGAATAATAGCACAGATTCCGGAGGACAGCAGATGCCTCGTCGGGATAAATTTGCCCCTGAGGCAGCAGGCTTCCTTTCCTGGCGGAAGCACTCTCTGAGAGGCTAGCTCCCCCACAAACCAGGCGAGCTTGGGAGGAAGGGATGGGGTGAACTCAGGAGAAAGGGGAGGAGAGACCGCGGGGCACCTACCAAACACCGTCAGAGAGAGCAGGAGGTTCTTCCCCAGCTTGTCGCACATGCGCAGGCCCAGGTTTCGGTGCTTAGGCTCCTCGGAGCTGAGGTGGCTGTCGTGCATGCGCACTTCCACCTGTTTGGGCATATTGTTGGCACTGCAACCGAAAGCAAGCTCATGATTAGTGACTCCCTGGGCTGAGGTAATGGGGGTCTCCTGCAGGCAAAGTAGGGGAACAAATTAGGAGTGGTGAGGGCACAACAGGATTCCAGTTGACCTGTAGACCAGATAGATACTTCTACCACCCCCGCCCCCACCACCCTGTATCCCCATCGTAAGAAAAAGAAGCCCCGTGGAAAATAGCAGGGTTTCCCAAGAGTCACTCCCGTGCGACTCCGGGATGGGAGTGTCTATTCCATTCTGTTGGGATAGACTTTAAAATCCACAGGACATTCAGCTTCAAATCCAGACATGTCAAGTTTCAAAATTTGAGCTCTTTCATTCTCTTAACGACAGGGGAAGCGGTATTTTTTTTCCAGGAAAGTTGCAAACTTGAAATACACCAAAATTAGAAAGCCCCCAAGTTCAAATTTTCCACATCCTACACGGGTGAAAGTCACACCTGCTGGTAACCCAAGCCTTCCCTCTGTCCTGGAAAAACCACTGTATATAGCTAAAAGAAAGTTCAGTCAACTGTGGTTTTAATTTTATTTTCGAGACAGGGTTCTCTATATAACAGTCCCGACTGTCCTGAAACTAGTTCTTGTAGTCCAGGCTAGCCTCGAACTCATAGAGATCAGCCTGTCTCTGCTTCCCGAGTGCTAGAATTAAAGGCATGCACCACCACCACCCAGCCTGTAGTTTTAAAACGTTTTAAATCAGAACTCTGCTAAATTGCCCATGAGTCAACGCCACTAACAGTCAAAGCAGTATGGCAGCATTTTGGCCACTATCGTCTTCAGATGAACACAAGCTAAGTGAACACAAGCTGTCTTGGGGAGTCTGCTCCACAGAACCCCTGCTGGGGAAGTGAGAACCTTGCTCCCTCACCCCACCCCCGGCTACATCACTTCCTAGGCCAGTAAGATTTTTAGAATGAAGCGTGCGCATTTCCACTTTGATAACCTGAGGACACATTTGGTAGTTTACGAACACCATCATTTGACGAGTGAAAACAAAACAGACGGAAAGACTGCAACACCCAGAAGGACACGTCACTGTAGGTGACATGACAGTGCCTTCCAAAGAAGGGTGCTACCCTTGCTATGGTACTCTCAAAGGAATGTCTGCTGGCAAAGCACAGGCCTGGCAGCGTTTGTGGTGGTAAAGGGAAGAGGTGGACATCAGGAGTCTAGTCCTTTCCAGCACCTGCTAGCTGTGTGATCTAGTGTGTGTCATTCTTTTTAACTGGAGGCCAGAGGCCAGGGCTCTAAAGATCTACAATGTGAGACAAGTCAGATTATATTATAATCCCCAGATTATAATATGGGAAGGAAGGCTCTGATACTCCTTCATGAAAATTCAGTAAAAAGGGAACTAGAAAAATGGCTCAGTAAAATATTTGCCCTGCAAGCAGGGAGACTTGAGTATGGTCTTTGGAACTCACTTTAAAAATCTGATTGTGGTGACATGCATTTATAGTGTTATTACTTGGGAGGCACAGACAAATAGATCCCTAGGTCTTGTTGGCTAGACAGTCTAGCCTATTAGTGAGCTCCAGACTGAATGTAAGGCCTTGCTTCAGAAAAGAGAGGTTGATGGATGGCACCTGGAGAATGGCCTTTCACCTCCACATGCACATATAGACATGTGCACACACATCTGCACATGCATGTACACCCATCCACCGGAACAACAATCATACGCACATAAACAAAATGTTCAGCAGAATACATGAGTGTGGTGCCTGCCCTAGGCAGTTTCTTTCTCCAGAGGGCAGGAGGAAGACACAAGACTCATCAAGCTCCTGGCAAAGATGCCAATACATGGAAGGACCTATCCAGCTGCCCCAGCATCCAACAAGATATTGAGAATTTAGCTCAGAGCTAAAACTTTGGACCTAAACACTACGGCTATTTTTTCATGACAAGTTGTTTAATGTATTTGATATCAAAATGTCTTAAAAATCAAGAATAATACTTCATAGTCTAGCAGGATACTCACATGAGAATAAGTATCCAAAACCTAAAAGGTTCCTAGTGGTCCTATATTCTATTTACTAAATTGATATTGTAGGCAACCTCTGACTTCCTGTCACATGTGGGCACTTAGAACCACTCTGACCACTCTAAAAAGAAACAGTATGGCTGTCTCCCAGTGTTCATAAGGACCAAGTGATTGGGGCCATTTTCTTCACCGCCAAGTGAAACAGACAGTCAGGGCTTCATGCAGCCAGCAGGAGAAAATGCCCAGAATGATCTCTTTAACAGAGAGACCACATTTCTAGGTGTGCATTGAGCTCTTTTTCTATTTTTAAACAATTCTCCAGACAGGACTCTAAAGTAAAATGAAGCCCAAAACTTAGAAAATGGCCAGTGAGGAACAGAGGCGGTATGAGCTCTGAGAGAGTGAGCACGCTCCCTCAGTCAGGACCTCCCTAAACTCTGGCATTCCCCCCACCCGCCCCACCCCGGGATCATCAACCCCCTTGCCTTCTACTCCAATTGTACCCTGCTGCCATCGACATTAGAATCAGACCCACTCTCTCTATTAAAATGAGTCTAACAAGTATTGAAAGCAAACATTCTGGCAAGTTCCACATGGTCTCAAGAAAGCGTTAGGCATCAAAACAGCCACGGCAAAGTGGAAACACGCAGATAGTAGGCTCACATTTGCACCCGGGCGCCTGCTGCACACATTTCTTTGCTATACAAAACTGCTGGTGCTTGCTTAATCGTCTGCTTTTTCGTCTGTGACAAAAATGTCCCGGGAGTCCTAAATCAAAACAGCCACATCAAAGGGGCAGCAGCAAGATGTCAAGGACCCACAAGTGTTTACTTAGAATGTTTCTGACATGCTTTCTTAGGATTAAGCAGATTCTACAGGCATGTGGGGAAAAAGTTTTAACATATAACTTTAATAATTTATCATCATTATTATTATTATTATTACTATAGGGGCATCACAGCACTCATATGGAAGCCAGAGGACACCAGTTGGGGGTCAGTTCTCATCTCCCACCGTGGGTACTGGGGGCTAATTTTCAGGTCACTGGGCTTGAACAGCAAGCCTTTTTACTCAGTGAGCCAGTTTGCCAACACAGAAAATAAATTTTAAAGTCAATTGGAACCTCAGTTGCAGTCAGGGACACAGGAAGCTTCCCAAACTACCTGCAAAAATTCTGCAACCAACTGTTGCGTTTCTCAGACCACAAGGGCAAAGGGGAAGATTCTAGAATATTACTATGAAATATTAATAGCAAAGATGATTATATACCATTGCGTAGAGCTGCTGTGGAGCCTACATACCTTTAGAATCTATACATATGCTGGTTACTTAGCAAGCACCCAAGTAACAGGCACGGATTCATTGGCTATTCTTCATGCGTCTCACACTATACTCAGTAGTGAGCGTCTTTGCCTGGAGAAGGGGAGGAAGTGGGTGGACAGTAATTATCTGCTTACATCTGTGCTATGATAGAACCCTGCATGGGTTGCTACTGGGAATCACAAGAGCTACACTAATCCAGGCTGGGAAGGCATAAGGGGTATTCAGGAAAGGTCTCTCGGAGGGGCGGGTTCCTGACCTGGATCTTTTTCAATCCCTGCATCCTTTACCAGTCTCTGAGCTGTGAGCAAGCAAGCCTGTGACATTCCATGGGGCACCGGCCAAAACAATTTGGGGGCTGGAAAGATGGCCTGCTTTCTCCTAGGAATGAAACCTTTCTACAGAGGCTGGCAGCGTGTTTCAGCACGCTCTTTCTATTCTTGCCTTTAGTCCTCGAATTTCTTCTGGAAACAGAGTGTAGCCCCTACTCTGTAAGAGCCACTGAAAATGGGGCCGTGAATAAAATAAACCCAGACCGAAAGAAAGCTCTCTTGGTGCGGACATGTAGTGAGTGGGAGAAGGGACAGATGGTGACGGCACCGGGCAGAAGTAGAGACGGGAGGAATAGATGATTTTATGTCACGTGGTCATGGCAGGTCTCATGAGTAAGGGACATGTGAACATCAGCCTGGAAGAAATGAGGAGCCTTTTTGAATTATTTCTGAAAGTTTTTCATAGCTTAGCAAGTAAAATAAATACAATATGACCGCAAGTACAGCTACCCTACAACCTAAAACTCCCACCAGATGTAAATCGTTATGTCTAAATGTTAGATTTTAGCACGGGCACTGATTCAGATTGATGTCAAATAAGTAATGCTAGGGCCTATTACCAACGTGAAAGTGGCAGGGTTTTAATGACCGTCCCAGCTCCTACTGGGATTCATGTCTACTAGAAGAAGGGAAGATGGACAGACAGGAGGCCTCAGGTCTCAATAGTGTAAGGGTTTCCTTCCAGAGGAACAGACAAACAAGGCAAAACCTGACCTATGTACTTGCCCTGGATGAACGCAGTGGCTTCATACGTCTGCGCTCATCTTTTCACTGGTGTCCACACACTGTGCAAATAGAGCAGGGCGACGAAGAGTTCAATCACCAAGGCAGGGAATTGGGGTACACCGACTCCATAGCGTTCTTCGCCACTCCTACCCCAACCCCTGAGCTGCAGCCACAGACACTATTGGTCACCTCTGTTCTTACTTGGGGGCATCCTGGATGAAGGAGCTGGCAATAATTTCTGAACATTTGAAGCCGGCTCAGCCAGACCTCTCCCGTGGCCTCCATTGGCCAACCAAGGAAGGCCACGTGACAAGAAAGCTAGGGTGGAAGATAACTAAACCTCGATGGTGAGCTTACAGTTTCTCTCAGCCCTAGTTTCTCCACCGTGTTATTTAAACAGGCTGTTAATTTTGCAATCGCTGCCCAGCCCCATCTCACCCATATGCACGCAAACCCCGTTTCAATGGCAAATTCAGCTTCTCTTGCAAATTGTGCTCCGTGACTCAAAGGGAATGCCTAATGGAAGCATGTTAGGTTTTCTCTGTGCCTGCTTTTCATTAGCGTCTAATATAGCAACAGTCTGACTTCCTGCTGCACACTCTCCTTTCACCTCGTGTGGCACCAATTCATTTTCTCCTTCCTCACTCCCCCAATGAAATGGCAGGAGAATGCCCCCCCACTCCACCCCAGGCCTGGAAGCTGGAATCAGCTGGTGCATTTTTCCTGGAAGTTGTGAGGTCTGCAAAGCATTCAGTCATCTGCCTCTTCAATGTCCACTGCCAGGCTTGAGGGCCCGGGAAGACACGGTCAGGGCAGAGATGTCCCCACATCACTTTTGCCCCATGAGACTTGGCTAAGTGGCATAGTGGGAGATGTTCATTGACCAAGAAGTCTCTCTCTGACAGTCGCTGTGTCTTCACAGACCCTGCACATACCACCTAAAGGATTCCAGACTCCAAGGCTCCTCCAGTCCCTTTTCCTGGTCCTTTTTCAACCCCTGTGTTCATTCATTGAACCACAGATACACTTCCTGGAAAGGTCCTGCTGAGTGTGGATTACTCCAGACTCCTCCAGGGGAACACTTCCTCTAAGCGGCCTGAGTATCTGAGGGATGAGGGGCTGGCTAGAGCATATCTTAGGCTGTCCCAAGTCAGGAGGCTAAGACCTTCCGGGAGACAGCATTTGGGAAGGCAACAGCAGAGTATGTGACACATAGTCAACACTGAATTTGCTTTCTTTTCTTTCACTTAAACGTCTCCACTGGCTCAAGGAAACCATTCCAAAATTTAGTCACATTTGAGTTTTAGGAAGCCCACTTGACTAGAAAGGAAGTGGGGCCCAAGCAGTTCCCCTAGTCTTTGGCCCTGTTTAAAGTGGAATGACTGCACAACCTCCTGGGGAACATCAGGAGAAACCGAAATCATTGCCCTAGCTTTCTTTCGCAGTGAGAAATGGTGACCTAAAAGCAGCATGGGAAGGAAAGGGTTTATTTCATTTCCACTCCCAGGTCACAGTCACTGAGGGAAGTCAGAGCAGGGACCAGGAAGCAGGACCATGGGAGGATGCTGCTTATTGGCTTGCTCCCTCTGGTGTTCAACCTGCTTTCTTATTCCGTCCCTGACCACTTGCCCAGGGCAGCATCACCATAGTCATCTGGGCCTTTCACATTAACCATCAAAAACCAAACCAAAACAAAACAAAACACCCTGCCCTACAAACTTGCATACATGCCAATCCTCCCAATGCATTTTTCTCAGTTCAGAGCCCTTTTTCCCAAATGACCCTATCTTGTGTCAATCTGGCATAAAAAAACAAACAAACAAACAAACTCAGCACAATCATGAAACCTCTATACTTTTGGGAAATCCTCTCAGGGAGAGACACCTAAGGTTATCTTGACCTCACACATCTGCCACTTCCATGAAGGCTTACTCACCACGGCACAGTAAGGAGTGTTTGACCGTTCCAAATTGGAAATCACTTCTAAAAATAAAGATGATGCCATGGCCTGGAAGCACGCTGGTCAGCCCAGTCCCCAAGCTCACACTTCCAGAGTAATTGCTGCCCACCTCTGGCTCGTGGAGCATGAGAATATGTCTGAAAACTTCACTTGGCTCCCACAAAGTTGGGAGACCACAGGGCACGTCCTGAGCCACAGGGTAGTTGCCCCATTTCCAGGTGGCTTTCAGCAAACTGTCTCCTCTGGATGAAATACCCTTTGAATTGCTCCATCCAGCCCAGCCTTCTTAAGCCAGCATCCACTTCACCTTCACAATCCAGGCATGCTCTTATCCAGAGGCATTCACTGAGTCCCAGGATCGAGGTTTAAATCCCCTCTCTGCAGGTTGCTCTGCAGGTGCTTTTAAGGCCTCTTTCATACTTTGTGGCTTATTTTTCCCCATGAGAAGATAAATGCTGGAATAAGACTCTCATATATTAGCTCTCTCTCTCCACATGTAGCATGATTTCTGGAAAAAATGTATGTCTAATAATTATTTGTTGAACAGATAGACAGATGGACATATGGCTAAACAGTTCTGTGCGATACTCAGTTTTGAGAAATAGAGTGGTCCAGAAGTCTGAGAAAGGGAGAGGAATGAGAGAAGTGTAGTTTCTATCCAAGTCCTGGGTATCTATGGATGGATTCTGGGACTTTTGAGGATAGCAAAATTTGAGGATACCAGAGTCCCTTATATAAAATTGCCTAGTATTTAACATGAAAGCCTACACACGTCTTCTCCTGAATCATGTATAACACTGTGAATATGCTATGGGGTTAAGAAATAATGACAAGTAGAGGGGTGGGGTCTTTACACATTCACTATAGGCATAATTTTTTATTTAAAATATTTTTGCCCACAGCTGGTTGAATTCATGGATATGAGATCAGCATTAGGTGAGGTGTATGGCTGCAAAAATTTGAGGGAGCAATGATTTAAGGGTGATGAAGTGATCTTGGAGATACCTGTGTGAGGAAGCAAGGGTAGGAATGACCTTCCGAGGTCAAACATGGAGTAAGAGGTTCCTCTTATGGTAAGGCTTCAGAATGACACGTAAACAAAGCATGAGAAAAGATGTCTGAAATCCCTTAGCCTACAAGTACAACAGAAGTCTCAGCTGGCATCTTAGGATGTTGTCAAGGGCAACAAGGGCTTTTAAATGTAGTAGGAGGTCATAGCATCACTTTGCTCGCACATCCTAAAGTTACTCTAACAGATCCACACACCAACAGCCCTGAAGTGGTTTTAAAAAAACCCACTATAATAGATCATCAACATTTGACTTCTAAGCATCCTAGTAGAAAGGTTTTCATTCCAAGTGTCCTAGAACAAAGATTTTTCTCCTGCTCAATTTTTATAACCTTCTATCTGGGGTGTGGCAAGGTTTCTTCATGTGTCAATGGCTTACCTGGTTGGCCCTTAAGCTATGGCACCCAAGCTAAGATCACATCTGTCTTACTGAGTCCTCTATATTACAGCGTGCACAATGTCAGGCATCTATTATTGGGTGCTTTAAAACAGGAAGATTGAATTAAACATTAGGACAAAATACAATAGTGAAGTTAAATGAGGACTGCAGTATTTCTTGAGAGGAGACCTCTGGGCTCAAATACAGAGCAGTCTTTGAGTTAAGACAGAAATGTCAGTCTTTTTGTGCCTTGTGCATTTTTTTCCTTTTTCCCCCACCCACGCTCTCCCAGTGTTTCTGAGGCTACATTCAGTGCACACTGAGCCTTTTGTACCTTATTTGAGAACAGACCCCCAACTCTGCAGTCCATTAATGAGAGTCTGGTTTTTATGGGGAGAAAGGAAAGAGGTTTATATCATACACAACTCAGAAAACTTCCATGATAAGTTTTCATTTGGAGCACTTTGGTTCTTTCCTTAGGCCATTGTGCCATGTTGGATGCAGTCAAGGGTGCCATGTTGGCCCCTGCATTATCAGCACTAGCCTCGTAAGTAACCAGGCTAAAGGCCTTTCATTCTAAGTGTTCTGAAAGAAAGTTTTGCTCCTTCTCGACTTACAAACCTTCAAGTTGAAGCAAGGTTTTGCTTTGAGTCAATGGCTCATCTGGTTGGCCCAAGGCTATTGCTTTTATATTTGAATTAACAACATACAAACACAGGTTGGTTTCATTTAAAAAAATCCAGATTTTACCTCTCTTAAAATGTGGAAAATAGAACCATTCTGTGGCACGCCTCTGAGTGGTTATCAGTTAGAAATGAGAAGTGAATATACTTGAGTCCACTACCACAGTACCCACCCATCTCTAGTGCCTTCTTAATAAAAAATGCTAAGTGTCCATTAACATTTGCCAGCAATCACCCTGTGGTGCTTTCCTAACAGAAGATAAATTGCCTCCTGCCTGCTTCCTCTCAAGTTGGGGGCTCTTTCCCTATTGAGTTCTGTCATTGCATGGGCGAGACCATTCTCAGCATGCTTAAACAAAATTCCTGCACACAAAGTAAGTATGTATTCAACAGGAGACAAAAGTTGTAACAGTGAATCATCTTGATTTTACAAGGATGCCACATAATTTATAACTCTGAGTACCTTCTCCGGGGACAAATGTGAAAACAGAAATGATCTCACCTTCAGGGCAGTGCAGAAAGACCAACTTGTAACTGGCAAGTTATAGGGAATGGAGGGGCCTCCATCTTCTCTGCCGGTCCCCTCGTTATCAATGATCCAAAATTAGATCTCTCCAGAGTAATGACTCAGTGTGCTAAGACACCCAGCCATGACATCAGCCTTTTCTTTACAAGTCTACAGTGGGGGTAGGTGCTAAAGATTGGGGGCTGGACCCACGACGTATAAGGGCTGGCTTGGCAGCAGGAATTTGTAGCAGCTCTTAAGACAGTTGGTTTGTACACTGGGATGAATGACTGTTAGTCATTTCATTGAAGAGGGGGCAGGGCTGACTAACTTCCTTGTTGTCAAGGAGCTGAGAAAGGGTAGAACTGGAGACAGCTCCGCTTTGTCTCCATCTAAGCCCAATTCTCTTCACTGTAGTATGGAGGTTTCAAGAACCTAGAACTTTAAGGTGAGAATAGTATGCACAGGTATCGCTTTAGTTACTGGATCACAGACTTGACCTCAATTATCTGTGTGTGTGTGTATGTGTGTGTGCACATAAATGTATGTAAAGAAGAAGTGCTTTGTTTTATTTTACTGCTCTCAAGCAAATTCTCATTCTCTGGTCTTACTAAGACACCCACTCTCACTATCACAGCTGTTAATTCACCATAAACATCCACAAAACTTATGAAAAGCAGCTCACCTATTTCTCACGATGATAGCCACTTGGGTGGCTTCAGGGCCAAGACAAGTGCTTTAGACCTAAACACAGCAACTGTGTTTGCACAGCTAGTACAGTTAGATGAAGTCACCGGGACTGTACCAGAGGGTCCCGGGCTACTCTGACCTGTAATCACCCCTCACCTTTGACTCTGAGGTGATGCTGGATGGCTTGGATCAGAAGGGCATTATAGTCAGCTTAACCCTTGCTAGGAGCAAAGTTCAGAGGATGGGTTCGAAAGTGCTATTTGCCTCTGAATGATGGAGACATCATGTTTTGGAGAAAGGATGACAACTCACCCTAACTTAGTCCCAGCATTCATTCTACAGCCATGCAAAAAAAATCCCTTCAGCCCTCGCCAGGTGACACTGATGACTGACTTCTTGGTGCTCTCAACACAGATCTCCCTGAAGGAGACTCAGATATATCAACTCATTAACATGCAGCCTCTTATTTAAATTTATTTCTAACAAGATACATAAACGCCTAAAAATCACTCAAATGACCATGTGATAATTGAATATGTGGACATATCGTGAAATGTGCAGACTGAGTTCAACACACCGATGTTCTCAAATATTTGTCATTCCTCTTTGGGGAAAGCATTTAAAAATCTTTCTCATAGGTTCTGAAAACACGTTGTACATTATTGCTTTTCTCTCTCTCATGAATAGATGTTCTCACTCAGTGGGTTAAGAGGTCCTGATGATGCTACCAGCATCTAGGGAGTTTGGGCGACAGTGCCTGTTTTCTGCTTCATCCCCAATAACAACAGCTTGGCAGGCAGGAAGGGCCAGGGGTGTGTCTCACTATTATAATCATCACTTATAAGGAGGAAACTGGTAACGTTTAACTTGCCAAAATGACCTACCAAATAGCAGACCAAGGAGAAACCTGGTCTCTCCAAATCTCAACTCAAAAAAATATCTCCAACTCAAAAGCTCAGGTTTTGATACTATACTCAAGTAACCGGGCAGCTGACTAGACCACACCTCTCTCTTCTGATCCTATATGTAAACCTTCTCATTTCTCAGCAGGAGCTGCAAATCATGGCTCGACATGTGTCTGCTGCCCCCGGCTTAGAGGAATGGCAAATCAAATCCTCAACGCCACCTAGTCCTCTACAGCACTTGGGGACCAGAAGATGCTAAAGTTTGTTTTCTTGACTCATGACTCGGTCTTTGCACTGGAGTTTGTAAGTAGATGTGAATGATAGCAGTAGGTATCACCTGAGAGGGGGAAAATACGAGCACAGGATTCATCCAGAGCCTGCAATCACTGCAGAGCATCCATTTAATCAAAATCCAGGCAGTTTTCCAGAGAAATCGAGAATTTGATGAGCAAATCTTGGGGCACACAAAAGCTCCCACGGGTCGCTCTCTGGCCATGGGGGAGGAGGGGAATCCTTACACCAGCATGCAACCAACCTGAAGACTAGCAATTTAGGCGTTTTCTGCCCACTAAACCAATCAAACAGGAGCAAACCGGGGAGTCAGCAAGTCGGTGATCAAGCAGCCGTTCAGTTCTTTGTTTTCAAATGCATTGAGGAGTATCTCATAGCCTTTGTGGGAGACACACATCTGCGTCATGTTAGCAGCAAGGAGTTCCCCGGACTCACGAAACAACCACCAATCCTGAATCAGCTCTTCCCCCGAGCTTGAAGACCTGTCAAGACTCTTACTAACACTATCACATTTCCCAGCCTGGATCCAGACATCAAGGACTCTCCATCTGTGCACACTTGTATCCAGAAATTTACTATGCAAACCAGATGCCTGAAAGGTGGAGTCCTTCGAGCCTGCAAGAGGGCTCGAGGAAACAGACACATACCCCAAAGCCACCCCCGATTTGTTATGTGAACTTGTCCATGCGACGCTTTTTATCTGAGCCTTGGGTTCATCTATTATTAAGAGGCGAGGGGGTGCATGCTATATGTGCTCACGTTCAGGTCAGGGGAGGATGCTGAATATCTTGCTCCATCTCTCTTCACTCGATTCTCCTGAGGCAGGGTCTCTCACCGAACCTGAATCTCATCATTTTTGCTCAGCTAAGTTGGCTGGTTAGTGGTCTCCAGTGATCGTTCTGTCTCCCCTCATGCCTTGTGCTGTGCTTACAGACCCGTGGATATGGGGATCTGAACCTCAGCCCTCCTGTTCACACAGCAAACGTTCTTACCACAGGGAGCCATCTGCCCAGCTCTTAGGGCTCACTTACAAGTGCAGTGTTTGTGTAGCCTACCTGGGCACTGACTTCCAGTTCTGTATGTTGTTTGTGGAGAGGAAGCTCAAGCAGCAATAAAAAGCATCCTAGCACACATGACTGACATACGGCTCATGCTTCACATGTCTAGTTGTTCAGTTAGTGCTAGTGTAATTACCACTGAAGTTAGTTTGTTGTTATCCTTACGGCATGAATAATGCTGATAGCCAGCATCCATTGAATGCTCTTTACATGCAGATGTGATGTGCTGAGGTTTCTAGATTATACGGGAGAAAAAGATTCTATGCACTTCATGGACCAAGGATCAGTAAACTACAGTCATGGGAAAATCTCAGCCCAGTGACTGTCTCCATAAACAAATGTTTACTAAACTCAGTCAAGACCAGTGTTTACCTACTGACTAGGGATTTTTTTATTCCATGAGCATAACTATGTAATTAAAAAATATTAAAATAGGTGCTAACTGGCCCTTTATAGAAAAATACTTTGACTTTATATTACAAACCCATTCCTTTGACCTGTCTAGGGCCTGATGCTGCTCCTTTGTATCTAGCTTCTCGAGCCTCCTTCCTCAACTCCTGCTCTTGTGGCTTGGGAGAAGCTGAGACTATGCCCATCTTGGGCAGGGTAAATCAGAAAGTTCCAGTTAGGACCACAAAGATGCACAGGTAGTGCTTAGGTAGGGTTACTATGGCTGTGATGAAATACCATGGCCAAAATCAACTTCAGGAGGCTTATTCCCCTCATAGGTCCATATAACACTTCATCATCAACAGCAAAGAAGGCATAAACTCACTCAGGGCCAGAACCTGGAGGTCGGAGCTGATGCAGAGGCCACAGAGGGATGCTGCTTACTTGTCTGTTCCCCGTGGCTTGCTCAGCCTGCTTTCCTATATAACTCAGGACCACCAGCTCAGAAATGGCACCACCCACAACAAATTGAGCCATCCCCATTGAACACTAAGTAAGTAAATGCCTTAATTTTCTTATGGAGACATTTTCTCCTATCTGATGACCCTAGCTTGGGTCAAGCTAACATGAAACTAGCCAGTATAGGTCAGGGCTGAGATCAAGTTAATCCAGCAAGATTCAGTCCTAAAATACTTTTTAACATAAAAAGTGGGGATGAGAAGCTCTTGTTTGATGAGTTTTCTGAGCTGCTAGAATGTAAAAGCAGGTATTTCAGAACATCTAGAAGCCCATGTGAAAGTCACCCCCTTGTATTTGAAGACAGAGAGGCATAGCAGAGAAGGCTCTGATGATGAGATTTAGCCTCTGGACCTAACAGAGTCTGAAGTTACCTCTAGAATCTCCAGCTAACAACCTAAAGCAGCCTCCTTCATCTAAGTCCCATCAGGCTAGGCATCTGCCACAACTAAAGAAAACAATATCTTGAGAGAAATGGTCTTATATAATTATTTCCTCCACTAAGATTTAACTATTAAAAGTCAAAGCTAGTAAGGCACAGAGGCTAGAACCCACTACCAAAGGGGCCAGTGTCCAGAGCTCTCTGGAAGAGCTGGCTTGGATCAGGGACAGATCCAACCGGTTATTTTCATGACTTTGAAGAGGAAGCCTTGCAAAAACACAGAACTACCACACTCCAGCAATGTACTGGCTTCTCATGGGTCAATTTAGAGTAAGTTTTAATAAAGAGTGTGGTCGTGCCGCTTAACTGGGGAAAAAATTATGAGGACAAAGTTGACTGCCTTCTGGTGGAGTGCTTGGCTATCCAGCAGGTTGTCTTATGTAATCATATGGAGATCAGCGTTGTAAGTAGACACCCTTCTGTGGTAAGGAATGAGTTAGGGCGGACTTCCGGAAGCCCAGGTTCCATGGACTGGCACCCAGCTGGAACCATCCTTGCCAAAGGGTATCTTCTTATATGTTACACTGAAGAAACACGATCCAGGAGATGAACAGTGTAGTTTATGAAAACAAAGCCATCAGAGACATCTTTGGTGTACAGGTCGGTGTTACTCATTCCTAGCTGAAGGACTTTATAATGACGTCTGGGTCCCAGATGGGATGGGTATCCCAGAAGCTCACAAGGCCCTTGGGTAGGAGTGTGCTGGTCCTGGCATGACCCCCAACAAGAGATTAAGCTCAAGCATTTTTGCTTATTTTCAGACACAATGAATTAGTCTTAAGAAGAATTGATAGCTGGCTGCCTGAATGGATAGATGCAAAAGAAATAGACGATGGGTAAGTGTAAACATATTTATTGTGCATACAAAGATTAAAATCAGGATTAATCATAGCACAATTGATAGTGGTGCCTCCCGGGAAGAGCTCCAGGGGTGTGGCATGTGAAGAGAGGGTCTCACCCATCACGACTTACACTTTTACATGCGTCTGACATTTTACCATGCAAGATTACTACTTTGTAACGTCATGATTAAAAAGTCATGGGTGACACGAATATATTCAATGACACGCCCTCTTCGTGGGGATTAGCCATCCCTCAATGGTCTGGAATGTTGCATAACCTTAACACCATTGTCTCAGATTACCTGGGTAGGCTTTTTTTCCCTTTTAAGTTTGCTGTTGTAGGCAGTCACATTGGTGAGAATTCTCTGCCCGCGTGTTATTTCCCCAAGCAGAGAGAAGGAACCACGAGACCCAGCTCCTGCCAGGCACATGTTGCATGTGACCTGCTCTTTTGGAAACTACCCCAACTCAGTGCCAAGCCACAGCAAAGGAGGAAAGAAGGACATTAGGGAGTCCAAAAGTCCAGGCACAAAGACCCCCCTCCCAGTCCATCTGGGCACATCAGGGCCAGGACAGAGCATCCTTGGCACAGAGATCAAAGCACTGGCCACTGTATGGCCTTTGGTGCACCTGCAATCCTCAGAAAGGCCCAAGCTCCATGTTGCTATGCTGAAAAAAGTGGACAAGGTTTAGACTTCAAGAGTATGGGACATGAAACTTGCTAGCTATATGAACTTCAGCAAATCACTCAATCCACAAAGGGCATTTCCTCCTCTGTCCCAGCAGTGGGGGAGTCGGTTGAGCGGGTATGTTAGTAGATAAGTGTGTGCTGTACAGTAGCCATCAGCCCTGTCCTTCCTTCTCTTTTCCTCCCCCATGGGTAGCTCTGAATTAAGGGGAAATTCTATGAAAAGTCACTGATGAAAAGAGACAACATAAAACCCTGTTCAGAGGAATGCTCAGACTTCCTAGAAAACACCAGCAACTCCGAAGCGGCGCTCTGGACTCTTACAAAACAAGTGGCATAAAGGTCATCTCAGTGTCCATGTGCCTTCTTGAATTAAAGTGTGGCACCCATGGGCACACACAATCCTAGAACATTAGCAAACACGGACAAGAGCAGCTCAAGCAATTGGTGAGTTAGAAGGCGTCAGTGAATGGCTTAGAAGTTAGGAACCACTAAGCGAGATGCACGCTGGGTATCTGGTGGAGAGAGGGAAAACGGATTGTGGGAATAATTCCGAATTTAAATAACATCAGGTTGTCAAATTCTCTGGATGGAGGTGGGACTCAATCTAGAACACGGTCTGGCAGATCCTCTGAAGTGCCGTACATTAGCCCCAGACAGCTGACCAGGGGAGGTCTGCAAGCCCAGGCCACAGAAGTAGAGGACAGGGTAGAGATCCTGAGGCTTGAGACAGACAAGGAGGGGCAGAGGTGAGCCTTGGATGGGGGATGTCAGTGACAAGCTGACTATTAACTACCAACCGCAATAAATGAAAGTATGCTGGGACGACTATCCGCATGCCAGCCCCGGAGGAGAGGCCCTTCTGGAATAGTCCCTTTAATGTTTGAAATTACATTGAAAAATCCACCAGTACAGAGTAGCATGAACAACATGCAGAAACTTCCATCACATTAGAACTCAGGGCCAAGCAAGCTCAAGCCCCAGCCTTTACATATTCAATTGAGAGAACATTTTCAAAAGCTAATAACGGGAGGCAGGGAAACAGGGAAAATGGGAGGGAGTAAGAGTGGTTGATATGGAAGCTTGAGGATCTGAGTGTGAATCCCTGCCCCATGCCAAGATCTTGGTATGGCTGTGGTACCAGTAACTCCTACATTGATGGGGGCAGTAACAGACAGATCCAGAGAGATGGCCGACTATCCAACTTTAATTAACTCAAACAGTGAACTTCTACTTCCCCGAGAGACTCTGTCTCAAGGCAATAAGGTAGAGACAGATAGAGGGAGTAATGTCTGAATGGACCCATGTACTCACACAGTCATGTGCGTGCACCACACATGCACACCATGCACATACACACACACACACACTAAGAGAGAGAGAGAGAGAGAGAGAGAGAGAGAGAGAGAGAGAGAAGGGTGATAAGGTCAGGCCTGGGGAGATGTTTAGAAGACTAAGTGCTTGCCATACAAGATGAGGACTCAAATCTGGAGTCACAGGCTGGAAAGCTGAGCACAGTGGAATGCGTCTGTAACTCCCATACTGGTATGGGGAGAGTTAGGCAGATCAGTGAGGCTCATTGACCAGTCAGCCTGGCTGGACTGATGAGCCTCAATTTCAGTGAGAGATTCTGCCTCAAAAAAATAAAGGTGGAAGGAAATGGAGGAAATATATGTGGCCTACCTCTGGTCTTTATACACACGCACAAACATGTACATGCACATGTGCAACCTTATACTAACAAGTGCATGCAACACACAACCACACGAGTGCATACACAGATAAGAACATCTATGATGAGCAAAAATCTAGATGCTTAAAGTGGAAGTCCTAACAGGTACAGGGACTGGAAATCTTTTCAAGGTTTCTATCAAAACATCAAGTATGCATTTGTTACATAAAAATACTCTCCTTACAATTATAGAGAAACGTATGTGTTCATAAAGTGTCTATTCTTTGAAGAAATGTTTTCACGGTAAAAACTGGGGAATAAGCTGAAGTTGGACAGTGTGGATGGTTGAATACACTCTGAATATGTGAGTGAAGCAAAGACTAAGGCCCCTTAAAAAGATCAGTGAGCTGGTATGGAAAAGTACCCGAGATGCACTTTACATAGAGACTGAACCTGTGCGTGTATATGAACAATTGTATACATGGAAAGAAATTCTGGAAAGGAAAGTTTAAAAACAAAAAAACATTGGCAGGGTTGCCTCTGAGAGCAGAAGATGATTCTGGAAGAAGCTATGCGAAGAGAATTGTTGCACATTTTCTGGGGTTTTAAGTAGAATTGCATTGTGTTTTTCTTTGCTTAGTTTCGAGACAGGCTTTGTTAGGGAACACTGGGTGACCTGGGACTCACTGTGTGGACCTGGTTGGCTTCAGCCATCCTGCCTCTGTCTCCAGAGGGCTGGGATTTCAGGTGTTCACCACCACACCCATCTGGGCGTTTTCTTTGGAAACAACGTTGTTTCTGCATTGTGCGGCATAGTCAAGACTTCTGTCGAGAATTGTTAATTCTAGAAAGGAAGAGGACTTCCATTTTGAAAAAGAGAAGCCTGTATAGCTACCTGTACAAAGGCAGAGGCTGGCAAACCCTGGCTGATGGAGGCCCTCCTCCCTCCGGCTCACTAGGTCCAGATATTGACCAAAGATAACCTTCTGCCCCAACAATCCAGAGTTTGTGTGTTTGAGACTGAGAGCAAGCAATGTGTCTCAGGGAGACAGAGGGTATTTTGTGACATACCCTAGGCAGTGTGTGCAACCTCTTTATTCTCCACGTTCAGGAGGAAGTGTAGTATGCTCGGTTTTTTTTTCATTGACTCCTTTTATATTAGAGAAACTGAAAAATCGTTTTTTTTTTTTCCCAGCTCAATTCCACTGCTCCTTAGCCAGCAGAGCTAACAACACCTGCCCATATGGAAGCCCCAGCATCAAAGGATGCTTGCCCCAGGCTGGTTCTGTACACCCTTGTTCAACCACAGCACAATTTCTGAACAGGTAATAATGACTCTAGAGTGTGATGGAGTTCGCAGTGGGACTCCTATCCGTGTCCTGCTCTGCACTCATCATGCAGCCTCAGACAAGTCACCAAAACGGCCACGTTCATCGTGTCTGTGTATCGGTGATGGCAGCATCCGAGCTGCAAACTAAGACAACCTGTTGTCTTCAGGACCTAGCCTTTCATCTACACACACACACACACGCACACGCACACACACACACAGGCGGTGGCAGTGGGGAGAACTCTCCAAGTTACCTTGTGTATTAAGGACTGAAGAGATTCCCAAACACTGTGAAATCTCTCTTGAAGGCAGCTATGCACAGATGGCCAGGCGATCACTTCCTAGCAGTGAAAATGTTTGGGACAGCAGGAATATAACTGAGAAGTGGTCCTGAAAAGAATTCTGACCTTCTTTGTCAACCCATAGAAGAGTGTGAAACCCAGATATGATGAAAACTGCATTAACCAACATTATAATAATTTCTGCATTCATGGGCCCACTCAACAGATATCATGGGTGTCTGCTATGAGTCTGGCCCTGTTTGGCATGCCACAGAGAACACCAGAAAGGCATACATGTTAAGGACAGATGATAAGCCCCGAATGCCCCATGGGAGTAAATACCACAAAGAACACTAGATGAATGGTGAGTAAAGTCAATGGTTATGAGATTATGAGGAAGCTGGGATGAAATTTAAGGCACGACATGAAGTTACCGTGCAGCATCTAGGAGAAAAGTAACAGGAAGTGCAAAGACCCAACATGGGAGCAGACTTGGAAAGATCTGCAGCGGCCAGGGAGAGCGCAGGCCAATGGGACCACTTCTTTGCTACGTTTCTTAATCCACCCCTCATGAGGCAAAAGCAAAACAAAAGGAAAGGGCCAAACTCCTTCTGCAGACCAACTGGCAGGATTCCCTGAGAACACAAGATCCTTCCTGCTGTCTAGGCTAGAGGCTAACCCAGGGTAGTGAAGATTCCTGTCCTAGGCCAGCCCACTGTTCTCCTCTGTAACAGGAGAGGTGTCTGGAGAGCTGACCTCTGTGATAGCAGGGTCAGAATCCACTGCACTGAGATGCAAGTGACCCAGAGTCACTTGCTGCCTCTGGAAGGAAATGAGAGAATTGGACCATCTCGTTGGGCTTAGCGGCTCTGCTTAGAGCAAATAATTGACCTATAATTTTACTTCCTAAGTAGAGTGAATACTGCAAGAGTAAGGACGATGAGGAGGAGGAGGATGGGGATGAGGAGGAGGCTCATTCACCACGCTGTTCAGTGGGAGAGCTGGGATTTGTATGATAGCTACATTATGACGTTCATATTTGCATGAAGTATCATGCATTCACGACTTCAAACATCATGCTGAATCTAAACACCATCCGGTACACACTCCAGTGACATACAGCTGTTCCTCATGCCAGTGTCATGGACGGCTCCAGGTGCCTGGTGATAAGCCTATCCCACCTCATAACTCTCACTAAGTCCCAGGGTTCCAATAACAGCTTCCCTGTAAAATACCCGATAAACGGTGCTTGCCTTGCTGCTGTTCTCACGCACACAGCCACGCTTCCCTCTCTACCCCCTCTAAGCCAATCACAACATTATTTGGAAGGGTTGGTGCCCCCACTGGCTGGCAGGCGAGCATGAAGAGGCAGGGATGCAGCAGGAGACCATGAAGAGGCAGGGATGCAGCAGGCGACCATAAAGAGGCAGGGATGCAGCAGGCGACCATAAAGAGGCAGGGATGCAGCAGGAGACCATGAAGAGGCAGGGATGCTGAGGACTGGGAGTAAAGACCTCCTCCCTAAACTAAAGACATCTGAAATACCAACAATGGGCAAAGAAGGAAGCTGGTAGGGTCAAAAATGTACCGCTTTCCAACCAGACTCTGTCCCCACTTCAAAAACAGAAAATAATTGTTCATTATGTGGTCCTCAAGATCTACAGATCATGTGCATTTTTCCCTACAGAAAGCTGTACACGTGAAAGTGGAAATCACTCCTCAATCCCATTTGCCAGGAAAATTTAAGTCACAGTCAAAGTTTGTACCAATGAGTTACAATGTTCTGAACTCATTTAAATTCATTCATTCTTTTAAATCTCACAGCCAGTTTAGAGGCTGGGGTTGTTTTAAGACCCAATTTTCAGACAAGCATGCTAAGATACAGATTGTAACGTAAGGCTTCCAGCAACGGAGCTGAAGCATAAATCTAAACCATGTTCTTAATGCATCTTAGCTCCCTGCTTTCTGCTTGAGGCACCCACCCTCCACCCCATCTCCTGCTGCCAGAGGTCCAGCATTGCAAAGAGGACCTCCAGCCTCAAGGGAGCCTTTCTAAGAACAGTGTATTGTAGAATGAATGGTTGTCCAGACAGGAGGAAAAGCCACTTTCCAGTCAACTTCAGGGATATACACAGACCCGAGGGGATTGGATGGTGTGTAGGCAGCCCTGACCACAATGGGTCTGGCGTGGTGGCAGAGGAATGCACTTAAACAAGAGGACAACAGAAGCTGTGGTCAGAGTCTCGGCTCGATTGGGACCTGATTGTCTCATTGTCAGCAGGGGCTCATAAGATGCACTTCCTAACCACTGAGTGGCTATGGGAGAGAAAGAACCATGGGTGGTGGCACGCACTCCTTCTGAAAGGCATAAAGGAGATAGAATGGCTTTCTCAGTGAATGATAATGAGACTCGTGGGCTAGACTCATGTGATTAAACAAAGTGAAGAAAAGATAGTGACAGCATTACTCCAGTGGCCATTAACTGACACACCAGGCAGCTAGGACCCCAGCAGAGTAAGGCCATGTGTTTTAAGCAGGCTGAGGAGAGAGAGCTATGAAGGTAAGTAGGCACGAATGGTAGAAATTACCCATGGCCAGAAGGAGTTTTGACTTTGGAAACTCAGTTGCTGGTCTGGACTGGGGAGTCAGTGCCATTGGCCTCTAGTTAAAAAGCTGAAACAGCCTGGACAGGAAGCTATCAAAGCGAGCTTTTGAAAGTTGTGGTAAGGATGCTGAAATGTCGTTCTCCACAACTGATGGTTTCTGGTGGGGATGCGGGTGGGGAAGGACTCCGTTTTCTTTAAGAGAGGAGAGGAGAGGAGAGGAGAGGAGAGGAGAGGAGAGGAGAGGAGAGGAGAGGAGAGGAGAGGAGAGAAGAGAAGAGAAGAGAAGAGAAGAGAAGAGAAGAGAAGAGAAGAGAAGAGAAGAGAAGAGAAGAGAAGAGAAGTCTTGGGGCTCAGGAAACTTAGAGGCAAGCATATAAAAAGGTTGTTCCTGTCCATTTCATACTTATCTCTTCCAGCCAGTGTCAGAAGTCACACGTTGGAGTGGTTGCAAATATGAACTTCATAATGTAACTATCGCACAAACCCCAGCTCTCCCACTGAACAGAACTGTGAGTGAACTGTTCCGTATCTCTGACTCTGTTTTGCTCCCTGTGAAATGAGAGCACTGGATGGTGTCGCCTGCTCCAGGGGCTGAGTATTAAGCCTTGTGCCTCATAACCAGTGTCTGAGATAAATCAGGAAATTCTGGCAGCTCATGCCTGTTTTCACTAAGGCAGATTGATGGTCAGATCACCAGAGAACATGCCCAGGTCCTAGGGACTGAAGAGGCTCTGTGTTTAATTCTGACTTCAGTTTGTTTTTCACACACGAAGGGCCTAAGCGACTCTCCTGCCCTGCCTTGTTATCTTGTATGTGTGGGACACAGGCAGGCATCACCTTCATCAACTGTGTGCCCCAAAAGCAGCATGATGCCATGTGCTTCCAAGCCTTCTTTTAAGTCCTCACCCCAAGATATATAGGTTTACTCCAGGTTAACTGAGAGGATAGGGAGGCTGGCGTTGTGAAACTTGTTCAAGGTCAAATTGCAGAACTGGGTTGCAACCCTGGAATTCTTGGGCTGCCCCATGGTCTGTCCTGGCTTCTGATTTGAGCTAGACATGGGCCTCAGGCCTCAAGCACCTGGGGATCTTGGCAGAGATACACGCTGTGATAAGATTGCACAACTCAGAAAACTTGGCTTGGGCAACAAATCCTTTGATGATCGACTCCAATAGACCTGGATGACTGGCCAAGCCTGATTAGAAGATGCCTGGGCTGAGACTCGAACTTCCCTTGTGTCTGAACCTACCAGCCACTGAAGCCATCAACTCTTAACCAGAAAATGTTAAATAAGGAACTGAAGGTTCCACTATTTCAGCCACAGCAATCTTCACCCTCCCACCCTTCTGACCACAGACGTAAACCAGCTAACAGAGCTTTGCTTTTGTTTTTTAGGATTCAGAGAAAAAAAATCTCTATCAATGCCATTTAATTAATTCTTTAAAAATTTCATACAAGCACGCAATGCGTTTTAATTGCAGTTGCTCTCCCGTTCTTCCCTAACTTCTTCCAGATCTACCCACTGAGCCCCACACCCAATTTCATGTCTTTTTTTTTAAAAAAAAATAAAAATAAGCTACCAAGTCCAATAAATGCTGCCTATATATTCATAGATGTGGAGCCATTCCCTAGAGCATGGTGCACCTTCTCTTAAATAAAGCTGACTTTTTCCCTCCCTTGGAAGCCATAAACTACCAATAGTTCTTCTTCTTGGGATGGGAGCTCATGAACACCTTTCCCTCTGCTAGATAGAAGTTTACATCTAAGTGTGGATCTTGAACAAAGAACCGATCTGCCTACTGTCCTAATCCAGCTGAAAGCAATCTGCCAACTCAGTCTTCTGAGCGAGGAATAACAGCGTGTTAATGACAGCTACCACTTATGTGGATCTGGCATTACCTCCAAAAACTCAGCAAAATAATTCCTATCACCAGCGCCACTTTCCAGACAAGACCTCTGAGGCTCTGGAAATTGAGTGTGTTACTTGTGATCCGGTAATTAGTGAGGGGCAGAAACAGAACCCATTCCAGAGACCCTGGCTGCGAGTTGGTGCTCCACGGTCTCTGTGGTGCCATCCCTAGGAAGGTTGGGGGGATATTTCCATTCCTTCTCCATTTCCCAGGGTGATCAGAGTGCTTTTAGTTTCCCTGATGGGGCCTCAGTTTCTCCAGAGGTTGTGGAGTCTGTTTGAAGAACATGCCAAACCACAGAATTTTGATAACAATATAAACTTTTGTTCCCCCAGCCCTTTCAACCTACTCAGCCCTGGTTCCAACCAAATTTTAAGCTAAAAGTTGTTCTGATGTGCAAACAATATTTAGTGAACCCATGAGATGGAGTGCCTTGGGAAGGATGTTAAATGTGCATTTAAGAGACAAGATAGGAAGCTGTACATGTCCCATGAAAAGATGCTTCAAGGACTAGGAAAACCAGACAGGGGCAGACATTTGCAACCAGGGTGCACTGTGTACAGTTAACTTGGAATTTTAACTGTTTTTTCTTTGTTCGTTTTTACATTTAACGCTTCTAAAACTTTGGTTCGTATAGATTCAAACACCATAATCATCTACTGTGGTGATTATTCTTATTCCTCAAAAATAAATTCAATTTCAAGTACACCTTACACACAGGGCAGTGAAGCTGAAGAGCCTTCTGCCTGCCGGGCAGGTGAGGTGGCCCTGCTTGACTTTCTCCTTTCCTGTCACCTTGATGATGCAGGTAGCAAAGCTGCAGACATCCAAAGAAATCCTGGCAAGCAACGCACCACATTCTCCCTTCTCCACGAAGGCCCCTGCTTGTCCTTCTTCCCAGGGGTTCAGAACTGACTCCTCTTAGAAGCCCCCCTGACCTGACTGCAGGTGTAACTCCCCTGTCTCTGTGACTGATTCCTATTGTCCCCGCTAGACAACACTGCCTGTGAGGATAAACTTATATCTTCCCCATTACCACACAGAGCTATGGAACAAGCATTTGATTCCCACCTTAAATGAGCAGAAGTTTCTTTCAGTAGCCTCGCAAACATCAAATAAAAGGCCAAGGCACAAATCCATCATTAGGTGACAAAGATGTGTCCTTTGAGTGACCTCCTAGAATGGCTAGCAAGAGCCTAAGTCCAAGAGTATTTTATCAGTCATCTTTTCAGAAGTTTCTCTTCTGCCCTAAAACTGGCTCTCATCCAGGTGCAGTTTTATGAACTGACCCAGCTAGGGGAAGAGATGCTATGGTGTTTACTGGCCAGGAACACTGCTAATCATAGCTGCCTCGCAACTGAGACTATCAGTAGGGCCCGAGGGCAAATAGCGCCAAGCAAAGAGAGCCTACTGGGCAGAAATCGGGAGGCAGAAAACATAATGGGCCCTACAGAACTCCTCAGACTCTCCCCTCATCTCATCACTGACCCCCAATAATACATCTGTAACTCAGCACCATCTACTGAGGTACTTTGCCGTCTTCCATACGGACACAACTAGGTCCGTTGTAGACCAGACTGGTCTGGTATCACTGGAAACACCAGATATCTTCAGAGAATAGTTTTTGATTCTAAGATACATACTTTCCTCTCGGTTAAACATTTCTGAAAATGGAATGCATCTTATAATTTATGTGATTTTCCTGAAAAGAACTGCTGGTATGAGACTTATGGAAACTCTTATAAATAATTATACATTAGGATCCAAGAAACATGTTGCGGAAGACACACAGACATAGATATAAATACAAATCAGTGATGGAGTGTGGTGTAACATTTCCAAGAATCAAACAAACACAAGGCTTCAAAGAAAGTTCCCTCTCTGTTGGCTGCTTTGGCCAGTGTGAGTTCACATCCTCTACTCGGTTGGTAGAAGGGCTTAAAGGGCAGACGTTGCCTTCGGGATGAAAGAGACCTATGACCAGAGGACTGTGGGTGGCACTGACCATGGCAGGCTTACTGTCAGGACTGCAGTGCCATTGAGCCCTAATCTCGCTCCCCCTGTATTCCCACCCAGTCACCCCAACCCTCCTTTGTCTGTTTTCTCCCATAACTAGCACCAATCCAGGTGGTCAGCCCATGGGCAGAATGTGCGCCCCTGGAAGACATGCACCCGTGAGTTCTGTCTGCCTGTTGTTTCCTACAGTGCAAACAGCAGTGGTCCCGACTCGGTTTCAGAGTGCGGCTGGTAACAGGCACAGACTTGCACACCAGCTGATTTGTTTCCTTGGTCAAGTAGGTCACAACGGGAAGTCACTGTCTCATGTTATGTAGAAAGTGGGAACACTGACCATTCTGGGTTGTGTGTTTCTTTGCTTTTTAAGTAAAATATGGTATTTTTTTTACTAAAAATAGTAAGCATTGCTTAATTTCTTAGCAAGCTTGATAAACATTTATTTAAGCCAATCTAATTAACTTACTTTTAAGTCCCTAGTAAGACAACAAGTGGCTTAAACAATTCAAGAGTGTAGCTTCCTGCAAGCAGGCACATTTGAGACTGTGGGTAGCAAGTCTAACTGGACTTGCACTCTCTGGAAATTGGTAGAGAGTATTTTAAATTGCATCCGCGGGCCTAGGAACACAAGGCTTATTTTGCAAATACGGTACATGCATATACCAAAAATGGCATACAAACAAAGACAAGCGTTTTCAAGGCTAGCTATACGTCAAGAAGACTAGGGAACCACCCAGTTCAGTCACTGAGAAAAGGCGAAGCAGGTGACATGGGAAGAGTGAAGCACAAAGTCATAAGGACAGCATCTGTTATCCATGTTTCCATGTGGTGACTCTAGTGTGTTTAAAACTCCGAGCACGGAGCACATCTAGTACACTGTCTACCCGATTTAAGAGCAGTCATAAGAATAAGGCCCAAGGCTAGCATGGAGTTTAGGATAAGGCTATCTAGCAAAATGGTCTAAGTTCATTTTCATTAAAATAAAATGCGAGACAACCTTAAAAGCGGGCATGAGAGCAAAACTGGAGAACACAGCCCCAACTGTCTGCTTGCATATTAGGACTAGAAGAGAACACGGCTGGAGGTTTAGAATCGCATCGTCCCCAACCAAATCTACGATACAACCCTTGCTCAGAATCCGTGTGGTTCTTCCTGGTTTCCTGAGCCACTGCTGTCAGCGGTTTCTGTCTCATCGATGCCTTTTTTTTAAAAAACCACTTCCTTGGACTTCTGAAGCTATAAACCAACATGTTTTAAAAAAGGACAAGGTATTAAAATGTTGTCCTAATTACAGTGACCGCCCCCCAAAACTGTGCCAAGAACCTAGCAGAGATGTGTGGCAGAAGCGGGGAAGCCCAGCCATTTTCTTTGTGCATCTGGAAAAGGAGGGGTAACCTGAAAAGGAGCTGAGGGACTAAGGTGGGCTGCTGATTCTTGGAACATCCACACTGTGTTGTAGGCAGTTAAAGATGCACATTCTACAAGGTTCCAAAGATACCATCGGACAAGATACTTCATGGATTTGGCAACGCTAGGAAGATACCTTTTCACCACCAAAACCATACCTTTTTCCTGTTTGCCAGAACAGGGAGTCCCTCAAACTTGGCATCAATTTTCGGCCTGGAAGAAAGGTTAACTGACAGTAAAATCCAGCACCATCCCTTGCTTTACCCTATCCCTGCAGCAGAAATAGAGCTATCACGGGACAGACAGACAAGACGGCAGATACTGGATGCATATATCTTCATCGGACCCAGTTCTTCAGTAGTGACTGCTGAAGATGTTCACCTTCTAATCTCAACAAAGAATCCAGGGTTCAACTCAGCACCCATCACCACACCCCTGCATGCTGAAGTGTTAGATGAGAAAGCCACGGGGGGGGGGCGGTTTGGTCAAAGAGCCAGCTTTCCCAACTCACCACGGAGCATCTCATAGGCATGCGAGTTAGGAGTCTCCCTTAAAGAGGGAGAGCTCCAGGTGGAAAGATGAATCAGTAGACAAGATTCAGACCCAAAAGACAAACGTTATTGAGAAGTGTGCCGTGAGATGCCTGGCCCATCGTGGCGCACAAAGGTTTGGGGACTTCCATGTCTGACGCACCATCCAGAGACGTTTTGGAGGCACAGATTGTGCAGCCCCCTGCCATCCTTTCATTCACAGAGCCTCTCCATTAATAAGCAAGGTCTGCTTGGCTGTAGGAGGCAGATGTTGGCAAGGGCCAGCATTGGCTCTCACACATCTGTAATAGCACACCCTCCTTCCCATCCCTCTTCTTCCCCTTCCTTCTATCCACCCTCCCTTCCATCCTTCCTTCTTGTCGTGTCTCTTTCTTGGGTGTGCACTCCTTCTTCTCTTCTCATTCCCACTCACAGCCCACCCACCCACAGCCCACCCGTGCCACGCTCACCCCAGCTCTCTGACCTGACTACTTTCTCAGCTGCAGGAGTCCACTGGCTACCAAGTTCCAGGATGAACTCAGCTGTCCATCCCCAGGGTGAAAATGGGTATTTTAAAGCTTACCTAGCCAGTGCTTTGATGTCAAAGAAGTCACATGCTGTCCTATTGATGGCTATCGTTTGGCTCCAGCCCCCAAGGTTGCTAGGTGTTTGTTTGTATATTGCATAACATACAAGAATTGAAGTCCTCATGGGGACCAGTTGGGGCCTTTGATGTCCCTCTCTGCTCTGTGAGAAAGAGTCAAAACGATCTCCTTTGTAGATTCTGTGAGTTTCCATGGGCTAGCCCACAGTTCGGCAGCCAGCTTCTGAGTCCAGCAGAGTCACGTAAGCTCTAGCCTTGCCACCACATGCTTTATTTCTTCAACGTATTCCTTCTTAGTAGCATCATGAACTAGGCAAGGCCCCAAAGCTGTGCTCGCTTGACTTTTGCCCCTGACCTAGAATCTCCACATCAGTGCCGAGGACTACTCCAGCATCGGAACCTCCCTGTAGGCTTCCATTCTCAGTGGTCCAGGCTTTCATTTACTCAGTAGATTTTGCCCTCGTAAGCACCTTCCGTATCCTCCTCTGGTAAGAGCACCTTTCCCAGACTGTGTCCCTCTGAGTCCTACTAGCACCTTCAAGTGTCCCTTGGTCTAAAGAAGGGGCCTCTGAAAGGCTGGAAAGAGATGTGATAATGTGAAACTGGGAATCAAATGTTCTGGAAAGATCCACTGTGAAGAAACTCATCCAGGAGCTGGGGAGGAGGCCCAAGGGGTGTGTAGCGCTCACCACACAAGTGCAGGGATCTGAGACTAGCTCTCATGTATCCATACAGAGCTGGATGCGGTGGTGCCCATCTTAATCAGAGTGTTCCTATGGTGAGATGGGAGGTAAGTACAGTAGGGTCCCCAGAAGCTCTAGGGCTAGCTACCTGGTAAATGTATTGCCAAACAAGAGGCCCTGCCTCAAACAAGAAGGGTTTCCATATGGGTACTGTGGTATATTAGTGCACATATGCACACACACAAAAATATAAAAAGAAAGAGAGAGGGGGAAGGAGGAAAGGAATGGAGAGGGTGAGTGGGGGAGTGGAAGGGAGAAAGCAAGGGACAGAGACTCTTTCAGCTTCACCTCATTTGGCTCCCAAAGTCATGGAGACCTGGAGTCCACCTACTTTCTTTATGAAAGAACTGAACGTATCCTATGCATAATGGGCCGAGGAGCACACTCTCTAACATGGCACATGGCTGGCCTCCTGAGCCACAAAAGAACACCTCTTGGCATTGCTCCCATAATCTCTGGCAAGCATTCGAAACTGTACTGGGGCAATGTTTCAGGTTCAGAGAGAAGCCACTGCAATGAGCTACATAGTGGAATGTAGTCTTATCACCGAGAAGATGCTGGAAGGCTTTGTCAGAAGGGGGCAGGAGTCCACCTGCCACAGATGGCTCTGATGTGGCACAGAGAACAGAGCCTCTGTTTCTGTCTAGAGGTACCCAAGCTGGAGATATCTGCCCCAGGATGTAGACGGCGTGGATACTTCACAGATGAGCTGAGGTGGCTGTCCCCCATACCAGGCAAAGCCTCCAAAGGGTCCCCTGAGGTCCCCGTCTCACAGCTAGTCCTTGGATATGTGTGAGTGTTCCATGGTGTATGTCCGGCCTCCCCGTGGGCCATTTCAGTCCCAATCCAAAAATTCCACAGGCGATATTGTGTCTGAGAAAGAAAGGTGCTGAGCTTGTCTCCCAGTCACCACTATAAATAGACATGGCAGGATAATCTGAATTAGTGCACATGGTGACGTCTGTTGGTGTGCCTCCCAAGACTCATTCAGCTCTCCCTTTGACACTCGTGAGCTGCATGAGCTTGGGCAAACTGTCTTAAGAACACTGAATCTCAAGCGCCTCATTCACACAAGGAGTATTTCTGGTAATAATAATAACACATGGTACTGTGGTAGAAACATAATCAGAAATATATACAGATTATATATATGTATATATATTATATGCTATATGCTATATATATATATATATATATATATATATATATATATATATATATATATATAATCTGGAAGAGAACACGGGACACACTGTGACCACTACCACCACATCTAGTATGGATTTGATCATTTCATAGATATTTCTTGGACAAGTATATTCCCATTCTATTGTAAACCCTTAATTCCCATTGAGCATTTAGCTTCTGAGGATTGCTATTGGAAGCACAGCAGGGGCATGACAGACTGAACTTTCTGCTCCAGGCCTCTTGGAGGCTTGACTCCACCCACATCTAGCCACAGCCTCTCCATTCTCTTTAGCTGACATTCATCACTTTGGGCCATTGATGCTAGCTGACCGTCATGGAAGGCTTTCTATGTGCTAGACACACTGAAAATACTTTTCAGGTATCTGACTTCTTTAAGTCTTTTCACCCCTGTAAGTGGGGACTACGATATTCCCATTTACAGAAAAAAAGAAAAAGAAAAGGCCCGGAGAGGCTGAGTAACTCTGCAAGTTTGTAGTAGGCCAGTGGAGACTCTGATCCTGACTGTTTAGCTTGTGTTGAGCTGTCACAACCCTTCCCTTATTGGGAAGGTGTGCTGCCTCCTTAGACAAGGGTGCAGGTGTAGCATGAGTAAGAAGAAAACATGGACGGTGGAGGAGGCAAGAGTGGGAAGGCGAGGGAGGGAAAAGAAGTCGTCTCTGGGAATGTGCAGAGATGACAGCTGGTTGAGGGATTAGTCAGGCATCACCCAAACAGAACTGAGTAGCACTCAGATTCTGCCCTGGAGGACAGAGTCAGCCTGCTCCCACCATGCAGGTCTTAGCGGGAGGCGGTCAGCAATCTGACAATGAGAGAGACAGGGACAGGGAACACCTGGAACTTGGACAAGTTGCTAAGGGCAACCCACTCACAGCAAAAGAGACTGTAGTGTGCACAGTTCATCAGAGATACTCTTGAGACTGGGAGACAGGTTATGGACCCCTCCAAGTGATGGGCTTCTAGGATATGGGTTCCTTGGGGATTCTGCTAACTAATCTGGCCATCGAAAGTGGATGCTTTATAAGAATTGCTCACAATGCACAGAAAGAAAGGGACTTGCCCCAAACATACTTTGCTTGTAGGGTTTCAAGTCAGGGTTGGAGCTGAAGCAGGAAGAAAATCACGTACTTACTGAACAGACGTCTCCACCTGCCATTTGTTCTTCTCTTCCCATCCCAAGCTATGGAAGGAGCAGGGCTGCAAGGCTGCACAAGGCCAGCAAGTCCATGGGGCCTAGGAGCTGTGTTTCTCTTCCTTGAAAGAAGAGAGTCTCCAAGACTGAAGGTTAGCAAAGGATGGGTCAGGCAGGAGGGCATCCTTAACCAGGGGACCTTGTGTGGCTTGCCACTGCCATTTTGACAGTTGCTACACTGGATTTGATGCTAAACCCTTGGCATTCTTTTAGAGGTGAGTGGAACGCTGGGCATCACACAATCTAGGCACATGGAGACAGTGACTGAAGTCTGAGTGCCATTCACTAGCCCAGCATTTTGGCAAGTGGCTAGATTCACTCATGCCTCTGATTCTCCTATGTAAAACACCTCCTGTCCTCTTGAATTAGTACACTCAGATCCAAGGGCAGTGTCTGGAACACTATTATATGCCTTCCACAAAGGACCAGTTCCATGACTGTTATCTCTCTCTCTCTCTCTCTCTCTCTCTCTCTCTCTCTCTCTCTCTCTCTCTGTGTGTGTGTGTGTGTGTGTGTGTGTGTGTGTGTCTGTCTGTCTGTCTGTCTGTCTGTCTGTCTGTCTGTCTGTCTTCCTCTCTATGTCTCTGTCTGTTTCTCTTTCTCCTTACTTTCTTTGCTCCCTCTCTCCTTTTTTCTTCTCTTTCCCCCACCATTCCCTGAGTATGGCCAGTGTGGACCTAAAGGTATGTGGGCTTTGCAACCCTCAGTCCTTGAAAGAGCCCTTTGAGGAGGACATCACAGAGAGCTGTTGAGACCAAGCCCATCCCAAGACACTGCCAGGGTGGTATAGTCTCATCATGCAGGTACAATAAAACTGATGCCAGCACCTGATGTGGAAAGTCCTTCTGTATATGTGTTGCTCTTATTAGTTAACAAATGAAGAAACTACCTTAGCCTGTGATAGGGTAGAGTAGAGGTAGGTGGGGAAAACTAAACTGAATGCTTGCGAGAAAGAAGGCGGAGTCACAGAAGTCATGTAGCCAAAACCACAGACAGATCTGCCAGAACCTTGCCAGTAAGCCACAGCCTTGTGGTGATACACAGAATAACAGAGACGGTTAGGTCAGGATATAAGAGCTAGCTAGAAATACGCTTAAACTATTGGGCAAACAGTGTTGAAATTAATATAATTTCTGTGTGATTATTTCGGCTCTGAGTTGCTAGGGATGAACAAGCAACCTCCTACAAAAATTGGCATGCCAATGTGGCCAGCTACATCCACGTAAAACCTGAGAAAGCTTAAAAAGGAATTCTAGATACAAAAGAACAGAGTTAAGCATGACTTTGGTAGCAACATTTTCTTGGGTGGGCTCTGTTTGCTAGAAGCAAGCAGATAGATGCATGGTTTTTTAAAGAGACAGCTTCCCGACTCAGTAGTAGCAGCAAAAACCATGTGGCTCCTTTAAGAAGGTTTCCTGGTTCGCCAGCACAAATGTCTCTGACTCATTCAGGAGGGTCAGGTATGAAGCATTTAAATGGGTTTTGTGAGCAGAGTGCTATAACTTGCTTAATGGCAACATAGACCTGCTGTATGCCTAAAAATGGGGCAATGTACATGGCTCTCAGAGGCAGCAAACATGCCTCCACCATGTTGGATTGGGCAGAGCAAGCAGGCAAGGCCATGTTCGCCCTAGCCACACTCACATAGCATTAAAAAACAAAAGGTGCTTCTGGTCAGAAAATAATTACAGATACACAATAGAGACAGATTCAGATAAAGACCTCTAAATGGGTCATGGTGTTGGATAAATGTACACAGGCATGAGAGAGAGAGGAAAAAGAACATAAACAGTTATAAAAAGAAGTAAATAGTTTTAAGAAAGGATAAAGTCTTTCTAGAGACAGAGTACAGATAGTCATAGATTAAAGGAGTACAGAAAAATAAGCCAAATAAAGATGGAATATATACAGAGAGTTTGGATTATATATACTATTATGTTTTCTTTAAAATATTTAACTGTGAGAAATAAGAACAGAGAGACATTTCACTGTATAGGCTGCTAAGCTAAGCCAACATATATAGTTTAAAGGTATCTTCACTTCAATCTTTAGGTCTAAGGATTTGTTGCTTTGGAAAATGGGTTTTTCTTTTGTTCCTACAGAGGATGAGAACCTATGGAATTCTTTCAGACTAATGTGGTTTGATGGACCAAGACCCCCCATGAAAGGTCACCATGAACACCCCCAAAAATTACTTCACCTAACAAAAAGCAGGAAGCAGTTTTGAGAGAACTGCACTCAAATTCCCTAATATTGTTTATAAATGTTTGTTTACATTTAAAAGGGAATATACTATAGAAATGGATACTTTGCACTGGTATGGATCTTGATCTATTGATACAAATTTAAGGTCAATTTTGCTATACTATATACATGTATTCCTGCTCTTGATTAAGATATTGTGTTCATGCAGCTCATTTAAAAATGTAATGTATATTTAAGAAATCCAGGTTAATAGATAGTCATCTATAATAGTCAAGCTTGTAGTCATGTTAGGTTTTCTAGATATATAGAGAGATATTTCAGTTAGAACGAACAAGTGGCCTCCTATAACAAGCAGCAACAAGAAAAATTTATGATCTCTATTTCACAGGTGACATCACTGAGGCAGAGACCTGTGGAACCAGGGAGCATATCCTGTTCCCTTTGCACACTACAAACATTGGTGAGACAGAAAACAATACCCATAAGGGTCATTTTCCTTGATTCCCTTAGAAATCATGGGGCAAAGACACACTTGACCTCTTGGGCTGGGATCTGGCAGAACCTCTAACCCTAAGCACCTCCAAGCCCTTGACATTTCTCCTACTCTATTATTCGGAAGACAGCATAGCAAGGTTACAGACAGCCCTATAGTCAGAGAGTTTGTGTATAGGAAGGCTAAGGCAGCACAACCCACACCAGTTGCTGTAGTATCTCAAGTCTCCCACCACCAAGATTGCATTAAACTTCCCATAGATTTCTGGGCCTTGGTTGTTATAGAGAGAAGTATTCAGAAGTATCAGAGGCAAGGAATGCCACTAAGCATCATGCAAAGCATAGACAAGCCCCACCCCTAAGTCTACATGGCCACTCCCTCTGCCCTCTGAAGAGGTCTCAGCACTTAGCACCTCAGAGTTCATGCTATCTGAAGAAACTGCCTTTGGGTTCACATGTTTTCTCTATCTCTATGGAAGGATCATATGTCCCTAAGCACATGTTTTGCCAATGAAATGTCCACAGTCTCAAGCCTTCAGTGTTTCCGCCATATTGCACCAATGACCTCAGGTCAGCAGTCACCTGTTGGCATCTCTAACTGACTTCACCAAAGGCCCATCAGAAATGAGAAGGCCAGTTTTCCCGTGTTCGCACAACCTGATGCACTGCAGAATTGGCATCCCCCAAACAGCCTCAGCATTAACCAGCAAGCCTAGACTAGTCAACACAAAGCCCAGGGTGATCCAGAGCTCTGTGGCCCATCTGTCTCAGCTGCTGGTCCTTCTCTGGCTCACTCCCCACTTCATTACTGGAGTTTCCTGCAAATAAGTTAAGTGAGTTCAGATTCTTGTCCTAGAACCTTCTAGGAACTCAAATAAACACAGAAGTCACACCTGTCTACTGCCAAGCAGAAGCGTTAAGAGTCTTCCCATAGTTCTGTCTTCTCTCTTCGGTCCTCTATTATAAGAGGCACCCAGGCAGGAGCTACTTCTTGGTATGGATCCCATTACTAGAATGCACAGTTAAAACCTGAAGTTCACATTCCAATTGCTGGGAACCAATGAAATTGGGGGAAGTTTGTTCCCGCAGCATAGCCCAGTAGAAGCTGATTGATACAGGACCTCTTAGTCTTTCAGAACCTGTCTAGCTGGCTCTAGTAGACCCAGGCTGCTTATCTTCCAAGTGACACTCTTTACAGCGAGCATTGGAAAGCACAGCCCTGTTTGAAATGGGGCTTTGGAGACAGCCATCTCCCCTCTGTATTTGGGTACTCTTTCTGTAACTCATGGTGTCCCGTGCAATGGCGAGGCACTGGAGAACTGTCTGCAGGCTGGGCAATCTGACTTTGAGCCAGCACGTCTACTGTGACTCAGTTTATACTTCACAGCATGATAATGCGGTCCACTTACTACTATGGAAAGAGACTACAATGCTTGAGGCTAGGGTAGAAGGAGCAGAGGAAGCCACCCCAAGACTGTCCTCAGCACTGTCATCATGGGCAAGTCCCTACCTCCCCACAGTCCCGAGGCAGGCTCTGACCCCAGAGCCCATCCCAGCGGCATGACTCAGACTCTGTGGTTCAGTGAGGACAGAAATGAATGTCCACTTCTCGTGTCCCTGCTTGAGCCATCAGCTTTCAGAACAAGCTTGACTAACACAGTTTCAGGGGAACGGTTAGCTTGTCTCGTCCACAAATGGCTCACTTCTTTGAACAAACGAGAACTGAGAGTGACATTGTTGGCTCCCCATGACCTTGACATGAGCTGAGTGTGAACCACGAATTCTGCACCGACTGGGAGCCTCCAAAGGCCATCTTTCACACAAGGGCAGCCTTTCCAAACCTCGTGTCGTAGTTAGTGTCAGAGCCACCTTAGCTGCTACTTCCTCCAGCGGGGACGGCACAAACTGCGTTCGGAGGGACAGCTCTGTCATGAAAAGCCAGTACGTCCCGCCATGACTACAACACGAAAACAAAGATAACAGGAAATATTTGTGTTGAGACTGGCTACATATTCTTATTTGCTGGACATGCTAATAGCATGTTAGCAGGGTTTGATCTTTTCGTGATCAGAAAGATCAAGAGAAACAAAAGGCAAGCGCTCTCAGCATGCGATAGGACTTTGAAAGTTCCTCACAAGGGCACCTCAGCTTTCTTGTGTTCTGATATGAGCTGTCACTCACCGGGGCAGCTCTTTCACACTCAGGGCGGTGGCACTGTGTCCATAGATCCTTAAACAAGGATGACTGAGAAACCGACAGCACCAGCCTTACAGCCTGCCCCTTGCAGAACTCCATCCTGTTCTCCAACCTTCCACCTGTGTGACGTTGTCAAAGTCACTAAGCCTCTCTGAGCATTTTCCTCACCTGCAAAACAGGGATGACTATGGCACCCAGTTATCATGTGAAGGCCTTCAGAAAGTTCTTGGCCAACAGTCCTATTTAGTCAGTTATGGTTGTCATTACTATTTAGTACTATCAAGTGCTTTTGGTGTGTATGTGTTTCTATCCATGTATATGTGTGTGTGTGTGTGGTTGCATGTGCACACATGCAATGCATGCCTATGGAGGGCAGAATCAACATGTCTTCTATCACTCTGCACCTCATTTTTTGAGTCAGGATCTCTCATTGAACCTGCAGCTTATTGATTGGCTAGACTAGTCAGCTAGTGAGCCCCGGGAATCCTTTTGTCTCTGCCTGCTCAGCCCTGGGATTGCAAGGGCGAATGGCCTTACCAGGACTTCTACATGGGTGCTGGAAATCCAAAGTAATGTCCTCACACTTCTGCAGCAAGGACTTCCATCACCAATGAGCCATCTCATCAGCCCCATGCTGAGTATGACATCACCCAGTCTATAGCTGACCAATGAGAAAGTCAATTAAGCCATCTGTCCAAATAATGTCGTCTCACTTCTCCACTAGCCTACTCCACTAGGCTACTTCCTTAAGTGGCAGCAAAGGTTGCCACTGACATGTTAAGTTGGGTATTGTTATTCAGTCCTGCATCTTTCCTAACTCTTCGTGCCTACTTCCCTATGCCACACTACGGCACAAAGGATACTGGCGCATGGCTGCAGGCAAGCCATCTGGGTAGGTTCAGGCACAGTTGGGCTGTACGTGCTATGCCTTTGGTCCCATCGTGGGCAGGCTGTCCTGTAAACTGCAGACCTGTGGAGGAAGTGAGAGAGGGCAGTGGCCCCTGGACCACGTGGAGAAGGACCAGAGCCCTGCTGTGCATCTCACAGTAGAATGGATGCAAACAGAGCCGGTGCCTCATGCCTTTATTTTTAATGTTCCCACCTACGGCTGGCCAGCTGCAGCAAACACATTAAAAACCACAGTGTAGCATGCTACAGCTACTTGCTCACGCTCCTTTCAGCATTTCTCTTCCAAGGCAGGGCAGCAACTTTCTCACCTTACTCCGTGACTCTGCCATCTACAGTGTTCACAATTAAGAAGCAGGCAGTTGAGTTAGAACAAGAAAAAAATGGTTAAAAAAAATAAACAAACAAAAACTCATAATATTTTAAGTTCATTTGCTATGTCATACGGGGCTGCATCCATAGCTCTCCTGGGGTGCATGTGGCACACAGGCGACGGGAGGGACACACGGACGACAAGGTGTGCTCTGGACTGGAAGTTCTTGACCAGAAGTGTCAGTGAGGGCACTTAGCTGTGCTCAGTGGGAAGCCACAGGGTTGGCCCAAGACCTTTCGATGTCTACAGAAGATGCTGTTGGAGAAAAGCTGGGTCAGGGGCTGGGAAGATGGCTCAGCATGGGAAAGGGACTTGCTACACAGTATGAGGACATGAATTCAGAACCGCAGGACCCATGGAAAAGCTGGGAATGGCAGTGAGTGTCTATAACTTAAATACTTGGGGTCGGGGCAGAGATAAGTGGATTCTACAAGCAATCTGACATAACCTAAGTGAGCTTCCGGTTCTGAGAGATATCCTCTCTCTTCTCTCTCTCTCTCTCTCTCTCTCTCTCTCTCTCACACACACACACACACACACACACGCACACGCACACACACACACACACACACACACACACACACACACACACACACACACGTGCGCGCACGCATGCGCAGTGGAACACCACAAAGGGAGACATCCAACCTTGACCTCTTGGTACACATACAACCAGAATAGGAGAAAAATGGCAATTCTTTGGTATGTCTAAAATGAGCTCAAAATAAAATAATTAAGTGTTTAAAAACATAGATGCCAAAAGACAGCAAGAACCAAACCACTGCTGTTGTCAATTTAGGAACTTAGATGTTTATCTTTGAATTTATAAACAAATTCTATTTCTTCCACTTACATAAGTGTGCATCTTGATTTAACTTTAAGTCTGTTTTAATTTGCGAATGATATTCTTGGAAGCTGGCAGCACTTACGCTGAGCCAGTCGGATCTGCCTCAGCAGGACAGATCCTCTCACATGCTTCATGGTGCAGTTCCAGAAAACCCATGTAACTGCTAGAGGTAGATGGAGCTGTGAGGAAAGGCAGGAGAAAGGTCACTTATAGGCAGAGAGAGGCTTCGAGTATAAATACTGGAACAGGTGAATGGAGACACCAATATCCTAATGAGGCCAGGAAAGCTGAGATGCGGAAGGCCAAGGGAATAGAGGGGGCATCACTGTTTACACTCTAGTGTGACATGAGACATGGTGGAGGAGTTAGTTAGCCCATGAGTTCATTCATCACAGCCCCAGGAGAAAGGGGAATCTTCATCATTCTTACACCACATACCAGGCTGCACAACCAGTCAGCAACAGAGCCCAGGTACAGCACAGACACTGTAAATTTCTTCAACTTACTCTTTTGGTTTTTTTTACCAACATAATACTCAATACTTCTGTCATTCATCCTCTGAGATGTCTTCAAGGCTGAGAGTGGGTTGAGAGTGAAGCAGGCTAGGACCACAGAGCACACAGTAGGTGGCAGAAGGAGCACGCAGTAGGCGTCAGACAGAGGACACAGTGGGCTTCAGACAGAGCACACAGTGGGTGTCAGACAGATCACACAGTGGGTATCAGACAGAGCACAGAGTAGGCGTCAGACAGAGCACACAGTATGTGTCAGACAGAGCACACAGTAGGCGTCAGACAGAGCACACACTGGGTGTCAGACAGAGTACACAGTAGATGTCAGACAGAGCACACACTGGGTGTCAGACAGAGCACACAGTGGGTATAAGACAGAGCACACAGTAGGTGTCGGACAGAGCACACAGTGGGTGTCAGACAGAGCACACAGTAGGTGTCAGACAGAGCGCATAGTGGGTATAAGACAGAGCACACAGTAGGCGTCAGACAGAGCACACAGTGGGTATCAGACAGAGCACACAGTGGGTATCAGACAGAGCACACAGTGGGTGTCAGACAGAGCACACAGTAGGCGTCAGACAGAGCACACAGTGGGTGTCAGACAGAGCACACAGTGGGTACCAGACAGAGGACACAGTAGGCGTCAGACAGAGCACACAGTGGGTGTCAGACAGAGCACACAGTAGGCGTCAGACAGAGCACACAGTGGGTGTCAGACAGAGCACACAGTGGGTGTCAGACAGAGCATACAGGGGTGTCAGATGTTCAGCATGCACTGGGTCGTGACAAAGAGGAGGTGAAGAGATGAGCACGGAGTCCCTGAGGCTCAGAAGGGCCTCACCTGGAGCTACACTCACTGCTAAGTGGCCAGTGCTCGACACTGCCACTCTTCTGATGACACCATCTGTGTGTCTCCCTCAGAAGGTCAGAGCCACAAGCTGTAAAGACCATCACACAGGGACCAGGACCTGAACCAGGACCTGAACCTCCAACAGCCCCTGGGGAGGAACCCTCCACGCAGGCCTGTGGGCACACAGAGGTATGGATTGTCCACTGCCCAGGTCGTGCTGCCTGCCCAGTTTGTCATTCAGTTCAGACTGTAAACAAGCAGAAGGGCTTTCTTTACTTGACTCTCTTCTGGCCCTGAGTCACCCATCTGAGATACCTACATGTTCTAACTTTTCAGGTGCGGGGAGGGAGGGGCGCTGTAAACACCCATTTCTTTCTTTCTAGTGTGAGTTTTCTTTAAGAAGATCTCTGATCAGTTTCTGTAATCGGCCACTGCTAAATGTGGAACACATGTATGTGCACATGAAAGGCAAGCAGAACGAGCATTGTACCGAATGTGAATGCTCGTTTATACATTTTAGACAGAGTAAAGGCACACTAAACCAGACAGGTGCCCATTAGTTCAAATTCAAGCCTTCACCTGACTTTATATTTGAAGATATGATCAGTAACACCACAGCCTCCCATTCCAAAAGCCCATTCTCAGCTCAGAACTCCAAATTTTCAATAGTCACACAATGCACAACAGATGTAGGAAAAGGCAGAACCCCAGGTCCTGTGAGGCAGGCTCACGCCTGTGGCTGGATGCCTCCACAAGGCTTCCCCTTAGGGAGCCGTTACTCTGGAACGTTGTTTGGGTGACGGCTCCCAGAACAGCGGGGGACCTTGGCTCCTGGGATGTCTTTTACTCTGCTGCCCCACCAGAGACAGAAGAAAGCCCAAGAGAACGTGGCTGCAGGCCATTCCAACCAGAAGCAACTGGGCTTGAGGCTCTAAAACCCAGCCCTCCCAGAGAATTCACCCTTTGCCCTGACATCAGCAGTCCAAGTGTCTGAGAAACGCTGGGCATCTGGTGCCCCTCCTTTTCATGAAAACTGAGATCAACCAACACAAAATTAAACCATTTCTAATGCGCTGACGCAAGGGTCAGAAGACTAGCAATTCTATTCCTCTTTAACGTATAACAGAATCTCTCCAATGATTAAATCTCGGGCCTCACGCTTAGGTCTCCTCAAAGAACTAAGAACAAGAGAGGAGGTTGTCTCCAAACGCACAACCCATGGCTGTCTTCAATTAAACTCTATTAAAAGCCAAGTCTGGATGAGTGCATTGAAATGGGCACTCAGCCAACCGACCTGATTTTAGCTCGGAGAAGGAGAAGGCAAACAGAAAAGTGTGACTACGAAACCTACTGTCTGTGGGTTAAATGCGCTAAAATGAACACTGCACAGAGAAGCAACCAGGCATGCGGGAAGTGCTTTGTAAAGGCTAGTCCCTTCTATTGCTGTTGTTGTCACTGTTATGATGAGGTAAAAGCTAGACCCTTCTGTTGCTGCTGCTGTCACTGTTATGATGAGGTAAAGGCTAGACCCTTCTGTTGCTGTTGCTGTCCCTGTTATGATGAGGTAAAGGCTAGACCCTTCTGCTGCTGTCACTGTTCTAGACCCTTCTGTGGCTGTCCCTGTTATAATGAGGTAAAGGCTAGACCCTTCTGTTGCTGTTACTGTTATGATGAAGTAAAGGCTAGACCCTTCTTTTGCTGTTGCTATAACTTACAATGAGGTAAAGGCTAGACCCATCTCTTGCTGTCACTGTTATGATGAAGTAAAGGCTAGACCCTTCTGTTACTGTTGCTGTCACTGTTATGATGAAGTAAAGGCTAGACCCTTCTGTTACTGTTGCTGTCACTGTTATGATGCGGTTGTCCTAATTCACAAACTTTCTAAATTCTTTGCCACATTTAGGCAATGAAGATTAAATAGACAATACACTGCTGCTCTTTCTTTCTTTCTTTCTTTCTTTCTTTCTTTCTTTCTTTCTTTCTTTCTTTCTTTCTTTCTTATTTTCTTTCTTTCTTTCATAGTCATAAGCTCCTAAGAAAGAAACTCCCACCCACAAAGAGACACACACCCCTGCCTCTGCGCTACTCCCTGAGAGCGACCACCTAGCAATTTGGAAGTTCAGATGACTTCACTTGAGGCTTGAAAAGATGCCAAAGGCTCTCCATGAGAACAAGCCTAGGGAGACAGCCCGAGTTTTCCAATGAGAAGCATATGTCCAGGGTACACACATACTCTTCCCCTCACGTATGGAAGGACACAACACAAAGTACATCTTGTCCCAAGGACTGACTCATGCTTATCCTCTGAGACTTAGCTTTCTCATTTAAATCCCGGGGTCCTGCCATCAACAGGCCAGGGAAAAGACTGTTCTGGGAAAAACTTCTGGGCGATCTATTAATCAAGTGGCAATTACCAATGGAAGGCATGGAAGTTAGGTGAAGCCCAGGCATCCTCGGACTCGGTAAGAAGTCATTGCCTCTGTTTCTCCTGTCTCTGACCATCTCTCTAGCAACATCAAGTCAGTTCCATTCAATCAGCCAAAGCCATGACCTGCATGCTCTCACCAGGAGGGTTCATTATATTGTGATTCCAGACAGTCTAGGAAAGATCAGATCTATTATGAGTCACATATTTCCATAACCTAGCTGGTCATATCATGCAATCCCTTGGCTAGCTCTTGAAAACCCCAAGAGCTCACGGTCTTGATAAGACAACCCACAGCAAGCAGCCTCTCTGACTAGCTGTTTAGCACAGGATGCCAATACATGGACCTCTTCAGACACAGAAGAGAGGCACACGCTTGAGTTAGGAAGAGCCTGGCTCCTTGTGTGGTTCAATTCTACTGGGTTCTACAGAACGACTCTTGGATTTTTCTTGGTTTTGGAAGAATAACGCTGGGTCGTGGGCCTGGTTGGCATGCACACTAACCTTCTCTGAATGCTGTGGTCCTTGGGCCTCTTCATGAACACATGCAGGAGGGTTTGTCTAGGTGATTTCTTGGTAAGGAGTTTTAGTTTAAATCCCAGCTAATCTGTGCGGCTGCTCTGATCTCTTGACACATCTTTGTTCACGTCTACAGAGAGCAGCAAGTCAGGGCAAATGAATAGTTATCAGTTTCCCTCATTTCCTCTCTTCCACCAGCCGCCCCCTTGTCTCCTGTGTCAACGGAGTCCTAGCAGAATCCAAAACCCAACCCAGGGAGGAGGTGGATGAGCCTGTCGCTGTCCCTGCAGAGCCAGCGCCAAAGCGGCTTAGTGGCTGAGTGTCCGTCCCCAACGCCGGCACGCCCTGCTTGTTTTCAGTGCTCTGGGTATTTTTAGCATCTGTAGGGAAAAGCTAAGCCACACTAATGACACCCTGAGCTCCAAGTACCAGCAGTACCTGCAAGCGCTGAGGCTTCAGGTGTGAGAAAACAACACTTCATTGAAAAACCACACCCACGAGGAGGTGGAGGAGAAAAAGGAGCTGATAAATTCAGCTGGAATGAGCTCTGGTGAGAGTTACCTATGAGAATTTTCAAGATTGTAGTAGCCACACATATTTCTCCTCTTCCTCTCTTTTGTCCTTCCTTCCTTCCTTCCTTCCTTCCTTCCTTCCTTCCTTCCTTCTTCCTTCCTTCCTTCCTTCCTTTCTTCCTTCCTTTCTTTCTTTCTATTCCTTTCCCTTTCTTTCCCTTTTGACTTCTCCACACCTCTTTGCAGAACCACCTATCTCTATGTGCTTCACAAAAGTACATACAATAATTGACATCTAGCCAATCAGAGTGAGCTTTTCCTCACTGGCCACACCAGGAACACATGGAATTGGAGTTCTCCAATGAGACTCCTCCCTGGGGCCCCTTCTGGAAGCATCAGGAAAGGGGCAGTTTTTATTGCTGGGATTGACTGTGAAGGCGCCAGATGCCTTGAACTGTCAGGACCGATCACTGCCTGAAACACAGATGACTCAGAAGCAAGCCCAGCTAAGAGACTCAGTAACCCATATCAGCCCCCGGGACCTGCTGTATCTAATCCGGCAGAATCCCTGGACACCTCAGTTACATCAGGATAAGGTTTCCTCCTCTTTCCTTTAGGAGTGCCACCGAGAATACTTGAAGAAAACTGTGCAGGGCTGTCATTAAATGTCGACTTTTAAAAACTTTAGAGCAGAGAAACTATAAGTAACCCACAAACCTGATCACTGACACCCACTGTGTTGTGTCAGGGGACCCCAAATTTCTTTATCTCCCAGAGGAAGTAGGCGACTCTATAATCTCCTCCTTTGCACTTCCTCATAGCTGTCTTTCCAAGAGAAGCTAAGCATCCCTGCCGGCCTTTAGGTGCTGTGTACAGTGAATGAACACGGGACTCTTCACGGAGGAGAGATGCTGATGATGACGAGAATAACGGTATAACTGACGACAGGGGCCTGCACCCAGCAGCCCACAAACTCAAGTCCTCAAGGTTAAAAATGCTCACCACACTCTTATGAAGCATGCATCTCAATGGGCCCATTTCACAGATGGAGACACTGGAGCTCAGGACTGACCGACTTGGGCAAGATGACAGCAACTGAGATGTGAATCGAGCTTCAAATGCAGCCATTTGTACCACAAATCAGGTGTTCAGCCACAGCTCTGATCTTTCTACTGTGTCACCTGCCACTCGTGGGTCTTTCTTGCTGTCATTTCACATTGCCCGCCTGACCTGCGCAACCGTTAACGTCCTCACCACAACAGAGCATCAACTTCTCATGAAACGTGTACTTATTGTTTGTGAAAGTACAAAGCATGCACCTTAACATTTATCCTAACGCATGGGTGAGTGGTTAAGATCTGCCTCAAACACTTGAGATACTTGTTTCTGGTGATGCACCTTGAGGTCCGGTACAGGGGGTTGGACTCCACACACCCCAGGGCAAACACTTGCCCCTCCATTCAGCTATATTCCCCATCCTTCAATGTTCCCTCTGAGTCTTAGTCTTCGGTCTGACTCAACTTTTGCCACCAGGACACCATACAAGCTAAACATCTACAGCTAAGGAAACCATCAAACACATAGAGGAAAATTGTGTGCTAAGAGATTTATCACAGTGCTGCACATAATGATGAAGTCTTAAAAATAATATAAATGCCCAACAATAGGGGACTTATTAAGTCAATTGCATGTTGGAGATATAATTTAAAAATACATAAATTAATTGAGTTATTAATAGTGACACCAAGGAAGAATGCAATAAAAAAGATATCTGGTTATTCCTAAATAAAAATAGCACACTTCAAAGAGTACGCATAGATTTTTGTTGTTTTTTTTTTTTGGTTTAATTTGGTTTGGTTTGGTTTGGTTTGGTTTGGTTTGGTTTGGGGTGAGGTGATATTTTGACACCTCATTGGGAGGTTCAAGCATGTCTAGAACTTTCTAGTAATTGTGATGGTTAAGACTTTTTTGTTGTTGTTGTTTGTTTCTATAACATAAACTAGAGTCATCTGAAAAGGAGGAAGTGCAGTTGAGAAAATATTTCTATCAGACTGGCCTGTAGGCAAGTCTATGCAGCATTTTCTTGATCGACGGTCAGTGTGGGCGGGCCCAGCCCAGCCTCAGTAATGCACCCCTGGGCAGGTGGTCCTGAGTGGTATAAGAAAACAGACTGAGAAATCCATGGTAAACAAGCCAATAAACAGTAGCTCCTCCATGGTTCTGCTTCAGTTCCTGCTTCCAGGTTCCTGCTTTGAGGTCCTGTCTTGACTTCTCTTGGTGATGGACTTTGACCCAATGTGTAAGTGAAATAAGCCCTTTCCTCCCTACATTGCCTGTAGTGATATGTTGTTTGTGATCTAACAAATAAAGCTTGCCTGAAGATCAGAGTGCAGAGCCAAACCACTAGATAACCATAGAGGCCAGGCGGTGGTGGCACACACACCTTTAATCCCAGCACTTGGGAGGCAGAGGCAGATGGATCTCTGAGAGTTCAAGGCCACCTTGGGCTACACTAGATTGATCCAGTCTCAAAGAAAAACAGAGCCAGGAGGTGGTGGCTCACACCTTTAATCTCAGTACTTGGGAGTCACACGCTTTTAATCCCAAAACTAGGGAGGTGGAGACAGGAAGGGATATGGACGGGCAGAGAGAGAAATATAAGGCAGGAGGACACAGGAGACATAACATTTAGTCTAAGGACTTGTAGAGACAGGATACCCCATTCAGCCTGAGGATTTCGGAGAGGTAACAACTGGTGACTGGCTGCTCTGCTTTTCTGATCATTCAACTTTTACCCCCTACTATCTGACTCCAGGTTTTTAATTATTAAGAACAATTAGAATTGCTAAAGTTGCTTTTTGTCAGGGTTCTATCCTAGCAATGGAAAAGCAAATTGGGACAATAGTCAGGCCAGCCTCCAACTCTCAGTCACCCTCCCATCCACCCCAAGCACGGAGGTTACAGGGATGAGTTGGTGATCATGCAAACCAATGTATTTGATGTATTTTAAGCAATCCCTGACACAGAGTAAGCTCTGCTTAAGTCACAGTTACCATTCTGCTGCAAACTCCTCAAGATGAGCACAATCAATTACTTATCTCTGAATGCCCATTGCCTACTAACAGATTTGAGTCTCAGTAGGGGTCTAATCAGTGTGGTTTGGTGTCCAGTAGCCTGTTCAAGATAATGCTGAGGCTCTAAAGAACAGCGACCATGATACACCTCCTAGCAGGCACACTATATACCCCATCTCCTGACAGATCCTGTCTGTAGGCTCTCTAGAGCTGAAGGGACGTGTGTGGGGCCTTCACAGTCAATTGGATGGAAGGGGCCACTGACAAACAATTGTCACAGCACAGCAGACTTCAGCCAAGGCCTGTCCTTTCCTCGTCTGTTCTAGTCAACACTTCCGCAGTTGCCTGAAGAAGAAACACACACCCGCGTAAAGGAGAGTGTAGTGTCACTAAGCACAACTCTCTCATGGAATCTCATGGACATAAAACAAAACAGTAACAGAAGCTCTCTTGTCAAGTGTGATTTGCATCTGTGGTTAGGTTATAATCAACAGAGCCAGTTAGAGCTGAGAGTGATTTTTTAATGATACTATAATTTTATAGATATTTGAGCTGTACAAAAAACCATTCATGTGTCAAACTGTGATAAATTTAGATGTCACAGGGGACTCGGAAAATAACCATCCTCTTGGCTGATCTAAGTTCTGATCTCATCCTTGAGCCCCAAGATTCTCTGAGAAGGAATGTATAGATAATGAACGTGTGCCTCCACCCTCCCGAATAACACAGACCCACATCTGCACAACACATGGCCGTAAATCAAAACAGCAAGTGGACCCAGGAGCCTTAAAGGATCTCAGAGCGTCAGCTTTCTGGCCTGTGGATTAAGGATATCAGATCATCAAGTCATCGAAGATGCTTGTCAGCTGACTGGAGAGGCCTAGCCTCTTACCGAGGTGGTCACTTCAGCCCCATCCTCATTTCCAAGTCTCAAGAAAGGGAAGAAATACCATCATGGAAGTTTGGTCCCTTATTTATTTTTTCTACTGCACAGCTACACAGAGACTTTCAGCTACAGAACCGGAGAACTTAAGAGGATTTTAAAAATCCAAGTCTTACCCTCCCAAAGCCTAGAGGAGAAGAGGAGGTAGTTGTTGTTGGTGGTGGTGGTGATGATGGTGATGATGATGGTGGTGTTGGTGGTGACGGTGGTAATGATGGCAGTGGTGGTGGTGGTGGTGATGATGATGGTGATGGTGTCGGTGGTGATGGTGGTGGTGGTGATGGTGATGGTGGTGATGGTGGTGGTGATGGTGGTGATGGTGATGGTGGTGATGATGATGGTGATGGTGGTGGTGGTGGTGGTGAGAAAGTGAAAAAGAAATCTCTTTGTTCCTTTCTAAGTTGAAAATTAGAAAGGTCAATCTTCCAATCAAATTGGGAAAACTGACAGCTTTTCCAGAACATAGACCGGAAGTAACAGGTGTTACCAACCTCAGATTCCATAGCATGACAAATATATGTCACATAAGTTCCCATTTCATCCTCCAGACAACCCTGCAAGGAAACACGTATTGTTTACTCTTCCAGTTGGGCAAATGGAGGTTCAGAAAGGTTGAACGGGTGAACAATCTGCCCAAGGTTCAGCTCTTGTGCCTTCAGCTCTACATAGAGAGTTAAAGGCCAGCCTGAGAAACAGTGAGACCCTGTCTCAAACCCCTGCCTCAAAACATAGATGTATCATGAGAGATTTCAGGAGATCAACACTAGAGGAATGTTGAAGGATGGTTCAGAGATAAATCAACTTTGCAGCAATGATTGGAACACAGACGAGCTTATGGGAATTGATTGGTAAAGTTCTTAACCACTGAAATAAATTTTTAAATTTAAACCCATCTTACATATGTGAAAACTGAGGCTTGGAAAGCTTAAGTAAATTGTCTTACAATTCTCTCCAGGAAACTTACCCTTCGCTAAACTCCAATTCTTTGTATTGTTAAATAAAATGAGAAGCTGGAACTTATAACTCGATACATCACAACCCAGCTTCTTTCTTCTTCCATTGTCTATCAGAACTAATGTATGAACTTGTTTCTGGTCAGCTAATAACTGAAGATGACGGCCTTAATCTGTGGGAGAGGGTTATCTAAGCAGAGGTGAATCAAGTCCTTCCGAAGGACAGAGGAAAGTAGGGGGTAAGGGGAAGGGACTGTTTCAAACATCCTACTTCTGGAAACATGATTCAGGGCACCAACTTTTTATGCAACTCCCAAATGCCAGGGGAACAGAGTCCCTAACCAGCAGAAAGGACCCAAGGGCTATGCCTGGCCCCTGTTGATCTTTCCCCACCAGATGGAACAGCAAGAAATAATGGCCACTTTCCTGAGCAGTGGCTACGATTTACCTCGTCCGGAAAACACTGGCTGTGCTTATTAATTCCATACTAGACACAACTCATTAATAATTCACTTCAGAATGACTGACAGGAGAGTGCCTGGCTGCCATGGTAACAACAGCAAGGCTTGTTCGTTTGCTTGCTTGCTTTAAAGCACAGTTGTGTGGTATATCTGAGATGCTTTTCATGAATGTTGAATTCCTGGAGACACTGCGTGTGTCTGAATGAACGTGATTAAGTGCATAAGAGATGTCTCTAAAATGCAGTTTACGGGCCACTAAATGGCAGGACATTACAGCAGGGGAAGCAAAAATGTCTTTCTCGGCTGCATACTGCACCCTTCTGGGAGGAAAAGGAAATAACAGAAATGCATCCTATTACTGGATGCAATTAGCTGTTATTCTGAAACTTTAACCATATCAAAAATTCTATGGAAAGTATACTTAATCTTTTTCTTACATTACTTAATATTTACATATTTTTAATGATATAAATTGGGGGGGGGGGGGGCAAATGAGCATCGATGATGGAAGCCAGAGGCGTCAGATGCCCTGGAGTTGGAGTTACAGGCAGTTGTGAACCCCCTGAGAAGGATACTGGGAACCAAACTGAAAATATTCTAGCCACTTCTGATTTTATCTTTTATGGACCTACACAACGACATTAAAAGCTTGTCTTTGCCTCACTCTGAGTCCCTCTGACCTCCGTCTATAGAAACACAGATGCCGTCTTCAAGGTGAGCTGATAGCACATGGACCTGTGCCTCTCTGTCTGTGTGTCCCAGCAGCCCCATGCTTGACACTCAGCCCGTGTTTCCCAGTACATGACTCTCCAAAGATGCTCAGAAGTGTTCCTGGAAGGAGTACATGAGAGAATCTGGGCAAAGCAGTATCTCTTCAGTCTTGGCTCCCTCTGTTCAAACATTTCAGGTCTCAGGAGTTCATGAATCTAAGTCACCAGCTGACTCAGTTTCCCGTTGGGATGTCTAAAAGAGAATAAAATATACACGGAAGGGCTCTTCTCCTGGCCGGGAACGTGGGTTCCTCATCCTCCTAAAGTTTCTCCCTGGGGTTTGGGTCTTTCTTAGGCCATCAGCTGTCCAGGCTTCACTTTGTGTTCTGTCGAATGAGAATTTTCTTTTCAGACAGTGACATTCGCAGCTTGTGATGCTGATTTGTAATTTGAAATGGCCACCGCGACTTTCAGTAACTGGTTTGGCTAGTCGTACACATTCATTTGGTCAGTAGATGACTTTGGCCCTGCCCCAGCAGAGCCCAAGGGGGAAGATGAGAAGCAACTCGGGCAGACGTAAAATTCAGAAAACAAACAAAGGGACAGTTAACACTGAATTTCAAACTTTTGGCCACAGTTCACAGGAAGAATATTTGTGTTCACCTTTTCACTGTGGTCCAGACATATACATGCACGCACAGAAATGCACACTTGAGCGTGCACACATCGGCCTGCAGAAGCAACCCCTGGCCTTTCCACATATGGTGTACGCTTGGTATATACTGCCAGTTCAGATATGTGGTGGTCTTTATGTTCAAGCATATCACTGGCAAAATTTAATTTCCCAGTTACACACACCAAAATAACAAACGATAAAATAGAACAAACAGAACAACACATGTACTGTAATAAAATGGTCATCATCACCCCCAAACACACATCTGGGAACAACTGTACTCTAATCATTTCTATTCTCTGCCATTTTGTCTTTAGAGTTTGTTTCTGAGGTTTTTGTTTTGTTTTTTGTTTTTTGTTTTTATTTTTGTTGGTTTTTGTTTTTCAGGTCAAGCACACTGCGCAGCACAATTTTGGGGCCCGCACTTTGAGAAGCACTAGTCGGAGCCGTGCTCCCCCACTGCACCCATGTGATGAAATGAAACACGATAGAGGCTGAAAGCACACAGCAGATTTCGGAAATAATAGCAAGACTATGTAAGGGCCTGGGGAGCCGGCTTGGTGGGTGGGGCGATCGCTGTGCAAGCGTGAGGACCGGATTTTGGATCCCCAAGAATACACACAAACGTCAGGCAGGTGCGACAATCATCCTGTAGCCCAGCTCTGGGGACAGAGACAGGGAACCACCAAGCAGGAGCAGTCGGACTGACCAGACTATCCAAAGCCAGCTCCACGCTCAGGGAGAGGAAGGTGTGCACACCTGCACACATGTGTGCTGAAGCACAAACAAGCACTCACCCTCAAAAAGTAAAGCAAATGAAAAATGAAAATTAAAAGAGACTCATCGATGGTTCCTCATATCTGCTGCACAATGGAGCAACGGAAGTTTCCGTGCCCTGAGATAAACAAAATACTCTTTCATTACTAAGTTCCTCTCTTTCTTTATTACTGTGGTTCTGATAAAAATCAGCATTATATATGTGACTCTGTTTTATTTCTATTGGACAGAAATAATGTTTTAAATCTTTTGTATATTTTATGCACAGAGTCCTCGTTTACATATTTTTATGCACACACATATTTTATGTTGGGTATATTCCCCATAGGCCCTTCTGTCCCCCTTTTCATCCCCACCCCTCCTACTAGTTCCCTCTGTTCCCCTAGGTAGTTTTATTTCTACTTTTATGATGTCATATAGACAGGCATGATTTTATGGGTCTCTATAAAATCTAGAAGCCAACCACACTTGAGAGAACACACTAGATCTATCTTTCTGAGACGGATTTAATTTGCTTAGCATGATTATTTCCAGTTGCATCCACAGTATCATCTTACCATGACCCAATGGTCCGATATAGCCTGTCAACTGCTTATACAAATAAAGTTTTATTGAAACACATTCACAGTCATTTATCGGCATAGTGTCCATGGCTGTCATTCATACTGAAGTGGCAGAGTTGAATAGCAACAGCATGAATGGTACTGCCATGCACAGGCCCTAAAATATTCACTAGTTCTTTGAGGGAAAAAGTCAGCCCCTAAACAGAACGCTAGCTCTGCAGGGCACTGGCTCCCGGATCTCCCATGAATGCCACATCATTTGTAGAGCTAGTCACCTACCACCCACCTGAGCACCCAGAAGGAAAGGGAGACAGGATTGGGTGGCCCCAGGCATCTTTCAGGGAACTAAAGAGTTTAAATGGCATTTCCAGGTAAAAGTTCTTGCCTCTTCCCCCTCAGCATGCCAGCAAGCGCTGAGTTTCATGCCACACTTTCGACGGTCAGATTGGAAGCTGTCTACACCTGTCCACGCTCACATCAAGGGCTTTCCTTTTTCAGCCCTCAGATCTCAGGGCTTCAGTCTCAGCTATCTCAACTATCCAAAGTCACTTTGAAAACAGTGGGTGGAATAGGTTTCCTGGGCTGGTTTTGAGGGAAAATGCAAGCAATGTAACTGTTTGCAGAGTGAGACCTAATCTCAGTAATCAGGTAGCGATCACTCTTAACCATCCCCGGGTGTGCCTGCACACGCATGTATTGATCACAGTTGTCAGAGGGTGAATGGGAGTCTTTTTCCTTATATCTACTTTAAAATTTTCCTCTTGTGAAAAGTCAATTGCTTGTGCAGTTTTGTGCTCCTGGTTGAAAAGAGCACATTTGTCTGTGTGGGATTTTGAGCACAATGTTAGCCTCCTACTGACTCCTATAGGAAGGCGCACAACACGACCTCAGGCTAGTACAGGCTAGACCGAGGATAGTTTGAGGGTCAGATGGAGAGACTAGCCAGCCGACTTTGAACAAAATAGAGGCTGCAGCGCCCCCTTGTGTCAGGGCAGCGCAAGACCCAGGCAGAAAAAGAAGGCTGGCTTCTTGGCGTCTCTGGAGGGCAGGCCCTATGGGATAATCCTGTGAAGACTGGAATTTACAGAGTCAAGAAGCAGTTAAAGCCTTCTTGAGTTTGTTGTTCATATTTCCTTTACAGAGTCAAGAAGCAGTTAAAGCCTTCTTGAGTTTGTTGTTCATATTTTCTCTTGACAAGTCAGATATGTGAAGTGTCCAAGACCTGTTCTGTGACCGCTCAGAGAAGGGTCCAGCGTTCCCACACTCATTTTTCCCAAGGAATCTTAGGGTCTTGGGAAAGCCTACTGAAGGGGTTGTCCTGGTCCCTTCAGTGTCTGGTTGGCCATGGCATCCTCAAAACCTCCTTTTCTGGAAAATTCAGAATCAGTGAGGTGCACACATTTGCTTGGAGAGGATAATAAAAGTGTCACTGGCAGGTGTTGAAGGTATTGACTTTGGAGGGCCCAATTCTGTGTGTTTTGGGGAAATATAAGCATCATTGGGCTTAAGTGGTAAGAGGTGAAAAGCTAAATCAGCTACCTTTTCCAAGCACTTACATGCTCCAGCACAAGACGAAATGGCAAGAGACGGTTATTTCATCCTCCAAGGCAGCTGTGGTTATACCTAGTCTATAATAACTCTGGCTAAGGAGCCTGAATTTCCAGAAGACCGAATAGCATGTCCAGAAAATAGCCTGCACTGGATTCAAACATCTTGAGACTCCTCATTGGTGCCAAGTACCCTACACTGAGGTTCAGGCCAGAGTGTCAGGTCATGTAGCAGAAACCCAGGATTCCTTTTCTGAGCACACAGGTTGCTATGCTCTGTGTGGCTGGCAGGGGTTGAGTAGCTGACTGCAGTCCAGAAGGCCTTCCTAGCACCTAGCAGAGGCTGGTCGATCTACAAGCATCTGCTGAATGACTGGCAGATGCCACATTGTATTGCCACCTAAGGGATCCGTGTGTTACAGTTCAGAGGGGCTCTCTGTGTTTACAATTAAGGCATGGGTAGTTACTGATCTCCCTCCAGTGCTAACAGCGGGGTTCCTTCCCTTATCCCTTCAAAGACAGCTGGTTGAAAGTGGTCTCCGGCACACACAACCCATCGAAAAGACTCTGGTACCCCAGCACCTTCAGCCCTTTCTGCTGCCTTGTTGGTCCAGACAGTGACGACAAATCAACTCCAAAACCCAAGTCCATGATGCAGTCTTGAATTAAACTGGGATTTGTCAATAAGCAAGGGGCATCCAGACAATACATGAAAGGATTTAGAAATATGGGGGGGAGCCACCCACCACTTTCCCCTCCCAATTTGAAAACTCCCTTCTGGATTTTGTGATTCTCCAGAAACATAACCAAATGAAATTTATGAATAAAGTCAAAAAGATATTATAGGTGCTCCAGGACTTCTAGTGGGGTTATTGCCCAATTTACACTCAATAAATTAAAAAACCTGTCATTTGAACATTCACTTAATAGGTCTGACACCTGCACATCACAGCTAAAACAAACCTATTGTAAACGTGCTGGGAATAGTACACTGGCCTACAGTTGGACAAACTCATCCGAAATGGGGCCTATTCTAAGGTAGTGTTGACTGTCTTGCACAGTGCCCTGTCTGCTGTACTGACAGGGAAGAGCAGAATCCAAGTACGAGTGTGTTCTCACCATCATGATGTCAGGACATCTTAAATCAGGGACTACTGTCTACCTAAAAGGGAGCAAGCCCCCTCCCGTTCACTTGAGTGTGAACCTGCTGTGTTTAGCTGAGTGCTACCCCTTTAGTACCATCCCGTCTCTCTTTGCAGTTCCCCTTCTTGACCCTATTGAACACTTCCTTTCCAAGGTCAGAAAACTTTGCCAAAAAGGCAGAGTTTCTCACTCTGCCTGCTCAGGTAGTCCTGTTATCCTGGTTTTCCTGGGACATTGCAGCACACGTATTAGGTGGCTCCCTGTCCCTGATGTGGCGTCCTCTGCTCTAAGGCACCACACGGAGCAGGCTTCTGGATGTGCAGATAAGAAAACTGGAACTTGAACCTGCTGGAGTGGAAAGGTACCTTACACGTACATGAACGTTCAAATAGCTAATTGAATTATCCTGATTGAGAACAACAACAAAAGCTATCTTCAGTTCGAAGAGTGTGAACTTTGTCCTATTAACAATGTCTGGATGATCCAGCAATAACTGGCCAGAAGGGCAGACGCCGGCTCATCTCTGGAAAGAGCACTCTATTATCTCACTATTATCTCACCTTTCCTCATTTCCATAGACGCTGCGAGGTTGCCAGTCAACTGGCCACGGGCAAGTTGGAAACCCAAGTGAACTGAAAGCTGGAGACGGCATCATTTCTATTAGGAGTGACCAGAGCCATTTGTTCTCTCTGGGGATCGGAGAGGCCCCGTACTGCATGTCAGTTCTGTTACACAAGAAGCCGTTGGTAAAGGAGGGAAGGGCTTTGCACAAATGCATGGGTCCTCCTTACGATGTCGGAGTAACTCAGACGCAAGCTACATTGTCTGAGAGAGGTATTTCTCCGTTGAGGGCTTGGAGGCTACCCGGCTCCTGAGGATCACCCTCAGAACCTGGGCACCCTGTGGTAAGTGATGGTTTCAGACAGCCGGTAAAGAAAAGCTCCCACAGGAACCAGGGACAGCCCGAGCTGCTGGCTGGCTCCCTGAAAATGATTAGCCTTGGCTTCCCCGGCAGCCCAAACTAGACAAGCATAGGCCATTTCTGAGCAGTTAGGAAGCTGAGGAGCATGTCAGAGGTCACGGAAGCTCCTACTGGACAAACAAGAAGAGAGGGGCAGCCCTGTGAGGAGGACAGAGCTCAAGTCAGATGCACAGACTGAGTTATCTCTCTGGAGACTCCCATAGAATGTTTCCAAGGTTTAAAAAAAAAAAACACCGAAATCAGCTAGCTACTTTTATAATTGCCATTACTTTATTTCATTTGCCTTCAGTAGGATCTGTACATTGGCACCATCCTTATATGCCCGGGAAACAAAAGGTTAGGGAAGCAAAGTGAACTTGAACTTTCTCATCTCACTCCATCACTAAGACATTCCAAGGAGCAGGCACCTAGCCTAGAAAGAGGCCCCAGCCTCACACACACAGAAGGGGTGGCCTGAGGTGAAACAAGAACACAAATCAATCAGGAGATCTTCAAAAGCGTGTGTACTTGGCAGAAAGACGGAAGCCTCAGGGCTATCTGAAACACAGCTGGGAGTTCTGGGCACAATCGTGTGAGCTTGTGTGTATGACCCTCCAGAGTCTACCTGCTGAAATCCTAATTGCTAAAGAGGTAGGATCAGGTAGTGGGTCACTGAGAAGTGGGTAGCTCACAAGGATGATGCCCTCACAAATAGGATTAGCGCCCTAACAAAAGAAGCAGAGGGAGCTCATTCTCCCCTTTCTGTGGGCACAGGGGAGAAATGCCATCTATGAAAAAAGGTTAGGCCTCACCAGATACCTGCCTCCATCTTGGACTTGGACTTCCCAGCCTTCAGAAGCACAGAAAAGAAATGTCTATTATTTATGAGCCACTCGGTTTATGGAAATTTGTGAAAGCAACCAAAACAAATTAAGACATGAAGGGACCTCATTGTCTTCTTTTGCCCAGTCTCTAAAGTTCAGAAGGCATATTGTGGTATAGATTGGAACTCTTTCTGGTCCAGCAGCCAGTGAGCACCAGGATCAAAACACTAGCCTTTCCACTGTCTTTCATCATGAGTTTCAGGATAATGAAGAAGCAGGCCAAATGTTTGGAATATTCTGAGTCCATGTTGACCACCATTAGAAACACCGTACTATCTCCAAGAGTTCTATAAGTCAATTTGGCCTCTGCTTCCAGCTTTTACAGGCACGGAGCACTCACAATTTTGCAAAGGCTGAGACGAGATGGCACACCGGTCCAAGGACACACAGCCTAAACTCAGAGTGTCATCCACAGCAAGCATGCCCCTTCCGAAGGTTTACTGTTAAGTCGGCAGCAGCTTCTCATTCTGCTAACTGAAGGCTGCTTCAATAGGCCTGTCAGGGTCTCAAGTTTAACCTATACTGTGAGTAACCCCACTGTCTGACTGTATCTGGGAGGTGATGTGATGTGAATTGCCTGATCCCTCTGTGTGCACGAGTGTGTGTGTGTGTGTGTGTGTGTGTGTGTGTGTGTGTACGCCAGAGGACAATCTCAGCATCATTCCTCAAGCACTATCCACCTTATTTAGTAAGATGGGATCTTTCTCTCACTGTCCTGGAACTCATCAGATAGGCTAAGTTGGCAGGTCAGCGAACCCCAGGTCTGTCTGCATGTCTCTGCCTCTCTAACTCGGGGGATTACAAGTATACACAACCATTTCCAGTTTTTGACTAGAGTGCTGGGTCCTTGTGTAAGGCAGACACTTTGCTGATAAAATCATCTCCCCAGCTGTGCCTTATTTTAGGGGTGTTGGGGTGAGATGAAGTCTCCTCCCACACACACACAGCAGCAGGCTTAAGCCACTTAGTCAACTCCCAGCCCCATGAATGTAAGAAGAGGGTCTTTTAGAAGAGTCACCCAACAGCCTCCTGGGTGGGAGGGACACCTGCCTAGCCCTGAAGCATCTGCCGGCACCTGATCCACCTTGCTCTAGGAGACACACCGTTTAGCTGAGTGTATTTCCATCAGCCTAGAAGTTGCTTCCAAAATATAAATGGTTGGCTTGCAATCTGTTCCTCTAGTGTGGAAAGGGCAGGCCACCCACATTTGCCTTTAGCTCGTCCTTACGTTCCCTCTTCTCCTTCTCCTGCCCCTCATCCTGCCATCTGACCAGTTTCATCTCCCTTTATCCTTAAGAAAGCCAACAGCTGACGTTTAACAGACTCGGGTTTCCTACAAATACTTCCTAAGTCATAAGGGGAACTAAAGTAAGTACTTTTAATTATTCAGTCCAATTACTTTGCCTTTGATTTACCCAAACTACTGAACCACACTGCACTCTTTCCTCTCATTATTGGGAAGATTTAAGTCTTCACCTGACTTTGTTACATAAATGTTACTACCAAAGAGTCTCATACAAAATCTAGACGGCCGTCACAGGAGGCAGTGGGGTGTCTGTGGAGGGGTAGAGCCAGGTCATAAGACATGATGGCTGTGGTTGGGTGACTGTGGCTGTACCTTGGAAGGGACAGTTCCTTCTGACCACATGTTACCTCCAATAATGATGGATGGATGGATGGATGGATGGATGGATGGATGGATAGATGGATAGATGGATGGATGATGGATGGATGTGGAGTTGGGAACTCCTTGCTTGAAGAGACTCTGATATTACAGGAAGAGTATATAATAAAAAATAAATACTTGATTTTTGTCTTGGGTTCCAGGTACACAGTACTAAAATCTTTAAAATCCCATTGGAGTTCTAAGAGTGTTCCTACTTTGGATCTGCTGGGTATCTGTGTATGCTAAGGAGATAGCTGGTGGCTGAGGGGGCCCTAGATAGCTTCAGGTAGGGCTGCTCACCAGAAAGATCCAGGATTGGAACTTTCAGTACCATCCCAAGTTGCCCAGGGGAGACTGGAGGTTAGACAACAAGGGTCGATGATTCAGTCAGGGGTTTTATACTGGTGAACCCAATAAGTTGTGGACACTCTGAATCCTACTCCTGTATCCAGCCTATGCACCCTTGTGTGGCTGTTCAGAGTTGTATCCTTTACCACAAACCAATAATTTGAATTCTGTCCATTCTCTGACCTGTTCTAGTTATGAACCACACAGGAGAGCCTTGGGATCCACCTCGATTTACAGCATCTATGGTAGGGGTGGACCCTTATCTCTGATCAGGATGAAACTGTCTGTAGAATTCCCTTTAGGTGCTGAGAAAGATGCTGTGCATTTGGAATAAGGTGTGTAGCAAGTTAAACAAGTAAAAGGCTGAAAACATAGAGGAGGGGGGCTCTTCCAGCAGCCCACAAGCACCAGCATTCCACTCACACCATCAAAGACACCCGGGTTACTTTTCTAATCTTATCGTCAATGGCTTCATGGGAAAGACTTAGCAAACATACTTGTGGGTGCACATCACATGTTACCAAGTAGTCTGTAAAGTCAGAAGGCTGGTGAAAACCCACGCTGAGTGCAGCAGGCTGCAGGTAATCAGAGTTATAATTCCAGGAACAACGACAGTGACCATTACCGGGAGTCACCCATATCCTAGGCACTATGCCCAAATCGCTTCACACAGACCTTGTGTGCCAAACCCTGTTGAGTAAGTGGCATTGCCCCTTACTTGAAGAGGCTCTTTAACTTGCCTGAAGTCTGAAGGGAAAGAATGAAGAGACAAGAGGTTTGTCTTGGGTTTGATGAGAGATTCAAACTTCATAACCATGTAGCGTTGGCTCCTCGAAGCTATTTCATGCCAAGTATTTCATGGCCGCCTACTCTAGTTTATAGCAAAATAGCAAGTGTTCTCGAGGTCTTCTCTGGTCCCTTTCCTTGTTCACTGCCACCGGAAGGAGCCTTTCATGTAAGCTTGTTCCTGCATGACTCCCTGTTAGAGCTGGCCACATAATTTGCAGGGGACAGTGCAAACTAACAAGTTGAACTCACTTTTTTCTAAAACGTTCTGCCAAGCACTCTGCCATACGCCCGTGAAGCTGGCTGGCCTTGCTTCGCTGTGTATGTTTGCTCCCCAGGAATCTGAGGTGCTCTCGACGGAGAAATCGGACGTTCTTACAAGTAAGACTTCTCCAACGAGCTTCCCTCCAAAGACTCTCACTCGTTTATTCATTCAACAAACATCCTGTGAGCCGATGACAGAAGAACCCCAAAGCTTCACTTCAAACGCCCTCCGTGAAACATTAAAGCCATAGCTTCCCTGCTTTCTGAAGATGTGGGCAAGTTGCCCCCTCACTGACTTGCCTCTGTAGCGTAGCCACAGGCAAAGGGGAAGCCCTTTAGAGGACATATGGACCGGGGAACAGTCTGGGGTTCGTAAGGGAATGTATCCTTTAACTAAAAGAGTGTTTGCATGCCTCCTTTAATTTTGTTGCCAACTGGCTTGAAACACAAGCTAGTCCTTTGGGGTGCCTAGTTAGTCATTTTGAAAAGAATATCTGCTTTCAGGACTCCATTCTTGAGCTGTTGACTCTGGCGTTTCTCCAACCTTTCAAATGTTCTCAGGTACCTTTCCGTTCAGCCTTAGAGCACACGCCTGTTCTAATCGATACTTGCCCCTTCATCTTAAAGAAGTCTGTCAATAACCCAGACAGAAACAGTTTGCACATACCTGAATCCAGAAACAGGGATCTTTCTCAAACGTTGCTGAGGAGAATCCAGGAGGCTGAGAACAAGGTGATAAAGAGGATCCAGGGCCAGGGTAGGCAATGAAAACCAAGACTGCCAGCTTCCTTGCAGCCCCAAGGCGATCAGTTGGGTGTAGCCCCCAAAGAACTATCGATCTCTGACTAACTTGACAACTCGGGGTGACTTGAAATGTATAAAGTCAAAACATCAGGGCTTCCTTTCGTTAAAATCCAGGCAACAGCTGGTGCTGGCCTGGGAAAGGACGATTTGCCCTCTGGCTTGCTTCAGAGTGGCAGGAAGATGGCCATTGCCCAATCTGTGGCCATACAGCTCCATTGCGCCCCCTGCTGGGAGAAATGCTTGGGCCGCTTTGGTGAACAATGGTACATGCGTTGATACACTTTGATATCTGGAGCTGACTCAAAATGTGTTAAGAGTCTTCTGACAGAGGAAGACAGTGAATGGGGGAGTGCCTGGTTCTCAGAATTCACAATGACTTCTGTAGCAGAGAAAACTAGAAAATGCAGAATGTATGATTTGATTGTATTTTCACATCAAAATCTGCAACCTTGGATCTGAATCTAGCAGCATTCACCCCACCGATAAGAGAGGGTGGCTGCAGCTAAAGAGCTGGCTTATAACTGACTTCTTGTCCTGTCGAAGGTTCTAAGAATGGTTTTTGTCCTCTTATTCCAACAAAACGCAAATACCATCAAACACAGCGAAGAACCAGAAAACTGAAGCAAAGGAGTCCACTACAGGGCATGCTGGGGGATACATATGTATGCATGCATGCATGTATGTATGTGTAAACATTCTTGCTCAGGTTAGCAGCAAATGCACATACTACAGATGTCATTTCTCTCCCTGTAGGAAGTCACAGTAAGGGAACTCCGCTGGGAATGACTAAATGCTCCTTAGCAATCAAAGGCAACAATTTAACCACATCACCGGCAGCTTCTGGTAACTGTTCTTCTAAATCAGCTTTATAAGCAGTTAAGCTGTCAAGCCTCGAGTTTTATGCACTGACGGGATTTAAATACCAACTTTGACTCAGACCCCTTCTTTGCATCTGAATGTCTAATTCATTCTAGCTTCTTGTTTCCCTTTGCAAAGAACAAGCAAAGAGAATAGACAAGATTCTGAAGGGAGGCAGGCGATCTCAGGAAGCCAGAGACCTCAGAGATGCTCATCTGACCGGAACCCACTGTGTTCTGAAAGAGGTCCAGAGAAGGGAGTTTATAGTCTTTCCCAGGCAGCGGAGCAGGGACACAGTGGATCACGGTAAATCAGTTTTTGGCTTCAAGAGATGAGTTGCTGCCCAAATGACGGCATTTGTAATCTACTTGAACCCTGATAACTTTTAGCCATCAAAAGGCTGGTTATTGACTGTTGGGCAGGGAAATTTCACTGACCAATACCCTATAAAGATGGCCAACTCCCAAAGAACCAAAAGACATCTTTTCCTAACCCCAGCTCTATTGCTGGCTTAAGCCTATTTCTTCTCTCTTCTATATGCCCTTGTGAGTCTCTTTCCCAAAGCAGACAATTCAATTACACCAACACTCACTGGGATGAAGATAGTAAGTGGAGGTGAAAATAAATTAAGATAGTCCCGATCCTTGGAGAGGTCTGAAGGACAGGCAGACCGGGAAACGCTTGGTACAGTCTGATCTAATGATCTAATGAAGTGCTGAGAGAAGTCTGAGCAAGGCAGAGCGGGACAACCTCCCTGGAGGAAGCTCAACTCAAATGCCACCCCTTTAAAAACCTACTCTTATTTTCCCCAGACCGAGAGGGCCATCTATTTACTCACTGGATGCACTCACTATCTTAGGATCTAGGAAGATGCAAAACCAACTGGTCCTCAATATTCTAACAACCCATGAGAGCCAAACGAGGAAGAGGGTAAATAAGCAAGGCATCTGAAAGCTATGATTGCTGCAGCGAAGGAAGAAAACTGTGAGGCCTGAGATAGAGCTAAGAAAGAGAGAATTGTTCCTAATGGTGTAGGGAGCGGGGAGAAGGCCCTTCTAAGAAATGGCATTGAAGCTGATCACCAAAGAAGGCATAGCCAGCTTGGGATGATGGGAGAACAACGGAGAGAAGCGGTCTGGGAAGGAAAATGGGTGTGCAAGATGCAGGTAAGATTGCAGGAACAGGAAGATCTGGAAGGTTGGAAGCTATGCACCTCCTAGAAAGCACTGGCTGTTGCCCGGGCTAAAGTGATACCTGTGGCTGTGGAGAGAAAGGGTCAGACTTAAGGAACCTTCTGGAGAGAAGGACATCAGTAAGCCTGTGTAGCAGAACTGAGAGAAGAGAACAGGACAAGGACGAAGTGGGTATTAATGACTTCAGTGCCTAGATGTGTGGCCGCACGGCTGGCTGAGGTGGGGTGACTTGGAAGGGAGCAGGTGCGAATCTGCAGAGGAAATACCAACAGTTCCACTGTAGCACACTCATCCCCGTGCACCCATGCATTTGTGCAATGCATGGGTGCATGGGAACACCAAGTAGGCCATGTGATCTGACAGCCTTGGGGTAGGAAAGGACCTGAAATAGTACCGTTCTTCTGAAGGTATCAAAAGGACAGTAGTATGGAAATGTTCCAGAAAGGATCCAAAGAGAATGCAGAGCCCAAAACATGACTAAAATAATATTGAATCCAGGGCATATAGAGATAGCTCGGTGATTAAATTGTTCACTACACAAGCCTGAGGAACAGTGCTCAGAACCCCAACATCCACATAAACAGTCAAGTGTACCAGCATTTCTGTAATCCTTGCACTGAAATGAGCAGGGAGGGAGAGACAGAGGATCCTGGGACTTGTTAGACAGGCAGTCTAGTAAATTGATGAGCTTTGGGTTCAGCGAGAGACTCTGCCTCCAAAAATAAGGTGAGGACTGGCAGAGAAAGATGTCTGATACCAACTTCTGGCCTCTACACACACACAGGGATGCAAGCATTTATGTGTGCTACATCACACACACACACACACACACACACACACACACACACCACTGAGTCCAAGAAAGTCTACACAGACATTACATAATGACCTGGATTTAAGGGGAGAAAAAGAACAACTCCAGCAAAGAAGACATAAGAAGGCTTATAAAAGGTGGCTGTAGAGAAAAATGGTACCCACTGCCCAGCAAGGCCATCCTAGCCAGCTGCTAACAACAGTGCCACACAGGCAAGACAAACTGACTGCCCACACCCTCAGGTCATTATGAGTGATGATAGGAATTTGCCCATCTGGGCAGGGAGTGTTTTCCTTTTCTCTGCTGTGAGTCATCCTCCCTACGTGCGCTGGCTAAGTCTATGTCAACTTCACATGAACTAGAGTTATCTGGAGGGAAGGAACGTCAATTGAGAAGTCCGTTCGACCCAGCTGTAAGGCATTTTCTTAACTTGTGATTGACAGGGGAGGACCCAGGCCTTTGTAAGTGATACCACCTCTGGGCCAGTGGTCGTGGGTTCTATAAGAAAGCAGACTGATCAAGCCATGAGGAGCAAGCCAGTAGGCAGTACCCTTCCACGGGTTTTTTCCACCAGCTCCTGCCTTCAGGCTGCTACCCTGTTTGAGTTCCTGTCCTGATTTCCTTTCTGTACAGATATGGAAGTGCAAACTGAACAAGACCCCTCCTCTCCAACTTGCCTTTTGTTCATGATGTTTGGTCACGGCAACAGAAACCCTAACCAACACACTGTGTCGTTGGTTAAACATGGATCGGTTGAACACGCTGTAGGAAGCCTCAACCAAGAATTCCCAGAGACACCCTGCGCTCCCTGCAGGAAGCCAAAGCAAACAATAAGCTGACTCCAGCTCTGATTCTTGTCTTAGATACAATCTTGCAAGAAGATGAGTCTGAATGCCTTCACTGACCCAGGATTTCCCTCAGAATACACACACATGCTGCACTCACACACCCTCAAACTAAGACAGAGGACCCAAGGTTCACTCTGCTGCCCTGTGTATCAAATTCCCTATTCACCACTTCTTCTTGATTACCACTCAGAATTACAGTAACAACAATAATAATACTAATAACTTCAGGGTGGAGGGATGTCTCGGACAGTAAGAGTATTTGATGAACTTTCAGAGGATCCATATTCAGTTCCCAGCACCCATATCTGGCAGTTCACAACCACCTGTAACTTGAGCACGTACACACACACACACACACACACACACAAATAAAATTAAAACAAACCTTCACTTTCTCTCTACCTGTTTACAGCCTACACCAGCAGCACTACAGAGCCATCACTGCTGATTCTGGACTGGCAAAGGTGGCCTTGAAACTGATTCATTTAACGTCCGCTTTGCAGAACTTGGCATTCCAGGCATGTCTGTGACAGGCGACATTGTCAGCCACTCTGAGGCACCGGGTCCCTTCTGATCCCTCTCCTTACATCTCGGCATGGCACAGATTTAATTACACTCATCTCCAACCTTTACAGACATCACGGCTCACCAGGATCCTGTCTCAGCCCCATTTTTAATTCCTTTCATGATCAGCCGGGGTGAATTTACCTCTACCATTAGAGTAGCATTCCATAGAGACCCAGATTGTCACGTGAGAGTATCTACCTGGTGTCGCACACATGCAAAAATTTTAACCCAGCACGTGAGATAAATTCCTTATCTTCTTCTTCCTTTAAGGATTCATTCCTTCCCTAAATTTTTTCTCTGAACTCATCTGTCCCCTACTTGCTTAAACTAGAAATCTGAGAGCTGGCTTTACGCTCATCTTGCCTCCATGGGCACTTGGTCACTGAGCAGTCCTAACAGGGCCAGAGTCCACTCCACGCCCTAAGTCTTTCCTCTCTCTCCTTAACTTGTCCACCTCAGTTATCACTGTAATCTTCTCATTGGTCTCGATGACCATGTCTCATATGCTTACTCACCCACAGGCCACCAACGTTATTATAATAAAGGCTCGGCAATAGCCCACATGTCTAAAAGAGACTGGTTAAATGGATTTTTATATACCCATTCTGTGATCTATTATTAAGTATTGAAATACCTGTTTTATATATAGCATGTATCGCACGTAAGTACACCTATACCTACCACAAACTCATACAACCAAAAGTATTGGGTGAACAAACAACTAGCTACAACAGTGTGCACAGGATGTCCCAGTTTGCGTACTAAGATTAATATATTTATGTATGCATAGAAACTGTTACAATCATGACGATTTCAAGGGTACAGGATCAGAGTGGGAGACATGCTCTGCCTTCACACCCTCCTATAATATGTGAGGCGTATATGTTCGTTTTTAAGAATGCCTATAATTTGTCTTATGGGGGGAATGGTAAAATTTTTGTTGAAAACTGTTTTGACAATGACTTACTACCAAGTCCTTCAGACCTACATGTTATTTCAATACGTAAAATGAACTAAGTGTAGCTTGAATTTAATCCGTGACCTCTTTACTGAAATGCTGGAAATATGCACTGCATCTAACTTCCATGGCAAATAGTGGGTGCTATTTATTTAAGGAGATGTGGAAAAGGAAGGAAAGCAACCTGGAATGACACTGGCTGGCTTGCTTTAGTTTCTGCTGCCCTGCAGTTGTGCCCCCTTGAACCGAGTTGGACTGCTGAAAACACAAACATGGGGGCCACCAGTGTCACAGACTCAGAGCACAGCTGAGGGACCTAAGGAAATAAAGGGACACACAGACCGACCATCTCTAGGACTTGGATTGTACACAAAAGTGTTCTTCTAGCTCAGGAAACATCTTAACATTCAGGACTGGACAGAGTTGACAATGCACATGGCTCTGTAGATGCTGGAAAACGCCCGGCGTGGGTCCCTAGCACAGCGGAGCAGATATTCCAGAAGGGGCTCCCAGCTTAGTGTTCACTCTCCTCAGGATGAGGACTCCAGGATGCCACAGGTAGGTAGAGACAAGCAGCCGCGGTCAACCCCCTGCTTTTCCATAGCAGCTAGTTACACTCCGGTCTTACGGATTACGGTTGCTTCAGGCCCATCCCATTAAGTTCACTACTCAAGAGGGCAGTCAGACAAACGGAACCAGAACTGATTTCTCTCTCCGGGACATTTCAGATAGTGTCTTCCACTGGACCAGGCTTGGACCTGAGAGGATGACTGTGTGGGTCATAACTAAAACTAAGGAGGATGACAGCTTCTAATATTTTCTATTCCCTCCAGAAGGATTCACTTCCCCTCCCATTTCCCCACACAACACCCTGCTTTTAAGGTATGATTTGATGGACTGATTGAATTACTTTTAACTGTAATTAACAAACAGCTCTATGTACTTATTATGTATATATGTATATATTATTATATATGTATGTATTATTAAATGACTAACTCAAGTTACTTAGCACACTTATTACCTTGCATTTTTTAGTAGTAACAAGACTTAGACTATAGACCTAGCAATTTTTAAATAAACAGTACATTGTTATCAGCTGTGATCCCCTGTGCTGTGATCTGGGAACTTATGATAGGGAGATGGCTTAGCAAGTAAAGTGCTTACCACACACACATGGGGACATGAGTCTGGACCCCTAGCACACACGCTAATGCAGAGCAGGGCAGGTGTAGCAGCTCCTTGCAATCCCAGCACTTGGTGGACCTAGTCAGGGATCCTTGAAGTAAAGGATTCAGCCAAATTGGTGAGTTCTGGGTCCAAGTGGGAGATCCTGCTTCACTAGATAATGTGGACAGCAATTGAGAAAGACACCCAGCATCAACCTTGGGACAGCATACACATTTAAACATCCATAAACACATGTGCACACACACACACACACACACACACACACACACACACACCTTTGAACTTATTTATCCTATCTACCTGAAATTTTAGAATGTTTTTATTTGTTAACTGGCGTAGCATATCCTTTTGCTACAGATGATAGACAGCATGGCGGAGGCTGTCCTCCACTTCAGCGCACAGACTGAAGGCAACTGAAGTGGCTATGTTGTCATTTCCCAAACACTTAACACGAGAAGGGAAGCGGCTACCGCAGTGCACTGCCCAGACGCCCAGGCCTTTGACTTCAGGAAAGGGTTCACTGGCTTAGCTGTTAGGAGGGTTGGACTGACAACTCCTGGGTACGGCTCTTTCCAAACCCTTACATTTCACCCATATAGAGCTCTGCTCCTGCCCTATCTCAGTTACGCTAAATGACTGGTTAATTCAGGGTAGAAAACACGTATCTTTCTTCAATCAGGTCATCCCAGCGTTAGGATGAGGCCTTGGCTGAGTTTCCACCTCTCCACCTGCCCACCCTTGTTTCCTTTACTCCACCTAGGGAATTTTAGCCAACTGCACAGGCTTCCAATGAACTGCACACTTGTCAGCCTCCAGCTCAGACTCTGCCCCTGCACCAGGTCTTCAAATCCAACATGTCAAGGCTCATGGAAAAAAAAAAAAAAAAAAAAAAAGAAAGTCCAGATCTAAAAGGGTTAGCTTGGATAAACTCCCACAGTTATCAGTGTTTCATTTGAAATGTCAGCAATTAATCTAGATGACCATAGCACCTGATCTCATCTGAAATGCTTATGGCCATGGTCTTAAAACTGATAACTCAATGTTATGATTCCACGGTAGTTCCAAAATGTTGGCTAATGAATGACTTTGAATTCCAAGAAAACACTGGGAATTAGATCCGGACTATATAATTCCATTACTCTCAAATTCATTCTTAGAAGTTAGTCCAATTTTTATTCTTGACACTTCTTTTCTAGACCACATGTTGCATATAAATATAGACAACACCACCTGAGGTGTACAGTCAGCTGATACCCATCCATTTCAGCCTGAAGTAAGTGCATCATTCAGAACGGCTTCCCCCACTTTTCTATAAAATCTGGCCATCAAATCCCAACTGGCCATTTTAGTAAGACTGAGATAAAAACAAGCAAATAAAACATCATTACGGCTTGGGAGCTTGACTTCCCCTGGCATTAATAGGGGTGCTTTCCTTCCTCCCTGTGTCATGTTTCCTTATCTCCCCTCAGCACCGCTGCCCCTGTTTGCAATGCCTCTGGTTTGATGTCTACAAACCGCAATGCGACAATAGTTCGCCATGACCTAAACTTCCTCTTACGTCATTTTACAGTGCCATTTTCTCTGCAACATCCTTATCCAAAGATAAGCTAATTTCTTCCTTCTTGTGCATAACCTATGGCATGTCTCACGATCTCGTTTCTTCGGGGGAGGGTGCTTGCTTCCTCTTCTCAAAATGACTGGAGACACACACTCACAAAAATGGAATAAAAAGAAAGGGAAGGAAGGCTTACCAAAGTTGGAGGAAATGTGGGGTAATTGTGAAATGTTGAAAATGCTACATTAGATGACAAAGGGGGAGGGGACTAGGAACCCAGTGACGGCATTTAACCAGAGCTTCCCTAAGTTTCAGTGTCTCTCTATATCTAAAACGAGCATAATATTATGAACTATTCCAAAGATTAAATTAAGTCACAGACATGCAGTCACATGTAGTTGGAATAAAACTAAGTGAACGTTCCTACTTAAATCTGTCTAGGGTGACAGTTTCCACCACTTCAATATATGACAATTATCTCATTACTATCAGACTATGTGTGTGATAGGGAAACATTATTTAATCAAAAAGGAATGAGGTGCTGTGTTGTGCTGTGCTGTACTGTTGGACCTCAGATTTCCTAGGGGTGAAAGGGTTTCCAAAGGGAGTCACATTTCCACAGACGTTAACTGCTCTCACTGACCCCTGTTGGGTGATCAACAAACTCCGTTCTCTTTAAAAGGGGGGTTGGGGAGCAAGGAACTAGAAAGATGGCATAGTGGATAAGAGCGTTTGTTGTTCTTCCAGAGGACCAGAGTTCAGATTCTAGCACCCATGCTGGGCAGCTCACAACAGCTTAACTCCATCTCCAAGAAATCCAGTGCCCTCTTCTGACCTTCTCCAGCATGGGCACACATGTGGCAGATACCCGAACACACAGAGTTACAGATAAATAAAAGTAAATCTTGAAAACATGTCACACAGACACAGCCTCGGAGTTCTTGCCAATTCAGAAGGTGTCCTGAGGGTCATCACTATTTGCACCAGGCAAAATAAACGACATCAAGAAACCGAGTAATTTAAGTCACGGCCCTTTGTTGACTGCTCAGCTGCATCTGCCACCAAAAAGCACAGAACCTAGCCTAGCCATTGACCCACACAATCACAAAGGCACTGTATAGAGATGAGGCAATGCCATTAGCTTTGTAGAAATCAATAATTATGGAGGAACCCTGTTAAGAGCAACTCAGGGCAAAGTTAAAGGAAATAACAAGAAGTGGTTAGGGGAAGAAGTGGTTGTGGGTTAAAAAGAAAAAAGTTGGTGGTGAGGAGAGAGTGTAGAGGTTTCTCTTCTTGCAGTGAACCTGAGTTCTGCTCCCAGCACCTACATGGCCACTCATCCATCTCTATTTCCAGTTCCAGGCTATCCAATGACCTCTTCTGACTTTCGTAGGCACCAAGCACACCTCTCTCTCTCTCTCTCTCTCTCTCTCTCTCTCTCTCTCTCTCTCACACACACACACACACACACACACACACACACACACACTCACACAAACACACACACACACATACACACACAGGCAGGCATTATTACACATAAAATAAGAATAAACAAATCATTTAAAGTGTCTTGAATTGCGTGGCATTCTGACAAAGTCTTCCAAGGTCAAACTGTAGAAGAACTTAGGCATGGTGTGTGTATATATACCATATATATGTATATAGACAATCATATATGGTAATAGTGTGTGTTCCAAGTTGAACCCTCTGTTGCTGCCCAGAGAGGCAATGAATTGTGCATGGAAAATAAGTAGCATGGCCTCCCAACAATGGTACTCACCCTGAGTGACATGTGCTCTGTCTCAGGATTCTGTCACTCCTCAGCTTCAGTTAACCACTGCCACAGAGAGAAAGGAATGTGGCCCACTAGTTAAAGGCACGACTCCATGACCCAGGATCATTGAATTTAAGGTCTAAGAAATTTGGATCAAATTACTAAATGATTTTATGCTGCAGTTGCTATATCTGGAAAGGCAGGACTAATAACAATGCTTGCTATATCGTACATTGTAGAAGTTGAGTAAATGTGTAGACACAAAGTGCTTTAAGAATTCTTAAAGCTGTGTCACAGGCCTGTAGTCCCAGTTTCTAGAGAAGCTAAGGCGGGGCTATAAGTGAGTTCAAGGCTAGCCTGCACAACCTAGTGAAAATTTATCTAAAAATGGGGAAAAAATTTTAAAAAAAGGTGAATAGAGAATATAATATAGCTCAAAGGTAGAATGCTTGCCTATCAGGTGCAATCTCTAATGCCAAACACATGCTCATGCATGCAGCAATGTAAACATACATACACACACACACACACACACACACACACAAGATAGTAGCTTATAACCACACAACAAATGTGTCAAGGCAGAAACATGAGTTCTCTGTCAACAGATTTCTAATATTCCAAAGAGGCTAGAGTCAGGAATTTGGGACTGGAGAGACAGCTCAACAGTTAAAAGCTTTGGTTGCTCCTCCAGAGGTTCCAGGTTCGATTCCAAGCACCCACATAGCAACTCACAGCCAACCGTAACTGCAGTTCCAGGGCCTCTAACACACTCTTCCTGCTTCCATGAGCACCAGGCATGCACGAAGAACACATACATGCTGCAAGCAAAACACCCAAACACATAAAGGAAAAGGAAAGATTCGAAATTGGGAATTGTTTTTCAAGTAGGCAAATAACTCAAACATTTTCAAAATCCACTTAGAAACAAAACAAGACCACAGTTCTGGGTTACATGAGGCCTGCAGTGTCAAGCCCCTCAATTCAAAGTTGTGCAAAAAGCAAAACCAAGGCAAATAGAGGTTCTGACTCTGTCTCAAGTTCCATGATTCTGAGAGAGAGAGCAGAAGCTGGGGACCAGGAGTGGGAGCATATGATTCAAAGTTCCGTGCCAGATTAGGAACAGCAAAATGACAGATGGCCATCCTGACCAATGCAACAAAGCAAAGTCCCGCCTGCCATTTAAATGGCTCCTTTAATATACATGACACCCAGAGACAATACCGACGCCTTTGTCCCCAGGGACCTCATGCAAGGTCTTTGCCATCATCCATCCTAGAGGGGACTGGAGTTGACGCAGATCAAGTCCAGCTGCCCAAGTGGGGTTCATTCCCTTCATGCTCTTTTCAAAGGCCAGTCCTTGCTCAATGAGTCTATAATCCAAGGCAGCTGGCGACATCACCAGAAACTCCAGCTGACAGTGGAGCAGACAGTGACCATGTCTGCTTGTCTAAGTGAGACAGTTAAGTAAACAAATGAAAGAAAATAGCAGTGCCTTTGAGAAACAATCTTGAAAATGCAACAAAGCTATGCAAAAAATAAATAAATAAAATAAAGGTATATCCTTTGAAAGGTTAAGGCAGCTTTCGCTCGCTGTCAGTGTAGCTGGGGCCCAGGGTCTTCTCTGATGCTATTTGAAGCCAACCAGACAGGTACATAGTGAACAGCAGTGGCCCCTCTCTTCTGCTGACAAACATGCAGCCCATCTGCCTCCAGTCAATAACAGAGCACGTGGAGATGGAGCCATGAGATATTTTTAAACACTCCCCCTAATTAATTCATTCTAAGGACTTGACGCTGCAGGGTGAGGGGCGGGCAGAGGGAGGAGAAAGCAATCCCACAGCCCTGGCAAATAAAGAGATTTGCTGTAATCTGGATTCCAAACCCTTTCTACGAAGCATGCCTCCTGCCCCACACCACGCAGTGGGGAGGGGCGACTGTGGGCCAGCAGGCACTGACTGACATTTGTGAGGTATATTGTTCAAACTGTGAGGACACGTTTTCGAAATGCAAACCTAAATAAGTCTTTTTATCCTGAGATCTGTGCTTCTGCCTACTAATGCTAGGGGATTTTAAGTTATCTCTGCTTCATTAGATTAAAATAATGATAGCAGGCAACTGAAATGAAGATTCAGCTCATTCCAAGAGACAAGGCAACCCAGGGGGGCGAACAATTCAGTCTAGGAAACAATTTAGCTCGCCTTTAAAGGGAGGCAATTCAGACATCATTACAGCTGATACAGTCATGGGGGAAGGTGCACAGGGAATTGCCAAGAAATTAACCTGTGTTTGAGCTTCAAATTGTGAAGATGCCAGGCATATCTGGAATTGAAGGACCTCAGCACACTGACCCAGAGTGTTGTGTGAATATTGCTTGTTTGTGTGGTGAGAGTCTCATCTTTGAGGGACTCGGCCAGGCCTGACATATCCCTAAGTGCAGAAGCCAAAGGAGAGGATGCCTCACTGTACAACGAAAAGGGGAAACAGCATGACCCTTGGGTCTGAGGCTCAGCCCTGCCATGTGGTTTGTAATAAGCTGCCATTCCCACTTTGCAAGTCTCATTTGGATTTAGAAATTGTTTCTGGAGAATTAAGTTTTCAACTACTCACAAGAGACTGCCTCGGTAAACATGGGACGGCTTTATCATAGCTCCGTTCATACCCACTTCACCTCGTTTCCATATTCTTGAAAGTGAGGAATGAGTTCCAGTGCAGCCTGAGACATACATATGCAAGCCCTCATAGACCCCATCGCCCCGGCCCTCCACGCACCCCATAATAAGCAGGAGCTCATCCTCCTGCTCCCTTCCATTTCATTTTCAGAGGCGGGCGGTGGGGGGAGGGGAGGAGGATAAGGCAGTCGCTATGTTTAGCATCGTGGGTTGGGACTCATAAATTCAGGGGTCTCCCCTGGCGGGGCTTTTTTGCTGTCAGCAGTTTTCTGTTTCACTTGCTCTCTAAGACAGACTGAAACCCTAGCCCTCCTGATTGGTGCAACCCTGACCCCTTGGCTCCTGGGAGCTGATCAGAAGATAGATGGCCAGGAGTCTCTGATATATGTACAGACTCCATCCCTGGCCTTAGAAACATATTTCTAAAATGGTTGTCTCTTCAGCATCTGGCCACTCCACTTTGACCCAGTCAATAACAGACACTAGCCTGCCTGTCACCAGCGACTTATAATCTCTTTCCAATTTGGGTCAGGAACCTAAAAGCCATCTCAGTAATTCCAGCCTAGGACTAGGGAACAGCAGCAGCAGCAGCAGCAGCAGCAGCAGCAACAACAACAACAACAAAAGACATGCCACTGTTAAGTTGAACCTTGCTTTTGCAGGAAAACACTTATCAGACCCTGGAAACTACAAGAGCTACTGCTGAATTTTATTAAAAAACCACGCTGATATTCCCAGTACAACATAATCAGAAACTTCAGATTTTTATAACAACGTTTGTTATGGTCTATAAAAGGACAAGGATCAAACACATGAAGTATAAAAGTATTCTAAAAGACAACTTTCCACAAATGTATACAAAGATTTTAAGGAAATCCGCTGACAATAGGCACAAGCCATGCTTCACACGCTCGTTACTGACAAGTGACATTTCCAGATGCTACCCCAAAGCTCTGTCAAATCCCACAGTCTTCCTGGAAAGATGGCACTATGTTGTACCATCACAACGGTATATTTTTCTGAGCCTTCAAGTCTATTTTCATTAGATTGCCTACTGCGCAGAGCTATAAGAAAAGTGAATATAAATATATATAAATATGCTTTAAAGCAAGCGCTAAACAAATATATTTGCTGCCTCTAATAATTCTATAATGAGTAGCAATTTGCATATGCTCTCGAAGGCACCTTGATCACCAAATAAACACTCAGCAGATCGATGGGTTTAATATACCACTCCACTCCCCCAGCATTCATGAATAAAGTTGAACATGTATAAACTGAAAGCATGTAATTACAGTGCTATTTCAGCATCCTTCCAAGCAATGTATATTTCAGAAAAACAGCTTCAATATTGTCAGAAGACAAAGACTGACAAAGAGACTAGCAAGGGGACTCTTCCTGAATTTCCTTTTCAAGGTGCATTACCCAAAGATATCAGAAGGGGCAAATGAATCTCACCAGTGCATGAGAACAATCTGGAAATAAAAGCCCTCCCCCGAGAAAACCTTCTGAAAGTCATCTCCAAGGCGAGCTGTGTCTCTTTATCTCCACTAGAGAGCTAGCAGGTGCATTCTACCCAACAAAGATTCTGCAAAGGCTTCTGGGAGAAAAGAAGGGTTTTGAGAATGTCTCCTTCTGACCAATTACTGCTCTTAAATAATAACATATTTTTCTACATTTGTTTTCCAGTTTTTAGATTTTTTTTTCAGTTTTCATCTCTTAAATGCAAATTTCTTTGGCAATCATTCCCTAACCTTGCACAGTGCACAAGATGGCACGAATTGAACTAGAATTGGTTTTCAGTCTTGAAAATCACATCTGTTTTACCTTAAATGTCACACCATTTGGTAGCTCTCACTTAGGAGGAAGGAAAAAGCACATTTGAGGAGTTTTTGCTATCGTCTCTCCTGTCTCTCCTCTGACCATCAGAGTAGAGAGTAAGTTGGATGTAGTGTTTGAAAAACAATAATTTCCAAAGAGATTTTCCAACTAAGACTCTGAAGACTGAAGTAATTCTAGAAGATTCCTATAGGTAGCCAGAAATACCTTTATACCCGTTATAAGATGAAAGTCTTTTAAATCAAACACAGAGTAGCGCTGTGGAGTCTTAATATTTAACTCTAGAGATGTGTTTGAACACTAGAGACCACATGTACCAATCTGGAGTACCAATCTGGAGCATCTCTTTTGTTAAGTAATCATTTCAAAGGTCCACACTGGTAAATAGGGCAATGTGAGGAAATTTCATTCTAGACAAGATGTCAGACACCTCCGGCAGGACTCGTGGGAAGAGAGACATAGATAGATGGGTTCTTTCTCTTGGATACAGGTTTAGAATATTTTCCTTGTCTGAGTTTGGAATCGAGAAGTCTGACTTTGAACATCATCTCTCCACTCCTGCTTAGAGTCCTTCCACCCACCACCTCACGGAAAGCTGGCGATTTCTATTTAAAAAGCTCCAGAAAATACCAGAACCAAGGTCTCAGTGTAGAGTCCCGAGAAGCCCCCATACTTGCTTTGGACACCACATGTGGGTCCAGGGATCTCTTGCAAGCAGCTAGTGCCATTTTTTGTGAAATAACCGAAAAGCTGGGGTCCCCAAACGTTCTTTGGGTTCCCTTCTAGGCTCCGGAAAGTCTGAAAAGTTTTTGTAGGAGACAGAACCAGACTGCCTTGCAGTCTTCAAGGGACTCTCTTGCCCTTGCATTCCCCATGTCCCCCTTACTAAATACAGTTGTCCTTCTATTTCACAGAAGTGATCACCATGCCAATTGCAGCCTCAAGAGGGGAACCCAAGGCCACAGGCAAAATAAAGGAGCCAGTGATATTCCCAATAGAGTCTGGAAACTCCTGCCCTGCTCCAAGCTACAGGTTTTCTCCCCTTCTTTCGGGAAGCACCCAAATCTCTTCCACCCTTTTTTGCTGCTGGCTAGGGAGATTCCAACGCCTAAGAGCAAAGATCTCTTGGGTCGGGGTTAGCCCCCGCCTCCCACCCGCGCCCAAAGCTAGAGTTCAAGGCCGCGTGCTGCTCCTTGCCCCGCCCGGGCTCAGATCCTGGCTCATTCATTCCTCGAGGTCCCCACCTTGCAGCCCAGACAGTGTCTCCTGGCACCAGGGACAATCTTTTATTGTCTTTAAATCTCTGAAACGACCTCCAAAGGGTTTCTTTTTACACTTTTTCACATCCCATGGTACTTCGTCCCTTACATTAGAACCAAGACTCTGTCTCCCGCATCCTCAAAGGACAGCTAATCCATCACAGAAATTAGTCCCCTTCCCCACCACCTCCAGCTGTCGTCCTGTCGCGGTTTCAAAGGTCCAGAATCACAGTTCTCTGTTCCCTTCTGGGATAGGGCAGCATCACCCCGCGCGTGGCTCCCGCTTCCCGGCAGGTACCCAGAAAAGCCCTCTCACCCTTCCGTTGATGCCATGGCGTGGGGAACGCCCCCTCCTCCCGGGCACGGTCTGGCAACGGTGGCGGCGAGCTGGGTGAGCCTGGAGTGCGGCGGGGAGCGGTATTTAACGGGCAGCCTCTCCCCGCCCTCGCACCCCCCTCCTGGGTAAGCCCTTTAGCGCCTCGGCGCGCGCGAGAGGCTGCTGCGGGCGCTAATCCACGACGCGCGGTCCGCGTTCCCGTGAGCGGCTCGCGGCCAGTGCTCCGAGAGGCTCTGCGGGGATCCTACACTGGCTCCTACTGGAGCACCTCGGCTGCAGAGCTGCAGGAACGCGTTCCCTGCCTCCCGGCCGCCACCTGTGTGTGCTTCACCGCGGAGCAAACTGGTGCGGCGAGCGGCCGGCACCTGGGACACCCGGGAAGACCGGGAGTGCGGGGGAGTGTGTGCGTGCGTGCGCGTGTGCTGGTGTGTGCGCCCTGGGGGAGGCGGTGGAGGCCGCTGTGCCCTGGCTCGGCGCCGGCCCGGGAGGGATTGCAAGGTTTAGCCCCGCCGGAGCTGGGGATTTGCAGGCGATCCCTCTCTATTTTTGTCCAGAGCTGACATCACCCGCGCCGCAGCCTGGGGCGACTTCTTTAACCGTCGCCCCTGCCCCACATCTTCAGACGCTGTCCTGCTGTCCTTCCTCTGTTTTCCTCCCTCCCCCCATCAGCTTCCAGTCATAAATTAGCCAAAAAAAAAAAAAAAAAAAAAAAAAAAAAAAGGCCCTCCGGTAGTCCGGGAACGCTTTGGACAGCCGGTGGGTGGCAGGAGCCCAGGATCTAAGGAGTCTCTATTGTTTCCTCTCAAGTCTGAGTGGCCCCGGGTCACCCTTTGCTGGGCCAAGTGCTGAGACCCGGGATGCCCCTCCGTCCCCAATCCTTGGAGAAGCCTTGGCTCTCCCCATCACTCTCTCGACACCTGCTCCGGCTCACATCGTACAGGCGGGCACACCCACCCTCATCGTACCACTTTTGGGATCGGGATCACCACAGAATCCTAGCCGCAGTAACCCTCAGGTGGCAGGATGGAACCGCGACCCAGCTGCGGGTCCTCCTTCGTCAAGGCCCGAATAAATCTCGGGCATTCAATTATTTATCTAGATTAATATTAATGTGATTCCCCGGAGGCGGGCGGGGTGTGACGAGGCCGTAATTTCAGGGGGTTTGTTTTTTAATCCGAAAGAGATCTGCCTGGAGGGCTCGGGCTAGAAAGGCTCAGAGAAATTGTCAGGGCCAAGGTCTGGGGGCGCATCTCCACCCACACGACTCAGTTCACGAAGCCCTCTGAGTCTGGGGGGGCGGCGCGCAAAGACAGATGGGCTTCTGCACGGAAGAGTCCAAGCCTCCTGCCCAGCTTTGCATAATAATGACTAGTTCGCGCAGCTTTTATTATCTTGGCCACTGGGACACAGCAGACACCTACAGCTCCGCCACCTGCTGACCCTGTGGCTACCAGAAAGGCAAAGCCTTCCTTTCCTCAGCTGGACAATGGGACTCAAAACAACCCCTTTTGCAGGGCCGTGATGAGAATTAAACAGACTATTTTGAGAGGTTTGTGAAGTGTAAACAAGAGCCCATCACTTGGGGCTTGCCAGCGGAATCTAAGAACCCTAGTGTTCCTATTTCTTTTCTCCTCATGGTCCCCTCCAGGATCCCAGCCCCGAGGAGCCTTTCTCTTCCACCTGCGTTTCTTTCTATCAGAGGCAAACCGGTGGTACTACCTTAATCGCACCTTGCAAAGGTAAGTAATAGAATGAAAGACATTTTTTAAAAAAAAAAATGTTCTGCTAAACCAGGCATGGTGATGTATGCCTGTAATCCCAGCGCTCAGGCTGAGGTAGGAAGTTCTCAGGTTCAAGACCAACCTGAGCTACAGAGTAAGCCCCTGTCTCAGAAACAAACAAAACAAAATAAAACAAAGCAAAAGGTTCAGTTAATTTCAAGGAGCCTTAGAGGTTGTTTCCTGGGCAAAAGATTCAAAAACGACTAGGCAAATGAGAGAAATAAGGAGGAAAAGAACATTGGGAGAAGCTAACAGAAGTTAGCGCTTCTGTTTTTTTGCCTGCCAATTACCTTGACCAGATCTAAAGACTGACTCCGGCTTGAAGAGATAGCTCTTGCAGCAAGCCTAGGTTAGATTCCTAGCACCAGCAACATCTCATAACTGTCTGTAACTTCCGCTCCTGCCGCTCTGACGCCCTCTTCTGGCCTCCACTGGTTTCTACAAGCTCTCAGTGCACAGACACATTAATACATAAAAATTAAAAATGTTTTGATGAATAAAAATTATTTTAACCTGTACTTTCTTTAAGGAATAAATTCTTTGAATGTCCCGTCATACTTCATACAAAAAAAAAATTAAAGCATGTGCGCAAAACTGGTATCCGGAAACTCAGCAGTGCACTTGACCTTGCCTGCTCAGAAGCCCTGTAAACCGGGGCTTTGTGTCTGAGGCCATCACTTACTAGTTAGAGATTGTCCTTGCTTTTCTGCGGAGGTGGCAGCTGAAGAACAAAGCCACAAGAACCCCTCCCTGGCTGGATATTAAGAACCCCAGAAAACCTCTACTACCCAGAATCCCTTGTAACCAGAGACTAAATGACCTGCAGTATAATGGTCACCCCTCAGCATCCACATAGCCCCAGAGGGCTCAACTGCACCATTCTCTGGAACTCTGTTCCCAGCAGGCTCCTGATGCCCCCAAACACAGAACAAGTTAAAAGATGGGGAAAGGAAAGCAATGAAATTGTTTCTATTGAAAAAAATAATTTTACTGAAAATCATCCTTAATTACGTTTTCCATGGTGAGGACCTTAGAGGATTCAGGTGAGGGAGTCCTTAGGCACGCAGGATTAGATGGGTATAGTCATTCTGGCTTCCCACCTTCCCTGTAAATGGCCATACCTGTGTGCCCTGACATCACTTCCTGCGTTAAAGAGACATTTGCATTCAGCTGCCTAGGGAGTTAGATCTACTAATCATGTGGACTATACCACAGATGATTCGGGCTCAGGAGAAGTTGATTCTCTGTCAATACCCCCCAAGGACCCTGTGGACACTGGGGGTAAAATAAGATATGCTGGTAGAGATTTAATTTGGTTTGGTTTGGTTTGAACTAGTAATATTTAGACTGCTTTCTTGAGACTTTGGTACTGTCTATTTAAAACTGATTGGTATCCCCCTCACCACAGGTAAAAACTATTCACACATACAAGAGTAAATCGGGATCTCTATTTCTCGCCTCATTCAAACCCACTCAAAATGGACCAGAGACATTTAGTGCGAAACCTGAACGTGTGAAATTTGCCAGAGGAAAACACTTCAGATCTCAGCATATGCATGTGCTTCTGAAAAAAATCCTAACATCTCAGGAAGTAATAAAACCTGGAAAATAGGACTACATGAAATCAAAATGCTGTACAAAGTGAAGAAAAGCCTACAGATTGGAAGAAAATCTTTGCCAATAACACATCTGGCAGGGGAATATCTAGAATTGATAAAAAAAAAACTAAAAAAAAAATTAAACACCAAAAGGTCATTCAATGGGCAAGTGATTTGGATGATTTTCCAAAGAAGTGCAGATAGCCAATAAATCTGTGAAAATATTTTTGACATATTACCCATTAAGAAAACTCAAGAGTCGGGTGGTAGTGGTGGCGCACGCCTTTAATCCCAGCACTCGGGAGGCAGAGGCAGGTGGATATCTGTGAATTCGAGGCCAGCCTGGTCCACAAAAGCTAGTTCCAGGATAGGCTCCAAAGTTATAGAGAAACGCTATCTCAAAAAACAAAAACAAAGAAAACTCAAAACGCCATTGAAATTCTGTATGACCCTCACGTCAGAATGGCTATCATGAAGAACACACATGATAATCAATGCTGCTGGAGATGTGGGAAGAGAGAAACACACACAACTAAAGTGAATGCCAATCAGTGTAATCAGTATAGAGATCAGTATGGAAGTCCCTGAAAATAAGTAAAAATAGAAAAACCAAAGGATTCCACTGTATCAGTCTTGGATACACATACATACATACATGCACGCATGCACACATGCAATGAAATTGTAAACCAACATACCAAAGAGATAACACACATCTATGTGTATTGGTGCACTATTCAAAATAGCCAAGCTATGGAACCAACACAGATGTCAATCAACAGAGGAATGGATAAAGGAAAGGGTGGCATATATTCAAAATAGAATTTTATTCAGCCATAAAAAGAAAAAAATACATAGTTGTCAGGGAAATGATATAACCGGAGATCATCATGTAAAGCAAAATAAGCCAGACCCAGAAAGATAAATATTAGATGATTGCTTTCGTATACAGATCTAGAAGATATATCTGACTCATCATGGGTATAACCTTCTCAGTAATCCACTTTTCCAGCCAGGCTCTACCACGGGAATGCTCCAGTCTCCAAGGCAAGGGACTTCGTATGCATGGACATAAGCCCATGAGAAACATTGTAGATTCAAACCACAGCAGCAGCAATGGTCATCTCAGGGTGGTCATGAGGATTAGACAGGATAACACGTAGAATGAGCTCGGCCTCATACATCAAGAAGTCTCCCAGACACACGCACACAGGTAAACATACTGAGCTGCATTTACTAATTTTACCTCACCTGTGAAGCCAGTCTCTTCAATCCAAAATATAGCCTGTTGTCTCTTTTATCCCTCACGGCCATCCCTAAGTCCCCAGGAAGCAGCAGGTGGATGGAGCCTTGATTCTGAGAATGAGACAGGGCCACCCCGACAAGTATTGGGGACATGGTTTAGTGTTGCCTTGGTCTGTCTCCTCAGGGTTCCACACTGCGAACGAGATAGAATGTTCTGACATTTGCACATAGATTTGTCTTCTTAAGTCAAGCTTGTGTATTCTCCAATATCAACGTAGAAACTATTCTCAGAACTGAATAAGAAAAATCAAATGTATGCGCTCTCTGATAGGTGACTTGACAGACTATTTTTTAAGAAAGGGGATTTTTCTTTTCTTCTTGTTTTATTGATTTGTGACGTAAAACCTAACCCAAGTTGAAGGAAGTGACTTAGAGTTGCATTAAGGTAGTATTTGAGCACCCTTCTGCTAGTCCTAGCTTCACCATAACATTTACCGAGGGCTTACAATGCACGGAAGGCCCCGTATCCAAAGCTTTGTTTTCTTCTCGAGATAACCTTCTATGGAAGACATTAAAGCTGTCTCCAGTTCACAGAGAAAAAAAACGCGAGGCCAAGGAGATCAAGGGGGTTGCTTACGGTTACAAAACTGTTGGTTGTCTCGCTCTGGATCCTAGCTGGAGAATGCTGACACATTCAAATAAATAAGGTTGAGTTTGGTTAAGAGACCATGTTGAAGGGCACTTCAGACTAAGTGGGAAACTCTCCAGGCTAAGACAGATCCGTGCTAGTAACCGTATGGCACCATTATCCATTCAGAGCCTGAGAAAAGGTTACCTGTAGCTAGTTCTTGTTGGATTTTCTTGGACTGCCAGCCAGCCCACAAATAATGACCCAGAGGCTTTTTATTAATTATGGAAGCTTGGCCTGAGCTTGGGCTTTCCCCCCAACTAGCTCTTATCACTTAATTAACTCATATTTTTTTCATTTTTTATTTTATTGATTTTTATTGAGCTCTGTATTTTTCTCTGCTCCCCTCCCTGCCTCTCCCCTCCCCTTCAGCCCTCCCCCGAGGTCCCATGCTCCCAATTTATTCAGGAGAGCTTGTTTTTTTCTACTTCCCATGTAGATTAATCCATATCTTTAATCTACGCTCTGCCCCGTGACTTGGTTGACTCTTCTTAGCACAGCACATCTGATTTGCTCCAAATCTGCAGGTGAGATCCATGGCTCTAGATTCCTCCTCCTTGTCACTCTCTCTGCCTGGAAGTTTCACCTATTCTTTCCTGCCTAGCTATTGGCCATTAGCTCTTGAGTAAACCAATCAGAAAGCACCGTAGGCAGAGACATGTCTTTATAGTGTAAACAAATATTCCACAATAGTTATCTACTAGTTACTAGGACCCCAAAGAGCATCCAATGTAGACAGGGCCACCTGACAGAGGCCTTGGGGCTGTGGCAATCAAATGGAAGAGATCCGGGGCTGAACATTTCTAAGCCCCTTCTTTTCCATCCTTCAGTCCCCACAGGGCTCCTGAGTGACTAGAATTTGGAGGGTGAGGCCTGGCAACAAATCTTTGTATTTCCTCTTCCCAGAAAACAAGGGAGGAAGAGGCAAGTGCAGAGGAATCTCCATAGTAACAAAAGATGCTGGAGTTTGAGTGCCAGCTCTCTTCTTGAAGAACCTTGTTTTGCCCCTCTCTGACGTGATATTTATTGTGCCATCAGTGGAATGGGTAAGGGAGAAATGCCCTCCATCACTCCTTGCCATGTGTGGCAGGTGGGAGAGCTGGCCTCAGGGGCATGGGAGCAGGAAAGCTGGTCCTGCCCTCACCAGCTACAGCACTCAGGAGAGTGGGTCCTGCACCTCACCTGGGCAACACAGTAGATTTGGCCTGGAGGTGTGGGTGCAGGTGAGATGGCCCTGAGGGTGTGAAAGCTGAGCTGGCCCTGCCCTTTGCTGCCTGTAGCACTGGGTGAGCTAGCACGGGCAAGGCTGGACCACTCGCCCTGGTGGTGAAGATACAGAGAGCTGGCGGGCTGACCAACTCAGCTACCACCCAGATCCAGATCCAGGGCTATGAGTTGGCCCACGCCAACATACACCCCATCTATGAACTGATGGAGCATGTGAAGGGGCTGGTCCTGCAGATTCAAAGCTGCAGGATCTCCGGGACACAGGGCAGCAACAGGAGAAGTCCCAAAGAGGAGCCAGTATTGATAGTGTAGCAGAAGCCAGAGGCCTCCACAAGACCAACAACTCATTGCAATGAACATTTGTAAGAAATGGTATGTACAAAAGGGTGTACTGTGTGACTCACAGTGACACAGTACAGCTTCCACAACAAGAATTTTTTTTTCAATTTTATTTTATTTTGGGGAAGAGGTTGCAAGGGCAGAGAGCAGATATGAAGGTACAGGGAGATAGGTGAGATCAGAGTGAATGATGTGAAATCCACAATGAATCAATAAATAGTTTAAAAAAAACTGTGCTCAAAGCTGAGCAGGGTGGCACACTCATATAATCTCAACACTCAGGAGGCTGAGGCAGGAGGCTTGCCAGACTGAGTCATGTAGCGAGATCCTTGTCTCAAAGCAACCAAAAAGTTAAAAACTAAACTGCCAAGCCATCACTAAAGCTGTAAGTCTAGACATTTGAAAGTTTTTAAAAATTAATAAAACATAAGTTCCTTTCATAAATGAGTAGAAGTACAAAGATCAGTGTAGGGTTTCTATTTTTGAGTAAGAACATATTTAAACTCTTCTCTACATTAGCTCAGAAGCCAAGAGCGCTCAAGACAGGAGATGCCTGAAACTGAAAGGACTTAGAAAGCAAAGGGAGGCTGAAGTGATAAAAGGCAAGAGAGGGGTTTCCGCTGGTGGTACCTGCTCACTCCAAGAAAGAGCATGAGAAGTGGGTACGGAAGCTGGAGTACGATCTTCAGAATTCAAGCACCCGTCCTTGCCAAGCACGTTTGGAGCCCTGAGAGTTTCGAGTTGATTTCATCATCTTCTCTTTCCATTTTGAATGACTGTAAAGTCACTGACGTAACCCTCTGGCCATCCATGAGCGTAGTAATGAATAGGATCTGTCACCAAAAGCCCTTGGCACCGCTCCAGGCACACGGCAGTGACAATTATCACCTCTATGATGCCAGCTTCCCGGCTGTCACTAGTTTGTCACTCAGAAAATCAGCAGTAGAGCTTTGAATTGAGCCACACAGCACCACTAGCAACGCGCCAGCCTGCAGCTTTGTCTTCCCACTGTGGCTATTGAAAAGAAAGGCAGTTATCCTGTCATGGATGTGGGGGAACTTTGAGATACAATTTGAGTTCATTCACTTTTCCTCGTGAGCACACATTAGCAGACGACAAATGAAGACTTTCTATTCTTGTCTCACTCTCTAAGCTAATGAGAAAAGAGATGTTTCTTCATTGTAGCTTCAATTCAGACTGATAGTTGGGTCTAAATATAATCTCCATGGGCATAAACCCTCTCATTAAGTACCCAGAAGGTTGAAACATTCCGCAGCTACGCTTATTGCCTAATGAATTCTTGTAGAAAGAATGAATTCATTCTTGCTTAGTATAGATGGGGTTAGCGAGAAGACGAAGCAAAAAGGAATTGTGAGGTCTCTGCCTACCGTTCCCAAATCAATCTGTCTAGCACAAGATCTCTTGCGACTCAGTGTCAAGGTTAGCTCAGATTCGTTTGTGTGTGCCATAAAAACCACAGTGCTTTGAATCAGAGTGACTGTCTCCTTCTCGGTAGGCTGATATTCTACAAAGTGGGGAGACTTTGAGAGTGATTAGTGATATTGGAATATCTATACCCAGTTTCTCCCCAATCTTGGCAAAAGTGGCCTGTTTCTTCTGCTGGGACAGTGATCAATAGTGATGTCTTCCCACACAGCAAAGAGAAAAGAGAAATGCATTGTCTTCCATACGGTTGGTTTCTTTGCTTTGCACCAGTTCATTGCGGTTAAATGCTGTGTCAAGCAGGAAAAGGACTGGACCAAGGACCTAGGCCTGGTTCTGGTGCCTCCAAAAATCACAAAGATAGTCTGCTCTCTCTATTTACTTCTTAGAAAAACCCTTAATAATCATGAGAGAGGCTGTGTAGCAAACCCTAAAACATTTTCTCTTAAAAGATGGTCTGCATTAAAGAAAGAGCTAGTTCTTCAGTATGATTCTAGATTCACAGATAATATTTTTCCACTGGAGGCTAAAGACCAGCACTCCAGAGAGCTCCCTAGTTCACTTCAATATTCCATCATCCCCACCTGGAGACTGTCTTGGTTATGACACCATTTCCCCCGCAACTGCAAGTAAACTTCCTGAGTCCAATTAGTAGCATTCTTCTCTCTCCTGTGTTAAATTACATTTCTAGAAACCGTAAGTACAAGAACATAACCGGGTGTTTGTTTTCCTCAACGATTGCCATCTGGAATTTTAGTCCTCATATGAGAATACTGTTCTAGTTTTGTTTGCTTGGTTGACAAAGGTCTCTCTCCCAAGCCTAGAGCAAGCCTCTGGATAAACACTGAGTGAACTGGGTTACAAACGTGAAGTGAGCCCTTAAAAATGCAGCCATTGAGACTGTCTTCTTAAAATGCTGGGCCTCGACTGCACATCCGGGCAGAGCCCTGCCAGGGAAAGCTAGGGCCACTGCCAAGAAAAGCAGAGAGAGACCACAATTTGCCACCAAACCACTCCCAAATGTTCTCCTCTCTTCAACAGTGCAGAAAATATCAATTTCCCCAAGACCCAGGGATCCAAAGCATTTCAGTCGGAATTATACCAGGATCCAAAGACGGTGAATCCGGTGGGAGTGACAGCGCCGGCCTTGCCCTTTCACCTGTCCGAGCTGCCATTTTTCCCTTTGAACTCATCTCTCGTGTACGAGAATTCGGTCTCAGTACAGTGCAGGGCTGTGTCAGTGCTTAGTCTTAGGTTTTCGTTCACACCCAGGCTAAAAAACAGAAAAATCCCAAGTCACAGCCAAGAGATAGGCCTGCTTTAAGGCCTCTTGACTAACTAGAGCGCGTGATAGGAGTCCCTGGGTGCAGTGGGGCCCAGGAGTGCACTCTGACCTGACCCTCTGAGCTTCTGCCACCCCCTGTATCAAGTAACTTTGTTTCCAGCCTTATGTCTACCGCTCTGCTTGCCATACTTTCTTCTGCAGACTTGCTGGTTTTCTGTTCTACAAATATGCCAGGAGCCCACCTAGAGATTCTGCACGTCTTCCCCTCCTGACAGGTCTTCCTCGCCTCCCACCCTCATTCCCGCACTTTCATCAGCAACTCAGCTTCTAGAAGGCAAAACCATTTTCCCCAGCCCTTCTAGATTAAATAAGGACCCAACCCCAAACTAGACATCCTTAAAGCATGCTGCCTTTTCCTCCCTAGCGCTAACCATTCTCTCTCTCTCTTTCTCTCTCTCTCTCTCTCTTTCTCTCTCTCTCTCTCTCTCCCTCCCTCCCTCCCTCCCTCCCTCCCTCCCTCCCTCCCCTCTCTCTCACTTATTGACTTAATTTTTTTCATCCAATGTTTTTGGATCCTGTTCTTTCTCCTCTCCCAACTCCTAAGATCACCCTCACTTCCCTATCTAACCAACTTCGTGTCTTTTCTCTTTCAAAATAAAAAATCAAAACAAACAAACAAACAAAAAGATGAACAAAACCATCAAATCAAAAGAAACAAACAAAAAGTAAGCAAAATTAGGGTGTTCATTTTCTGTTGACCAAAAACGTACGGGCATTTGGCCTGCCCTGGAGTGTGGTTGATATACCCAGTGTCACTACACTGGAGAGAACTAATTTTCCTTCTCCCAACAGGCATTATTTTCAAATAGCTTCTTGGTTAGGGGTAGAACTTTATGCCACATTTCCTTCTCTGTGCCGGTGCTTCTGTCTGACTTGAACATGTGTAGGCCCTGTGTGTGATCCACAGTCTCTGGGAGTTCATATCTGACCATGCTTTGTATTTCTGCATGTATGTCTCAGTTGATAGGCCTGTTTTTCCACCATCAGTGTTGCCCAAGTCCATGCCATATAGGAACCATAAATAGATTTTTTGGTTGAGTAATGAATGAAAGATAGGTATAAAATAGATTGACTCATAATCTTTGGTGGAATTCAAGATGGAAGAAATTTTATAGAGTAATATCCTTATATAGACAGTGAATGCAGACAGTCCATTGAGTTTTTAGTAGATGATTTGACAATTCAAGACCCATTGTTATGACTGCAGAGGAAAGTGGGTATTGTACTGTAAAGAAGAGGGCTGGTGACAGCAAACTCCGACTGGGCAGCTGTGCCTAGTCCCCTTCAATAAGTCCAGCGTGTAGCACTCTCCCCACCCCCTTCTGCACAGAGAGAAACCCACTTTAAAAGTCCCTTCCAGCCCTGGCTCCTTGTCTCAGAAATGTGTCTAGATGACTCTTGCCTTCTAGGGTCTTTTGATGCTTGACCTCACAGGTTCCCACTCATCCTTTCTCACGGTTGACCCCACTCCACTTACTTCCACATGCGCAGACCCCAGCCACATCTAACACTTCCTGGTCTCTGCAGCCCCCACCACGCCTCTACATTTCTCATAAATTGCTTCTTGAACTCTAATCTTTTCCTCCTGGGGAACAGAAGTCAAACAGCCACTGCTCTAATAACAGAGAATCCTTTCAGAGTGCAATAGGCCAGGTACTGTTCACATCCTTAGCCTTTAGACGCATCATCTCCATGACTTAAAATAATCATTCGCATTTGTTGGGGAGATCCTGCTGCACTAGCTAAAGACTACACTCTGCTCAAGGTCACATCATGCCAATGACAGAGGCAGGACTGTCTCTGGCTGGGTGTTCTAACCTCAGTCTACTAACACCTTTTCAGAGCATTGCCTCTATCTGTCTGCTCTCCTGACAACTGCACACTAGGAATATGAAGCACATTATTGGAGGACATGGGTCATGAGTATAGTGCCTGCCTTGGAAGTAGAGTGACCCAAGTTCACCTCATCCCAGAGGCCCACCTCAAAAGCCGAGCAGCAGGTGGGGGCAGGAGAATACCTGGAGCTCACAGGCCAGCCAGTCTTTCTTCACTGTGAGTTCCAGATGAAGTCAGAAACCTTCATCAAAACACAAGGTGGAGAAGGTGAAAAGAGTGGCCCATGGCTTTAATCCCAGCACTCCAGAGACAGAGGGAGGTGGATCTCTATAAGTATGAGGCCAGCCTCTTCTATCTCCCCAAGATAGCCTCAGTTGAGAGCGACTTTCTCCGTTTCAGATCTGTTGAAGAAGAAGAGGAGAAGAAAGAGGAACAGGAAGGAGGAGAGGAGGAGGAGGGAAAGGAGGGGAAGAAGAGGAGGAGGAGAAGAGCTGACATGATAGAAGACACCCGGTGAAACATCTGCTATTACATGAGATGTGGAATGTTATTGCTTGTATCTTAATCCACCACAGTTGCAGAATGATCCTCATGTTAATGTCATTCTTCAATATGATTTGTCTTTAAGAGGATAACACCACAGCCTTGCCGGTAATGCCCAATCAACCCCTATAAGCAGAAACTCCGTCAAGAGGATATTGAATATTAGGGGTTACGAATGTATATGAGGACCAAAACCAAACCTGTGAGAGGGCTCAATACAGGAAGGCACTTGCTGCTAAGCCTGACAACTTGAATTCAGTTGCTGGACCCACAGGATGGAAGGAGATAACGGACTCCTGAAGGTTGTCCTCTGACCTTCACATGCATGTGACATGTGTGTAGCATGTGTGCATGCATGCACACATCCAATAATAAATAAAAATAAATGTTTTACAAGGCAAGTTAAAAAAAAAAACAGAAGCCACTACTGCAAAAGAAACGAGGACCACACCATTGTAGATAAACGGAGGTCATGTTGGCCTCTCCCCACGTTATCCCCAGGTGAGAGCCACTTTCTCAACAGCAGTGTTCCAGGATTTACACTGTGTCAACATCAGGAAAGTGGAACTATGCTGCAGAGCTCCTTGCCTTGTACAGGGTGGGGTTAGAGTGGGCCTAAGTAAAACATGAGCTTTGGAAAGAAGAAAGTGAGAGCTAACTTCACACTCTGATAGCTGATAGAGTCCATGAGACACTGTGGCAGTTCACAGTGGCAGATCACACCCGCTGCCTCTTTAAGTTCACCTTGCAGCCAACTGTGGGAAAGTACCCAGGCCCCAGATCCTCCGGAATCTATTGTAAACCTTCTTCTGGCTTCCGTGACTCCTGGACCATGGGAGAGGGACTGGATTCTTCAGTAGGCCACTCACCTTAGAGGCTAGGTCTCCATAAAACCCAGTATGTCTCTACTCTGCCAACTTCTCATCATTTTCCTTCCCAAGAGACATAGCTAGCCCCTCAAAGAGGACAATAGATAGTTTGTTCTTAAGTCAAACATGAGTGACTATGTCTGAGCACATGGATTAAGGTTACCCCCAAAGACATCTTCCTTTGTGAAAATTATTATGAGATATTTCAGTATTTATGGAACAGGAAAGTTATAAATATAAGGCACTTCCCAACTATGCAGATGGGTTCACCAAGAGGTGGGTCATAGCAAAGCAGAGAAACTCTGCTCTAAGTTTCAGGCGCCATCTAATGACATACTTAGTGTTGGGATTGGTGGGACACAGTTGTTTGCTAAAAATACATTGTAAAGGTTACTTTAGTCACAAGGATGTCAGGTCAAACACAGAGGTGAGAGTAAATGGCTTTTGAAGGGACTAAAAATAGCCCAAGATCATTGGCTTTGGCCTGTAACAGTTCAACTCTATGATTGGGTTTTTCACTCATCTGGCCTTGTAGAATATTTAATTCATATTTTTCCTCTTTTATTCTGGAAACTTCAGTTTACAATGTGAATGAGGACTTAAGCCTTTAGGAGCAGTGCCAGGTAGAGAGGTCTGTGGGTGGCCACTGCAGGAGACGCCTGCGGTCATGAAGCTAGGAATCAAGCACCTTGGAGTAGAGTTTTGTGACTTCCAGGAAGATATGAACAAGTGTCTGTTCACCTCAGACAGGGCACTGATAGCAAACAAAAGAAACTATTCCACACTGCGTTGCCTAGTAAAGCAGTGAGTTTGCTGAGCTACTTATCAGAGCATGGGTACGGGGTTACTAACATGAACATAGGTGAATCACAGGCAGCCACCTTAACAGACAGCCCACCCCAACACTGGTGCTGATTCTGGAACTCACAGAACAACTTATTGGAGGCTCTGTGGGTCACATATTTCCCCTTCCCAGCAATTGTTGCTGCTTTTCCAACCTGGGGTAGCATGAGAGAAGGATGTATTCCAGATCTTGTAAATTTCAGGAGCTTTCTGGGTCTTGTAAGCTTCACTTACTTCCTAAACCTTGCAAATGACACTATGGGTAAAGGGGATATAGAGAACATGAAGAAAATGGTAGTCTAGGTTGGTTGGGGGTTGGGGTCAGGTCAGGAATCAAAACAGACAGGTAATAGACATTTTGAAATGAGTAGTGTGAAATGCCCATCGAGGCAGACATGGAGACCTTGTGAAGCAGTGCCCAGAGGAGCTACTTCAGCACTGCCCAGTATAACGGGCACCAAATAATATGGCATCTATTCAGTCAGCTTTCCTGTGCCATGACAAAATTTCTGAGATGAATAACTTGGAGAAATTACTTATTTTAGCTCATGGTGCCAGAGGGTTCAATCCATGGTCATTTGGTCCTGTCACTTTGAGCCTAGAATGGTACAGTGTATCATGGAAGGAGCACACAGGGGGTGGGGGGGGCAAAAGTGGCTCCTCGTGATGGAAGCTGGAGGGGGGGAGATAGCAGAGTTCACATAGTTCCTTCAGGGTAAATCCTCCAATAATCTAAGTTGTACTGGACTATGAGCTAAAGGTTCTACAACCTGCCAATAGTGCCAGAGGTTAGCTAACAAGAGTTTAACACTTAGGCCAGAGGGAGAACATTTAATAACTGTGTATGATTTTGTCACCTTATGCATCGTGGTTGTCACAGACCACAAAGCTATCACGTGATCTTCTTATGACCACTTAGCACATGTCGAGCTGATGTAGAAAAGTTAAGTGACTTGCTTGGCACCGATCATAAGGAAATGAAAAACAAGACCTGAGTCCAGATCTCCCTGACCTAACTCACACCAAACTTTTTGTGGTCCTAGCTTTCTTAAAACACAGTTTTTGAATCACTTCATAACTATCTGAAGAATTAATCCTCCATGAGAATAAATGGGTCTGCTTTTAAATCACATGTTAGGTAGCCTGCAGTAATTAATTAATCCATTGCCCCTTGATTAAGCCATGAGGACAAGAAGGGCTGTGTGATGGGAGGAAATGACTCACGGAAAGCCCCAGGAATGTCTGATAAAAGAGAAAGTAGATGTCACTCTTCTGACTCAAAGAAATGTGTAAAGGACCGAAGGTGAGGAAGCAAGCTGGATTAAAAACACACCTTCACCTCCTGTCTCAGGGTTGAAGCCACCAAGGTTAAAGTTCTCTGACTCAAGTAGTGGAAGAAGAAAGTTCCTGTTTGGATGGATAGGAAGCTAAGGTCTTCCGGGATGGTCTGTAACAGGCATGGATTCTCCTTTCTTGTAAGGGACAGAAAAGACTTAGGAATCCCCACAAGCTTCCAAAGTAAAGAGAGAGTATGTAGCTGGGCAGTCTAGAGACGCTGTCACTGTGGACAGTATGTTGAGTGACCAAGACCAGGGTCAAATAATAATCAACACCAGATCCAAGAATGCCAGTCCCCACAAGAGCTGAGGAGAAACCTGGTCAACAGGAAGGGCCACATGGAAACCAGACAGACCTTACACTAAACATTAGGAAAACACCAAGGAATTGGAAAGACCCATCACACACACACCCAATAAACAACATGAACTCAGGAGTTCCCCCCTATTGTCTCAGTGCTCATAAGGCACTATCTTGTGGACAGGAAAACTCGTGATGAGAAAACAGGGGAGATATTAGAAGCATTTGTCAAACCCCAAGAGAGAAGGTACTGGAAAGATCATAGAATTTATCAGTCTGAATTTACTTTTTCTTCCATTCTAATGGGAAGTGAGAAGGGGCTTCCAAGGACACTCACACACATTGTGATAAACCACCAAGCAGATCAAATTTGATGTAAGCAAACATGTGATTCTTTTTCAACTGCTTTGGAAACATAGACCTGTGGAGGGGCAGACTGGTTCCATGGCTCCCTATGTAACCATATTTGCCACCATGCCTGATGATTTGAGTTTGAATCCTGGGCCCACATGGTGACAGGAGAGAACTAACCCTAAAATCTGTCCTCTGGCCTCCACACTTGCATGATGGCAAGCACTCAGTTCACACACACACACACACACACACACACGCACGCACGCACGCACGCACTCACACACTAAATGTTTAACTGTAATATTTTTAAAGAAGATTTGTGGGGGCTCAAGGCAGTTTTATACTGAGCCTAAAACATAGAATCAGGTAGAGACTTGGAATCGGTACTACACATTAAACTTTCTTGTTCTTGTGACCCAAAAGGAATAACTGAAGAAGAGAAAGATTCTGCTCATGGTCTCAGAGGGGTCACTTCATCATAATGGGAAGGGTATGGAGGAGGGAAATTGCATCACGGCAGTCAGCAGAGAGAAAATGCCTGCACTGGCTGGCTTTCTCCCTTTCCCCTTTGTTACACCTGAGCCCCCAGCTAACAGGATGGAATGTGGGAAGCTTCCCACATTCAGGGTAAGTCTTCTCTTCTGAACTAATCCTCCCTGGAAATAGCCTCACAGGCATCCAGACACACTTTACTAACCTAGGCAGCCCTCCATGCAACTGAGTGTGCAGTCAAGATCAACCAGCAACATCACTCATGCTGTCTTCTCGGTCTTATCAGACCTGCCTGTCCCATGTCCCTTCCTCCAGACTCCAATGACTGCTTAGCCTCTGACAGACACATTGGGAAATTATATCCCTTGGCTCTATGTTAAAAAAACCCTCACCAAACTCTTGGCTCAAATCCACGTAACTCAAAAACGAGAGCAGCACTTTCACTTTGTAGGTCAGAAGTCAACCCTCGTTTTATTGAAATGTGTACAGAAGATTGAAAAGAAACAGGATCAGAAAATCTTGTGACAGTGTACACCAACATCCAAACTCCTTTGCCAAGGGCTGTCATGCAGGCTGTTCTTTGGAACGTTGTCTGAAGCTTGGTACAGCCCAGAGTCTCCCCACCCCACCCCAGGTCAACCCTTTCAACCAGAACTGACTGTGCCATTCACATCACTGTGAGGTGGACAAGGTCTGGAAGATTTTCTTCTATTCATGTGGTTTTCTTTGATGAAATTCAGTTCTTGCAAGTCCTGATATCTTTTAGATGGTTTCCAAGCAGTCAGGAAGACAGTTCCCTGCCAGAAAGCAAAACACTACTCACCCTCTACTGAGGTATATCCATGAAATCAGAGACCTTTCTGAAGCCAAGGTCATGGGCAAAATCATAGTTCAGGTCCACACTGAGCCATATACCATCTATACAGATGCGTGCTAGGAAAGCTTCTCAGTGGCCTTGCGGCTGGTTCATTTCATGTTCCTCTCAATCCAGTCTTTGAACGGCAGCACCTTGGTGAAGGCTGTGGATAGGCCATTGCTACACGTCTTGTCATAGCTCCAGCTGACCAGCCCCACCAGATGCCAACGTGGCTCAGGGGATGCTCGGCCTGGGAAGGACAAAGCAGCAATGCCCCCTGTCTCCGCAGTGCAGATACTGGAAGGAGTGCCGGGGTCTTGGCTGGCACAGAACATGTGATCGGTGACACTAACTGGAATGCCATGGTCTTCGTGTTGTTCTTCACAGAGCAGTGAATCTACCACCCTGACCATTCCAGAATGCAGTGTGTCATTCTTAAAACCAGGGCTCCTCACATCTGCCAGGATGTTCCACCCAGCCACAGTGATGAGAGACTCCTGAAAGGAGGCGCTGAGGTCCCGAGTGGTAGCCAAGCAGATAGGCTGGACACGGGTGCTGATGCGGGCCTTGTCTAGGAGCTTCAGAATGGCGATGTCAGCGTCCAGCAGGATGGGGTCATAGTTGGGATGGAGAATGATAGCAGAAATCTACAAAAGCAAGGAAGAGAGAGAGAGCGGGGGTAAACAGCCTGCTCCCGTGTGGATAAGAAGAGGGCCAGTTAGGAGCCAAGTTATTGAAACTGTCTGAGTGGCAGCTACAAGATTTGAAGATACATTGCTCAATGAATCACAAAAAACAACTGTTGTATTTTCAGAGTTGTCAACTCAAATGCCTACTGGAGCCTGGAATGTGGTATTAAATAAGTAGAGTCTACAAGTAAGGCCATAGAAGTGGGTGTTCATGAACCATCTAATGTGGGCAGATGATGCTTTGTTACAGGTGATCTCTGCTGTACAAAGATGTGATAAGCGTTCTGATTTTTACCAAAGAATGGACTCCAAGTCTTTCTTTGGAACACCTCAGTCATTTAACGTTCAATGAGCTGATTAAGAGATTATATGTTAGCACTACCCATGTATAAGCCCTACATGTTAGCACTATCCTTCCATAAGCCCTACATGTTAGCACCATTCGTATATAAACCCTACATGTTAGCACTATCCTTGTATGAGCCCTACATGTTAATGCTTTACAACCTATTGCCTACTGTTAGCATTTCATGTACCTTCAAGCCAATAAAATAGAGCTATATTTCCTAACAGCAGTCCCTAAGACTTTTCCACAAGAATATTCCCAGAATACACTATAAAATTTTCCACAGGATAGTTGCTAAATATTTTATGCATTCCTAGTCAATCTTTTTGCAGGAGCTTCTAAAAACCCATATTCCTAGCTTTCAATTTTTAAATGTATAGTTCTATTACTTGGTCCTATTTCCTTGGTGACTTATCTTGCAAAATACTGTTCATTACATACTGATCTGTCCCTTCCCTCAAACTAGAGAAAATAGTCATTTTATTCCTCTCTCTATATTTTCCATGGATAATGTGTTGTAGGGGCTCAATGATAGAGAGATAGATAGATAGATAGATAGATAGATAGATAGATAGATGATAGACAGACAGACAGATAGATGATAGATAGATAGATAGATAGATAGATAGATAGATAGATAGATAGATAGATAGATAGACGAACGGACAGACAGACAGACAAATAGATAGATAGATAGATAGATAGATAGATAGATAGATAGATAGATAGATAGACAGATAAACTGAGGCACAGACAGATGGGCAGGTGAAAAGAAGTATAGGCTAGGATAGATGGACAGATGGATGAATGGAAGGAGGGAGGGTACAGGACAATTGAGAATTATGGCAGTTAGGAGTATCCTGGATAACACTGTGTCCTCAAAGCCTGCTTGTGATAATTCCCAAACCCAAATATGAGAGGCAATTAGTTCTCTTCTTTTTTATTCAAGAAACACCCATTAGTTTACCTTGATCTGGGCGGTCAGAGCACCGTAACAAGTCCCACCATCCCTGGAACAAGTCATTTCCAACAGAGATACCATGAAACAAACAGCTTCATCAATGCTTGAAGTACTATAATTTACAGCATGTGCTACTAGATAAAGTCCACGTATATCTTACCATAGTGTGCATGACTTTCAAGGACTGCAGTAATAGGGGATACCTGGCTCTACCTTGTTTTCAAAACAAGCAAATGTATGGAGGACAGCTGCATGGTTTGCTAACTTTCCTGTCCAGAGTCTGTCAGTCTGAAACCCTGAGCCCCGGCTGCATGCTAGGCTTTGGATTGGATACTGACATGCCGAAGTGAAGGGGCTGACACGGGCCCTGCTCCCCTGTGCTCACAGCTGGTTAGGTCAAAGCTCCAGTTTCCCAGAAAGCCCTCTCTCACCCGTAAGTTCTGGATGGTCTTTTCATCCCGCTCATCGTCCCTGAAGAATTTTCCCAAGACAACCTTGAGGTCTGCTGTCTTGATGGTGGTGACCTTCCCCAGGTCAGTCACGCAGTGGGCAGCCACAACCACCGTGCGCTCATTCACCAGGGCGCCGCTGCAGACCAAGAACCATGCGCCTTTGTGCAGCCCACCCTCGTGCACGCCGCTGGTCCTCCGGTAGATGGCTGCCTGCCACGGCCAGCGGCTCCCTTCGGTCTTTGACGAAGCAACACTCTCGATTTTTCCACAGACTGTAGAGAAAAGCATTAGTTTAATCAGATCAATCCAGACCATTCCATCTGACAGCAAACGGGTCACTCCACCATGACAGCACAAATCTGAAAGAAAGGGCCTGATGGAGCTGAGAAGCAATGAGTGAACCGACCTGGTTATGTCTTCCTTTTCATTTAATTCTATGTACTGATATACTCATACATATGTGTTTATGTATATATGTATGTGCTAGCACACAGACACACATGTGCATATATTGTGAAGATTAATAGTGAATGTCAGGTATTAAACCTTATTGATTTCTCTCCACATTACTCTTTGAGACAGGGTCTCTCCCTGAACCTGGACTTCAGCAATCTGGTCCAGCTGGATAGCCAGCAAACCCCAGGAATCTTTCTGTCTCTGCTGCTCAGAACTTGGGTCATAGGTGCATGCCACTGTGCCCAGACAAACTCATGTCCGTAAGGCTTGCACAGCAATTACTTGCCAGCCATGCTGTCGCTCTAGTCCCCTTCCCGTTGGTATTAACCAACTATCTGACATATAGTTGGCCATAAAGTCTAGAGTTAAAAGTGGAGAGTTTATAGTTCAATGAAACAATAGGACTTTGGACAAATTGTTAGACCCTTAGATCCATATATATACATATACATATACAAAAATATATATACATATATATATGTGTGTGTATATATATACATATATATATGTATATATATATATATATATATATATATATATATATAGAGAGAGAGAGAGAGAGAGAGAGAGAGAGAGAGAGAAAGAAATAACTATGACTTTAGGGGCTCTCTGAGAAGACCGAATTAGATGATAAGACAGACATGATGCTACTGTCTCCATAAGCATGACCACAACCAACTCAGCCATGCTACTCTTTTCACACAGAGGGGGACAGTGATAGCTAAGAATGTGCAGGGTCTACTCTGGAACTTCTGCATTTTATCTCACATTATCTACTATCAACTCGTCATTTCATTAATGGCAATTCCTGAAAATCATTGGATAATGAGTGTGAAGATGGAGTCTTAGCAAGGTAGTCCAGAAGACCAAGGCAGAGGTCCTCTCCCAGCTATTTCTATCCCCATTGATATTTAATTGTGACTCTTTCATTTTTCTAGATAGGATAGCATCTAAATAATATTTTCTCTACAAGAAAATATTCCTCTAAGAGTCAATGAGTCAATTTCTCCTGAATAGTAGTTTAAGGCCAAAGAAAGGCACTCTTCTTGTGGAATTCCAGAGGTCACCAAACTCGAGAAAGCAATGGAAGACCATCCCTTGCTCAGTTCAACTTTCCAAAAAAGTCTTTAGCAATATCAACAATTTTTCATAAAAGGCTCAAACTCAAAGATGAGCCTTGACTCACTTGGGATACAGGATGGGGCACGGCCACTCCACTTGCCAGTTCTCAGGCATGTCCTCCTGCTGCTTCCCAGGCGGCGGTAGAAGGGTGAAATACACTCATACTGGAGCTGGGTATGCAGATGCTGATACCCGGGCGGCAGCTCTCCAAACGGAAGGAATGGCTTCTTGGTAGAGGCGTCCTGCAGTTTCTGCTTGCTGAAGGCTGTGGAATAAAGCTGGTGTAATGGTGTCTCCCTGGATCAAGGCACACGGGATCAGAGAAAGAAGAAGAGCAAGACTTTAGCATCCACCTCCCATGCTGCTATTGGTTACCGAAGAAAACATCTCCCATTTCCCGTTTTCTGTCTTTGTCCTTTCCTTTGTCTACCCACTTCCTCTTCCTCTTCCCTCCTGCTTCTTCTTGCTCTCTTGCTCTCCCTCTCTCCTTTTCTCCCTTCTTCCATCCCTTCCTCGCTCTCTCTCCTTTTGCTATGGAACATATCCTCTTCTGTCACTCAATATTGTATTCCTTTGTTCTTGGAATTCTTCCAAGTACTTGGGGTTTCAATCAAACAGAGTAAAGTCTGACATAATATTGCTATCCAAAGGTATACTCTGTGTGTGTGTGTGTGTGTGTGTGTGTGTGTGTGTGTGTGTGTGTGTGAGAGAGAGAGAGAGAGAGAGAGAGAGAGAGAGAGACAGAGAGAGACAGAGAGACAGAGAGACAGAGAGAAAGGTGGGGCGGAGGGAAGGAGAGAACACACATTTAACTGCAAAATTAGATAGGAAAAAGAGTTAATTTCAATGAGAGAAAGGCAGGCACATTTTTTTTTCTCTAACCATTATCATAATGGGGCAATATTAGGAACTGACTTGAACTAAACTGTGTTGATACAGTAACTTGATTTGGCAATTAGTAAATGTAATTAGTTCACCTCAGAGACTTGAACTTTCTCTGAGGCAACACTGCTTGGGAGAAATACAAAAACTTGCATGTAAATGTGAAAAGGGACATTAAATGAGCCCTGAAGTTGAGGTCCCTAGAGACACTCTCCGGGAGAGACGCTCGTATCCTGCAGCTTGTGATGGCTTTACATTGGGGTAGAATGGCTGTCAGTCGGCAAGGGAGAATCCTTCGGGAACTGTTGTCTTCATTCTGTGTTCTTCATTCTGCTGTCTTCAGAGCTACGGCGGGGCTGGGGTGCTTTTGAGACTCGGTGAAGGAAGATGACACCCAAGACACCATTTAGCAGTCACCATTTTCTCCCTTGATACTTCCACCATATCAATCTGATATTGTTTAAAATGAAATCTATTTCTTGTGTCTCTATGGTGCTGGGCTCAGGAAACATTCAATCCACACTGACTTCATTCAACAAATATCCATTCTATGTTTATAGCCAGGTCTGGGAGCTTCTGAATGTGCAGGCTTTCCTTTTTGGTCACCAAAGCTACTATTTGCTTCAGGAGGCTGCAGAAAGGAAAAATACCCGCTACTTCAGTAGCTCGCCTCCCAGAGACATTTAACTAAATTTTACACTTGCTTTCTCAATTGCAGGAGTCGCCTAGCACCTTCTCCCCAATCTACTGTTAAAATTGCTGTAACAGTAGGAAGCCCTGTTGTCTCTTGTGCTCAGGATCCCTATACAGGCGTCATCACCGAAGCAAGGTGTCTTCATGGGAGCCAGTGATTGCACTCAGCAGAGTGCCGCCCCCGGAGAACCAGGGAAAGAACAGAAATGAGGCCTTCTACATTCTACTGCCTTTGTTCCCAAGGGAACGCCTTGCTTGGAGAAAGACAAACATGGATTGATAGCCTGACAGGGCGATCTGTGAATGACGACCTTCACCCAGGAAAACGCCAAGTGGTTCTGCTTTAAAGAGACATCTTGTTTGCACCTTTGAGTAAGTTACTTAACATCTCTAAACCTCAGTTTCCACACACGCAAGGAAACATTGGTAGGATACGATGCAAGTAATAATAAAAATGCCCAGCTTCACAGGTTACCGGGAGAACTACACAAATTAGCCTATGTAACGTGACAGGAGTAACAGCAGGCACACGGCAAGCATGATGTCAACGTCAGCTGTCAGTGTGTTTTTTTTTTTTTTTTTTTTTTTTTTTTTTTTTGCTTTTCTGGAATTCTTTGTTGTTATTTTTTTCTTTTTTTTTTAAAAAAAAAAATTTCTTTTGCTTCCCAACCACAATTCCTCTCCCTCCTCTCCCCTCCCATTTCCACCCCCATCTCTTTTCTAACCCCTCCCCATCCACACCTCAGAAAGGGAAAGGCCTCTCTTGGGAGTCAACAAAGCCTGGTATGTCAAGTTGAGGCAGAACCAAGTTCCTACCCTCAGCAACGAAGCTGAGCAAGGCATCCCACCATAGGAAATAGGTTCCAAAAGCCAGCTAAGGCACCAGGGGCAGATCCTGGACCCACTCCTAGGGGGTCCCACAAACATGCTAAACTATACAACTGCCACCCACATGCAGAATGTCTGGGTCGATCCCATGCAGGCTGCCGAGATGTTGGTCCAGAGTCCGTGAGCTTCCATGAGCACGGGTCAGCTGTCTCTGTGGGTTTCTCTGTCATGATCTTGATTACCCTCTCTTGCTCATATAATCCCTTCTCCCTCTCTTCGACTGGACTCCCGGAGCTCAGCCGAGTGCTTGGCGATGGGTCCCTGCATCTACATCCTGCTTCCATCAGTTACTGGATGAAGGTTCTATGACGATTAGTGTAGTCACCAATCTGGTTACAGGAGAAAGCCATTTTGGGCACCCTCTCTACTATTGCTAGGTCTTAGTTGGGGTCATCTTTGGAGACTTCTGTGATATTCCCTGGCATCAGATTTCCTAACACTATAAAAGCCCCCTCTATCAAGATATCTCTTTCATTGCTCTCCCTCTCTGTCCTTCCCCCAACTCAATAACCCCGCTCTCTTTTGTTCCCATTCCCCATCCCCTCCTACTCCCCCGCCCCGTCCAATTTACTCAAGAGATTTCATCTATTTCCCTTTCCCAGGTGATCCATGCGCCCCTCTTAGGGTCCTCCTTGTTACCTAGTTTTTCTGGGACTGTGGATTGTAACCTGGTTATCTTTTGCTTTATATCTGTGTTTGTCTTTCTAGGTCTGGGTTACCTCACTCAGAAAGATTTTTTTCTAGTTCCATTGATTTGCCTGCAAATTTCATGATGTCATTTTTTTAATCACTGAGTAATACTCCATTGTGTAAATGGACCACATTTTCTTTATCCATTCTTCAATTGAGGGGCATCTAGGTTGTTCCCAGGTTCTGATTATTACAAATAATACAGCTATAAACATAGTTAAGTAAGTGTCCTTGTGGTATGATTGATCATCCATTGGTTATATGCTCAGGAGTGATATTGCTGGGTCCTGAGGTAGCTTGATTCCCAATTTACTGAGAAACCACCATACCGATTTCCAAAGTTAGTGTACAAGTTTGTACTTCCACCAACAGTGGAGAAGTGTTTGATTCACATCCTTTGCTCCACATCCTCTTCAATGTGCGCTGTTATTAGTGTTTTTTGATCTTAGCTACTCTGACAGATATAAGATGGTATCTCAGAGTCATTTTGATTTGCATTTCCCTGATAGCTAAGAATGTTAAACAATTCTTTAATTGTTTTATTGGGCCATTTCAGATTCCCCTGTTGAGAGGTGCCCCATTTTTTAAATTAAATTATTTGGCATTTTGATCTCTAGCTTTATGAGTTCTTTATATATTTTGGAGATCGGTCCTCTGTCTGATGTAGGACTGGTGAAGATCTGGAATGGGAAACATTCTGTAGGCTGTCGTTTTGTCTTGTTGACCATGTCCTTTTCCTGACAGAAGCTTTTCAGTTTCAGGAGGTCCCATTTACTAATTGTCTGTGCTATTGGTGTTATATTCAGGAAACAGTCTTCTGTGCCAACTCATTGAAGGCTACTTCCCACTTTCATTTCTATCAGGTTCAGTCTAACTAGATTTATGTTGAAATCTTTGAACCACTTGGACTTGAGTTTTGTGCAGGGTTATAGATGTGGATCTATTTACATTCTACCTCTTGCCATCCAGTTATGCATCATTTGTTGAAGATGCTTTCTTTTTTTCATTGCATATTTTTGGCTTCTTTGTCAAAAAGCAGGTGTTCATAGGTGTGTGGATTAATGTCAGGATCGTTGATTCGATTCCATTGATCAACCTGTCTATTTTCATGCCAGTACCAGACTGTTTTTATTACTATAGCTCTATAGTAGAGTTTGAAGTCAGGGTCGGTGATGTCTCCAGAAGTTCCCTTATTGTACAGCACTGTTTTAACTATCCTGGTTTTTTTGTTGCTGTTGTTTTTGTTTCTGTTTTTCCATATGGAGCTAAATATTATTCTTTCAAGAACTGTGAAGAATTTTACTGGGATTTTGAATGAGAATTGCATTGACTCTGTAGATTTCTTTTGGTAAGACTTCCATTTTTACTATGTTAATCCTACTTATCCAAGAGCATGGGAGATATTTCCAATTTTCTGATGTCTTCTTCAGTTTCTTTCTTCAAAGACTTAAAGTTCCTGTCATATAGGTCTTTCATTTGTTTTGTTACAGCTACCCCAAGGTATTTTACATTATTTGTGGTTACTGTAAAGGGTGTTGTTTCTCTGATTTCTTCCTCAGCTTATCTATTATTTGTATATAGGAGGAATATTGATTTTTTTAGCTAATTTTGTATCCAACCATATTACTGAAGGTGTCTATCAGCTGTAGGAGTTCCATGGTAGAATTTTTGGAGTCACTTATGCATATTATCAAATCATCTGCAAATAGCAAAAGTTTGACATCTTCCTTTCGAATTCATATTCCCTTGATCTCCTTTTGTTGTCTTATTGCTCTAGCTAGAACATCAAGTATTATTGAATAGATATGGAGAGACTAGATAGCCTAGTCTTGCTCCTGATTTTAGTGGAATCATTTTTAGTTCCTCTCCATTTAATTTGATGTTGACTGTTGGCTTGCTGTATATTGCCTTTATTATGTTTAGGTATGTTCCTTGTATTCCAGATCTTTCCAACACCTTTATTGTGAATGAGGGTTGGATTTTGTCAGCATCTAATGAGATGATCATGTGGTTTTTTTTCTTTCAGATTGTTTAAATGGCGGATTACATTGACAGATTTTCATATGTTGAATCATCCCTGCATCTCTGGGATGAGATCACAGTGGAGGTTTTTTTTTAATGTGTTCTTGGATTCAGTTTGCCATTGTGGCTTTTATCCTTACAGCAATCCTCCGGGATTATTATTAATTACCTCTGGTTATTAAAAGAGAAAATGAAGGCCCAGTAACTTCAGGAAGTTGCTTAAACATAACTAAGATTAAAGAGAGGCAAGAGCATATTTGGAACCTGTGACTGTCAATCAAATTTATTCATTCAAGAGCTATGAACTAAATGACTTCTATGTGGCAGAGGTGTATCAAGCAAGAAAACTTGAGCATGAACAAAGCGAACAGTATTCCTTTACTTGTAAGTTGTATAGTTGAAGTGGAAGGAGGGAAGGGGGAAGGGAGGGAGGAAAGGAGAGAGAGCGAGAGAAGGAGAAGAAAGGGATTCTAAAATGAAATAAGAATCATGGCAAAGGACAGAGAATACAGGCGGCAATGGAAGCAGCCTGATGTGGCATCAGGACACACATGTTGCTGCTCGTTTCCTTGAGACGACAGCACAGGGCTGGGGATGTGGTAGTAAAGTATCTACCTAGCATGTATCAAGCTCTGGGTGCATTCCTCAATACCATAATATATTTTTAAAATAATCATAACAGGACAGTTAGAGATGATATCTCTCCTAGGTGAAAACAAGCAGAGAACTGAAAGATGTGTGTGGGGAGGGCTAAGCTTCTGTGATACCCGGTAGGAGCAGTTTCCAGACTGAACAAGCAACAAGTTTGATGTTTCTGATGCAGAATTGTGCTCGGACTGGTAGAAGAACACCAAAGATGTCTGTGCAACTTCAGCAAAGAGAATAACAAGAGGACAAAGCAAGAGAGTAGATCTTTCTGGCCACCTCCTCTACCTTCCCGAGAGAAGCATCGGGGATACACAGGAGTTCATATCTTTCATTTGGATTGGTCGTTTATCTTTAGCTCCTGGGCTCTATCAATTTGCCTCATCTGGTTGGTCATGATGAAGCTTGTGTCCCTAACCCCTAGCTGGCTGCAGTATTGGGCAGGATTGCCAGCTCCTAGAAGCTGCCATAATAAAGAAGCAGTGGTTTCGGGAAGACAAAAGTACTGAACTCCAACTCCTCAAAGATCATCAGGGAAGCGCGGCTCTGCCCATCAGCCTTCTGCTTTCCCACGATCCAGTAAAACTTGTACCTCTTCCAGTAGTAGCTACCTCTTGGCCAAAAGCAGCTGGCTAATGAGCCTCCATCTAACAAGCCCCATTCTTTCATGACCCGTTAGTACTAAATGTCCCTAAGAAATGCCAGGCTGCCTTTGGCCGAACACAAGTGGAGAAGGGAAGATAGTCATTAGCCCTGAAAGTAGAGTTCAGGGGCTTGGTCTCACCTTGACTGAACCTGCATCGAGAGGACTCTCCGTCTCACCAGGTCTGAGATCTTCGGTTCCCGGCAGGCTAGAAACAGATAAGCCATGCTGTGTGATTCTTTATCATCCTCACTGTTAACCACATGGCATCCAGAATAATACCCGACTCCCACCCTTCTAGACACCATGCATCCATTCCCCGGTCTCTGAGGCTGGATGCACTAGAAAAAATGTCAACAGTGCACTTAGCAAGATTTCAGCTGCTTTTCACCTAGGCTGACAGCTGCCTTTGAAGAATCCAGTAGTCCCTTCTGGAAAAAACAAAAAACAAAAAACTGTTCTGCCGAGGTGACTTGAGACAGCGGCACTTCATAGATTAGGGCCATCTGTTCATGGGAATGGTGTTAGCAAACTAGATCATAATGGGATCAAACTCAAAGTGAAGGCGCCAAAATACAGCCCACAGAGGGAATTAAGAAGTCCTTGTTTAAAACCAGACCACAGGGCCAATTATAAATAAGTCCCGAGTAACCAACCATTCCTTGTCCTGTCTCTGCAATGAAGGTCCCTCGCAGTCACCAGAGGACAACTCGGAGCCCAGTTTCAATTCACTGAAATCTTTCTCTTTTTTTTCTTCCAGGGCAAAGGAATCCTTCCCACCTCACTTTCCCAATCCAGCAGCCAACATTTGTCTAATTAGCAACTTAGAGTACTTTGGTTGTATTAATTTGTAAGAGAAAAGTTGACAAGAACCTCCAAGGACATATGCAACACCGTTCCCATACTTAATGAAATCAAACATCAGGCTCTGCGCCTGGAGGGGGAGTGTCGCTCCTGGCGAAAGTCTAAAGTGATTTATCCCTTTCATATTTATCCCTTTTTCTCTTTTATCCCTTTCCCCGTGATCCGGGTTGTTGACAAACACCCAGCAGAGAGAGTGGAGGGGGGGGCAATGGTTTTTGACAATCTAGGACATGAACCCAATTTTCTTCTCAGTTAAGGCAGCATCAGCCCAGAACAACTAATGGGTAAAGTCAGGGAGAAACTGCATCTCGACTATGATGGTGGGGGTGGGCGCCGGCATCCCTACACAACGGTCCAGGATTTTCTGTTCCCAGTCTATATTTTAAATGTTACTTCCTAGACTGGCTTGCTTTGAGCATGCCATAAGACAGACGCTTTCACTTCCATCTACGCCCACTTCTCCCGTCGTTCATCCAGAGTGCTATCCCAGCTCTTCTTAGTGTCCTTAAATCCCTCTTGACTGCTATGGATCCTACCGTGCCATCTCTCAATTTCAGGACTACTGATCTCTCTCTCTCTCTCTCTCTCTCTCTCTCTCTCTTCTGAACTCTTCATTTGTTCTTCTAACTGCCCGCTAGATGTTTCGAGGTTTGCTGTCTTTGTTTCTAGCCATCTACATCTGCAGCCTTCCCAGCAACACGTGCTTGTTGACTCTTTTATTAGAGACACAACAAAAGCAGCTAGGCAAAGGTTTACAAATTCCATCTTTGGATTTACGTATCTACAACTCGGCCTGGTCATCTTTCCCAACCCGTTCTTCTCCATTACCTTAGAAGAGATGAGAGCGGGGTCTTCTTGGAACCCAGAGAAAAAGAAGCAAAAGTTTGAAAGGATACTCTCCAAGATAAGAGTTGTAAATGATTTTCAGGGGAGCCTACAAGAAGATCTTATTCCAGGGACTTAAAAGCGGGCATAGGAGCTGTCAAAGAATTACATCATCTCTGTACACGTCTTCAGAATCCAGAAACATCCCTGAGTTACCTTTTATGCAAATGGGCTGCTTCCCCGACCACTCTCCATCCTGCTGGCAAGTTCTTTTCTCATTGCCACTGAGAACGTACGAGCCATTGCAAAAGAATGACACGACCGTGCCGATTTTCACGTGGTCCCCATCGAGGAGCCCAGGCCCTCCTGTGATCTTCTTGTACCCATTGGCGGGGCCTCTGAGGTCTGAGCAGTTCTTTTCTTCAAGGACTGGAAGAAGAAGAAGAAGGAGGAGAAGGAGGAGGCGAAAGAGGAGGAGAAGGAGGAGGAGGAGGAGGAGGAGGAGGAGGAGGAGGAGGAGGAGGAGGAAGAAGAAGAAGAAGAAGAAGAAGAAGAAGAAGAAGAAGAAGAAGAAGAAGAAGAAGAAGAAGAAGAAAGAACTGTTGAAAGTCTGAGTCATCCGGTTTTAGAATAGAGTCCTCACACATTTCATTGAATTAAAAATACAGTGGCAGAGCGCCTGCTAACAGCACTGCTTAGAAGGAACTCCGAGAGGAACGTCAGCCCAGAGAAGCATGTGGAAAGCGTGTCTTTGGCTTGTTTTATGGCTTATTCCTAAATCAAGAAATCATTCATTCTAAATATAAATCAGTTAGACACTAAATCTCGGCCTTACATGATATTGTTCCTTTTAGTCTCAAGCTGTGGAAGTTAGGAAAGCTGGACAATGTAAATATGTCACCTAGACTTTTCAATCAATATAGCATGGTCATTGTTTTTTGGGCGAATTGCCTTATATGTTTTACTTTCTAACACCTAGGCAACTAAACCAGACTCCACCAGTTTCCTACTTACTCCGTGTACTCAGAAAGTAAACTGACCTGAAACGAGAGTGCTTATCTAAAATGGATTTAGGCTTTAGTTTTCATCTCCAGGAAGAAAACAGTATGCTGAAACTTTTTGTTTTGTTTAAAAAAAAAAAAACAGGTTGTTGGGGGAGTACTGGAAAGATAGCTCAGCAACTGGGAGCACCAGTTGCTCTTCCAAAAGACCAGGGTCGATTCCCAGCATCCATAGAGTAGCTCACAACTGTCTATAACCCCAATTCCAGGAGGTCTGTCTTCCAGCCTTCAGGCATCAGGCATGTAAGTGGTTCACTGACACAGACGCAGGCAAAACACCCATACATACAAAATAACGCTATATAATATAATTGCAGATCCAGCAGACTTCCCTGATCTCCAAACGGAACTTTCCATCTGCACAGTGAGCATTCATTAGGAAGAAATCTCTCTTCTTTCATTCCTGTCGGACAGAGACTTAAAGTCAAAAATGACATCAGCAGCTATTCTGGGCCTTTCCAGCCATAGCCTGGACATGTTCTATTGGGTACAGAGCAGAACTGCCTGGAACAGACTAGGACATGGTAATGAATACGGAAAGACGGTGAGTCTCCTGAAGAATCCAACTTGCAATTACTGAATTTGGGATTAATGACTTTATCAGCTTCCCTTGTTTCTTTTTTCAATATTTATTGTATTTTATGTATATGAGTGTTTGCTTGCATATATATATATACACACATATATATGTGTGTGTGTGTATATATATATATATATATATGTATATATATTTGTGGGCTACATGTGTGCTGGGTGTGTGCAGAGATCAGAAGAGGAGATTCCTATGCCTTGATTGTTGTGACCCACCAGGTTCTGGGGATGTAATCTGGGTTCTCCACAAGAGCAACAAGTAAGCCCTCTCTCCAGTGCCATCTCTGACTTCTTTTCAGTCATTTCTTCCCAGGCACAGACTCATTCCCCTGGAACAGTCCCCAAGTAATGCGATTGCACCTTCTGCAGGCCTTTCTTCCTGTAACTCACTGCCCCAACTACCTTCCCAGGAATTAATTTACTTGCCCCCAGGCAGGAAAAGAATTTCCATTCAGACAATACCTCTAAAATACTCAAAAATTAAAAAGAAATAAATATTGTTCCTATGTACCACTTGGGAAAATTGCTAGAACCAGCCAAATGAGTAGCTTGTCTCTACTCGGAGACTGTCGAGGCCATATGGCAATAGATCAATCGTAATCTGTGTGCCTGGCGGTTATGTAATATAAGCAGCCCCTCTGGCGAGTGAATCCTAAGCTCCTGTTTTAAGTGTAAGAAAGGGGGCCTCATGGAGCAAGTGGCTCAGAAATCCTCAGATGGCATAACAAGGCACTCCACTTCAGATGGACTCAGAAAACCTCAGTGTTAATGTTTTCAGGAATGCCTCTCCTATGGGAGAAACAGGTAGAGGAAGTGCCCAGTGCTGCTCCCTTCATCCAGTACAGACACATTCAGTTCTGAACACACAGCCAAAAGACATCTGCTGGAACCTGGAGACTATAATAAAAAACACGGTGTGTCCCACCTGCATGTTAAAAACTGTGCAACTAGACACAGCACAGTCACGAGGAAGCTTTAAGTCAAGTTACTGGTCCTTCACGCGATTCAGGACTGAAATCCCTGGATTCGTTCTCCCATAAAATAACCATCAACTGGAGTTTGGAGTCGATAAGCAGCCCGTTGCCTACATGAGGCAGAGTTACTCACTTCGCCATGACCCACAACCAGATTGCCTAGCTCGGGCTTTTATTTAAATCTATGGCAAATTAGTTAGTCTAAGAGCTGAAGTTTGTATAATACAAGCGTTGTTCTTCCTCCACTTGGACCTTTGCTCATGGCCAGGAGAGGCTGGGTGGCATTTAAGGCCAGTCCTAAAACAGTGAAAACCGAAGAACTGAACTGTAGCCACAGCAGCTTCAGCAGACAATAAGAAATCCTTCCTGCTGATGTTTGGGACAGGGAAGCCTGAGAGCCAGCTTTCTCTTTCCTTGGAGGGTGTCACTTTCAGAATATGATAGACTCGATGATTTAGCATGGGCTAGACCCTCAGGAATCGTACATATGTTACATTTACTGTGGGTTTGAACACTGAGGAATTCTTGAACCTTCAAGTCATTCATTTCTCTCACTGGGAAAGCTTTAAAATAAGAATGAAAGAGATGCTAATTTAGAATACATTGCCATCTCTACCCAAGCTGTGAGGATATGACTCTTCACAATGTTTCAGTGTGTACACTTCACAACACGACATTTGTCAAATCAGGTCATATGTATACTTTTCATATAGTGCATCTTACTTCTGAGCTAAAAAAAAGCCTCAGCTAAATCAACAGAGAATTCTGAGAGCACTTACTGGTTTAGGTTATTGCATATATAATGTCACTAGGATAGATCCAAGCATACTGTTAAGTGAAGATCCAATGGACTATTCAGTGGAGTGAATACTCATGTCTCCCTCAAAATCCTTGTGTTGAAATCCTAACTACTCCCGATAAAGTGGCATTCACAGGTAAAGTGTTTAGGAAGAAATTAAACCATGAAGATAGAGCACTCGTGAATGGTATCATTGTCTTTATAAAATGGAATCCAGACAGTTCTCTCTCCTGCCTTCCTGACACCTACGAACTGGGAAGTAGGTCTTCACTAGACAAATCATCTTCTAGTGTCTTGAGGACTTCCTAGCCTCTGTAACTGTGGGAAATAAAATGTTAAATCACTTGATTGGTGCCATTCTGTTGTAGTAACCACAACTGACCTAGAAGGAAGACAAGAACACATTATTGAGTATCAAGAGCGACAGACCATAGGGGCTTCATTAAAGACCTAGAAAATGCAGTTTTATGATACCACTTTAAAAAGTAACTGTGCTGAATACAGTCAAGGAAATCAAAGACAAGATTGATAACTTTATCAGGAAACTTTAAGCCTTGAAATATAACCACAGGGAAAATCCAAAATGGAAAAGTACAATGACAAAATAAAAAATTCAGTGGATAATTTAATAGGAAATCTAATGGGGCTGAAGAGTATTAATAAGCTGAAAGAACACTTTCAAGAAATCATAACTCAGCCTAAATGGCCAAGAGATGAAAATGTATAGAAAAATAAATATGTATAGAAAAATGAATAAATATGTATGTAAATTGATGTTCATGGATGAGAGGCGAGGGAGGAACAGGAACAATGTGCTAAGAGAGAATAGCTAAAAACAAGGACCGATTCATAGTCTCAAATCATCCACAATATGAAGAAACTCACATGTAAATGTACATATATTTACAAAGCAGTGGGAGGGGGAATGAGGAAATAAATTTTAAACTAATCATTATCTATGGCTTATAACACGAAGAATAGCTTTTTCTTTTTTATATTTTGTTTTCAAAATTTGCAGTCCTAAAATATCAACAGACAAGTTTCTTGTTTATTACTGTTAATGGTATTTCTATTGTTAGGTCATGTAAGACAGCCTGGGCCCTCTCTGTTAAGTATCTAAAGTCAACATTTGCTGCTCTGTGCCTTTTGTCAAATGTCCCATAGGCTCTCCATCCCAAGAAAAGTCTCCTTAATATTATGCATGATCATTGACAAAGTTTTTCTTTGAAATCTCTTCAGCCACTAGGCACTGGTAGAAAACAGTGCCTTCTAGCATAAGAGTTCAAATAATCACAATTAACCTAAGAGGTAGATTTGATTCATTCATCCTTCTACTGAATGAACAATGATTGGGAATTAATGTCTCAAAATGTTATTTTTCTTGTGCATAAAGCAGGACTATAACATGTATGTGTTTAGAATGAAAACATAAAAAAAGTTTATTTTTCGGTATTTGCAATTGTTTACAAAGTAGTCAACTACTTTTAAAAGCCGTCTTTCCAAATTGAGAACGCATTACAAAACATCCCAATGAGGGGCCATTATTGGAACTATTAGAGCAGCGGTTCTCAACCTGTGGGTCGTAACTGCTTTGGCAAACCTCAATCTCCAAAATTATTTACATTGCTATTCATCACAGTAGCAAAATCACAGTTATTAAATAGGAAGAAAAATAATTTTCTGGCTGCGGGGTCACCTCAGCGTGAGGAATGGCATTAAAGGGTCACAGCATTAGGAAGGTTGAGAACCACCGCTCTAGAGCTTAATGTAGTATTCCTCTCCATTTTCTTAGCAATGACAATCTTCCAAATTCAAATTCAAGTCTGCCCACTCAGACTTCTGGGCACCAAGTGCAGTGTCTTACTTTCACATTTTAAATCCTACATACTAAAACCTTAAAGCCTTACTCCTACAGCAAACAGCCCCTGGACAGAACTGTCTCTTCTCTGCATTCTCTGGGTCTTCCCAAGCTGCACACCCGCTTACCATGCTCTTGAAGGGAAGTCTAAAACTTGGTCTACCCACCGTTGTCCCTCCTCGTTAGATAGCTCCCTGGGGGTATACAGACCGTCCACATCTCATCAGAGGTCCTTCTCACAGACTTCAAAGCAACCTCCAATCCTCCATGTGTTCTCTTTTTGGAAACCTTTGTATCTCAACATTGGACAGATTCATGATTCTTTTCTCTTTGATTTTTTTCAAGGTCTTTATGTCTCATTTCACCTCAGTGGAATGGATATTTCAGACACAGCCAATAGAGAATTTAAAATATCTCTATCTCTGGATTAAAGGAACTAGAGCCCCTACTTTTATCAGTAGAACATACCATGATGGATAATAAATAGCACATTGCCTTTTGATACTCAGTCTGGGTACACAAACACATCAAATTCAGCACGCCCTTATATACTAGTGCATGAACAAAATAGTCACCAGAAGGGCATTTTTCTAAAAGATTGTTTCAGATGAACAGTTAAAGGCCATCCATATCCTTAGTCCCTTCCTCCCTGAAGGGCACTATATGAGGTGGTTCGTTATGACTTTATTTTACAGGCACACATGGGATAACTTCAAACTGTTCTTGTCTTGGATTCTCCAGGATCCTCCACCAGGTTCCTGCTATCCCTATACCAACCCAAGAGAGCTGCCTTCTACTTCTCCAACTGTGTCTTGCTGCTGAGTGCTGGCACCTGCGTCCTACAGACTGTCTTTGGATATGGAAACTACCTTGCCCAACTTAAGAGAGTGGAAAATTGCCTTGATTTTGTTTCAACCTTTTTCCAACCAAGAGTTACCAATGGGATGGGCATGTTTTGTGAGCTGTAATTCACACTTTGCAGAAGCCTGTGGGATCCGACTGCATTTGGGAATTCAGCAGAAAACACTCTTGACTGATTTCCTCCCCTTTCTCATCTCCTCCAGCTCCTGTACTGTCTGATCCTAGGAGTACTTGCTTTAGCAAAAGCCTGGTGCTTGATCCAGGAGAAAGTAGCCTACGATAGCTCTGCTGTTTCTTAGCCTGAGGCACCAGAATCCTCACACCTTCCCTTCTTGACTCTGTAGACAGTGATGGGAACCTACTGAGGCAATTGTCCCAGAGCCATGAACATGACTGGGTAATGAATTCTTGAAGGAAGGTGAACAGGACGTTAGAGGATAAGCCCTTAGAGAAGGGCTTCCAGCTTCCATAAGTACTCTCATGCTCCAAGGCAGAGATGCATCCCAGCCAAGCTATTGTACCCGAACTGCTCAGGTAGTGTAGAAAACCGGATTTCCCAAGATGAAGAAAAAAGACTTGCCCAGGATTCTCCTTGGTGATTTAATGCTGTCTACATAACATGATTCTATACAGCCTGTGGCATGAAGAAGACCCCTGCGATGGCCAATACTGAATTCCCAATTATAGATCTGAGAGCTGGGTTTAAGTTGATTTAGAGCAAATAAAGTTATATTGTTTTTCTTCCCTCTGATTGGCACAGTAAGAACCACTAATGACAGCTGAGGTGACCAGAAAGCAGTGGACACGAAGATGGCAGCATTAGACAATACGTCAGGACCTTGTGACATTGTCTTCAAGAAGACTGGTCATTGGTTCACACCAATAACACCACTTCCTGCACTCAAATAAGTCACGCTGACTGTGACGGAAGGAAGTTCCTGCTGGAGTTGCCTCGCCCATTCCCTGATGGTTAGCAGGCCCTGGGGCAGAGCCCAGTCATGGAAAACCAACCTGCTCCCTCTTCCCTTCTTTCATTATCCATATAATATTCCTGTCCACAAAAGAAGTATATTTTATGAATGAATCTAGAATTTTAATGTGCTACACTAATCTTCTATAAATATTTATCTTTTTTTTTTCTTTTGCTTAGCTCTCCAGACTCGAAGTTCAGATTTGTAGACAAGAGTGGTGGTTACAAAGCTTTCTGGGAACAAAGAACCAACTTACTTTGTCTTTCTAAAATCTACTGGTCACTTGTTGGAGGACTAGAGAAATACTAATCAATCACTACATATTTAATAAGTGACCCTCACCCATGCCAAGAAGAAAAAGGCATGGACAGGTGCTTTTCTATATCTTTTAAAAACATTTTTATTGTTTAAGAAATACATACATAAATACAATGCATTTTGATGAAGTCTACTCCCTAGTCTCTCATCTCCAATTCCTTCCCTATCCCTCCCCACCACCACCTCCCCCCCACTCTCTCTCTCTCAAACCTGGTTTAGTGTTGCCTGCATGTGTACGGATATGGAACTATCTACTGGAACATGGGGACTTTCAGAGACTGCAACCCTGAAGAAAACTTATTTTCCTCTTCCCAGCAGCCATCAATTGCAGGAGCTTCTCAGCTAGGGGTGGGACTGCATGAGCCCTTCCCCCACCCATGCTGGAACTAGCTGGCTGGAAAGGCTCAAGCAGTTGCGAGAGTTCATGTTTGCAGACAGAGTGGTTTTTCCAAATCAAAACCAGAAACACAAGCAATGTTAGTTGTGACTTATCCTACTAAGGCTTGTGTGCAAACCCCTCCTCGGCCTCACGAACGCACTTACAAATGAAAAGGACCCATCAAGTTGTTTATTCTTTGGGTCTGATTTCTACCAAGCAAAATATTTCTCAATGAAGAAACCCCCTTAGCCAGGGGCGGTGGCACAGACCTGTTACCCCAGGGACTCAGGAAACGGAGGAGGGGATTGCTGCAAGTTCAATACCAGCCTGTGCTACAGCGTGGGCTCAGTATCAGCCCAACTCATCCGGGCCCTGTCTCAAAGTAAAATGTGGCAAGAGGCCTGAGGATATGACCCGATAGCAGGGCACTTCCCAAGCAAATGTGACATCCTACATGTCAGCCTCCACCCTACAAAACTAAAGAAAAAGAAGAATCTTCATAGTTTGAATTGCTAACGGTTGTCACTATAAAAAACTCAGTTTAGTTTCTTTAGGCCGACTGACTCAACTTCTTCTGATAGAGAAAAAGAAGACACCACAAGTAAAGGCATGGGAATAAATACACACACCTTTTCCTGTTAGCATCAGCTTGCCTGTGACTAATGCCTTCGTTCTAAGATCATGTCAAAACATAGCAGGCTAAGGAATAAGTAAGGCAGCCATGGAGGCTGTCAGTGATTTGTGCAGGGTGTGAGGACCTCAGCAAACACCAGCTGACAGCAGAAGTTGGCTCTAGTATGGATGGCAGCACCGATCCCGTGAGGCAAAGCTGCTGCAACTGCCCTAATACCACTTAGCCAGGGGTGTGGCCTGAGAGAAAGCTTCCTGATTTACAGGTAGGACGCCAAGTGAAATAGACCGAGATTCTAATTTAGATGTTCTGCCCAGGGTAACTACTGGAGACTTGGAATTAGAGTTCCCAGTTTTATCACATTTGTGCCATCTCTAAGCTACTAGACAGTGATTGCTACTTAGCCAGGGCACTTGTCGTAGTCAGTGGAGTGCGGCCGGCATATCAGGCCTGAGTCCATACGTTATAGCGGAGGAGACATTGAGAACAGACTCAGAAATGCCTCCTCGTGACAGGAGCAGCTGTGTGCCACACTGTCTGGAAATGCTAGGTAGCAGTTTGAATAAATCTTTAAGAAGGTCCCAAATCCCTTCAGAGACAGCATTGCCTCGCTCCATGAGTACTGCTGTGGCGTCTACTCATTTCCATGGCCTTACCCAGGGACTGAAGAAGAACATAAGAGTAAGCATGTCTGTCTATCTGTCCTTCTATCCATCCATCCATCCGTGTGTGTACATATGCACGTGTGCACTCACACCAAACATAAAGTCTCCAGTTTGACAGTTTATAAAGCAACAACATAGATGTTTCAGATTACGAGTACCCTTCAAAAAATCAAGTGCAAACAGATGGTGATCTAATTGCCTAGCCAGCACAAGCCCATCCCTTGCCAACTTGAGGCCTAAACACATGACTTTTAAAACATACCTTGCCCTCCTGCCCCTACAAGGTTCTTATCCATTTCACAACGCAAAACGAGTTCAATACATTCCTTAAATCTCAGTAATCTTCATTTTCTCACTACTGCTCAAAAACTCAAAGGATTTTTTGAGACTCAAGACAAACTCTGGGACATATGAGCCGCTGTGAAATTTAAAAAAAAAATCCATACTTCTAATATTGGCACAGAGTAAACATTCCCAAAGAAAAGAGAGATGAGAGCAAGCCAGCCCAAAATGCAGCACAAAGTCATACATGGTAGTTTCATGACCAGTATCTGGGGAAATGCTGTCCTTCATGAGCTCCAAGAAGCTTGGAAAGCCCTGGCCCTCTAGCCTTCTGTTTGCCCAGCTACATCAATGGCTCTCTGACCTTCAAACTTCATACCAGATTTTCTGGGTCTCCACTTTACAGAGAGCAGATGATGGGGTTTCTCAGTCTCATAGTCATATAGGCAGTGTGTATCTATGTGTATGCATGTATGGATTACACACACACACACACACACACACACACACACAAAGGATATAGAGAAGAAAGGAGTCTGGGTCAGAATAAAATAAATTTTTTCACCCCTAGATAACCTGTGGTGATCTTTGTCTAATCTCCTCAACACCTGCTATTTTTTATTATTCTTATTATGTTTCTTCTTATTTTTTAAATAATTAATTATTATTATTATTTATATCATTCTTGATTTCACAAATGGTCTATAATGAAGACAAAATGATGAATGAAGAAGTATATTTGCTTTTTGGCAAATTTTAGTCATGAAATACTCGTGAGAGCCGAGTTACCTACTGAGCAAAAGTTGGGGTTGGGATTCTCCCCCTATGAGAGTATCTGAGCCATGTAACAAAGGACATGGGTTTGACGTCAGTCCGAGTTGTCACCCTATGATCTAGCTGCTGTAGGAGTTGGAATGGAAGGTATTAGTTTCAATTCTTAGCATACTCTTTATATCCACCCAACCTCACCAAAATCAAGGAAAGAGCCTGTAACAGTTCGGTCTTTGTTTGGACAAAGCATTAGCCTCCTCTCTAAGGATATTCTAAAACCTGACTCAGCGCGAAGCCAGTGCTCAGAGACAAGCAGACTATGGCCTATTTCCTCTTCCACACTTTTCTTGTTGTTGGGTTCATGCTTGAATTTGGTACTTCGGGACTAAAACAAGTGTGTTTTACTCTCTTGAAGGTCCTCACTGAACAGAAATAATAACACTATTTGATGACACAACCTTCACCCAAATCTCTTTTTATCCCCTTCCAGCCAGTAGAATTCTGCTTCCCTGATGTTTTCCAGCCTTCTGTGGGTGTGAATGAGGTGTTACCATGTGAAGCTGGCTTGGATGACACACACTGCTATTTATTCATCCGGCAGCAATTTGGAGACTGGGCCTTAATTGGCTATTTGATCTTAATCAGTATTATCTTGGGCCTCTGGTACACTGTGTCTTTCAAATCCTACTTTCCGGTGCTTGGATGGCCTATTTAAAACTGCCCGTGTCCAAGAGACGGTCAACACTGACAAATTTTCAGAAAGCCTTAGCTGTTTAATTTTCTTTGTTGTTCAAATCAACCTGGAATATTACTGTGATAAAGTAAGTGGGTCACTTTTGTGATATGAGATGCTTGATAGATCTGCTTCTGGATCTGCTTGGATATAACAGTCTTCTTTGGCTTTTCCCAAAATTTCAGGAGCTTTTTTTGAGTCACTGTCAAGGTGGATACAGGACTGGAAAGCTCAGGAAGGAAAGTGTTTGCCACACAAACATGAGAACCTGAGTTCGAGGCCCAGAACCCACATGGAAAAAGTGTATGGAATGAGCTTGCAATTCCAGCATTGGAGAAGAAGAGACAGGAGGAACCCTGCGTCTTTCTAGCCAGGCAGGCTAGCTGAATGGGAAAACTCCAGGTCAGGGAGAGATGCTGTTGAATAGTCAGATAGATGGCCTCTGAGAAAGATGCCTAGCTGACTCTGGCTTCTACATGCACATCTGGAAATGTGTGTATATGCGCGCACACACACACACACACACACACACACACACACGAGGAGCTGGGCACAATGGCCATTGCTGGAATCTCAGGACTTGGAGATTAAGGCAGGAGGACTGCAACCTTGAGGTCAACCTGGGTGACAAGAGTAAGACCCTGCCTTAAGAAAAAACTTATTTTTTAGCACGTGGATGCCAACAAGAATGCCTTGGAATTTACAAAGAAGACATTTTCAACTTTTGAAGTTGGTAGAAACCAGGTAAAGAATGTTCCCCAAGGCAGGTCTTTAAGAAAGATGGAAGTTTCGTGGCCTATGCTTGGGGCTGGAGTTCCTGTGGGACTGTGGTCCCAGGAATGCTTGTTTCCATTTTACAGTATTTTTTTTTAATTTGGTTTCTCTGTATAACAGTCCTGGCTGCACTGGAACTTGCTTTGTAGAACAGGCTGGCCTTGAACTCACTGAGATGCGCCTGCTTCTGCCTCCAGAGTGCTGGGATTGAAGTTGTGTGCTACCTCCACCTGGCCCATTTCAGGTTAATTCTTTGGTCCCCCTACTCTCTGTGGGCACACCCCATTCCAGCTCTAATGAATTACCTCTTAACCCAAGACCTACATAAGATCTGCCTCCTGCATTAAGTACTGCCTCAGTGACTTCATCTGCCAAAACAAAAGCCAAGAGGACAGGGACAAGGAGCAGGCAGATGGACCCAGAGCCTGAGAAGCCCAACAGTAGGTGGCCCTTACCACGCAGTCGGCTCCATCCCATGTTTGTGGGAGCAGTTCAGCGAGTGAGTAATTTCTACATCTTTACCTGTTTCTCCTATTTGGGGGAGGGGGGCACTGTTTGCTGAGCTCTGACGAGGAAACCACTCCCCCCACCCATTACACACCCTACATGAAGCAAGAGACAGAGGGAGGAGGAAGAGGGCTGGAGGGCAGATGGCCATGATCAATGAGTGCTATAGGTATGGATAGAAATATCACATAAAACTCCATTAACTATACAGCAGGAGCGAGGAGTGGAGGGAGGAGAAAATGTGGTTGGGATGTATCGTATGAGAGAAGAATCTATTTTCAATAAAAGTTCAAATTTTTTTAGCTATGTAGGAAAGAAGAAAATGGATTTAAAAATTAGTTTATGAATGAAATTAGACTACTATAAAATTTAAAAAAGAAAGGTAAAATATATGGTCATTTTTTTCTTTCATGTACCATGTCTTAATGAGATTCTATCCTAATGTGTCATTTTCATTACTGTCATTAGTCATTATTATAAATAATATGGAATATTTTAGTGATTTATTCACTGGAACTTTATAATAAATTTTAAATGACATTTTATTTAAAAGAGGCATTTATAATAATAATTTTTAAATAATGGCTCCTAATGCTCAACTCGGTCTTGCATAGATCACTAAACTTCATCCACACAGATGCCATAGAAGCGACCTGGTATTATTTTTCTGAAATTTCTAATTTGGAATATGGAGGCTCATACACATTAAACTATTCATTCAAGGCTGGCAGGTGGGGAAACACAAACTCATAGTCAACCCAAAGTCATCCAGCCTTGAATTCCAAGGCCTCCATGCAGGCATGCACCACCTCCCTTTAGACAAAGATGTACCCATCTTCCACATGCTCAGGGTGAGAGGCCTTTGGAACTGAGAAAAAGGGTGGTGGGTCTGTGTGTGTGTGTGTGTGTGTGTGTGTGTGTGTGTGTGTGTGTGTGTGTGTGTGTGTGTGCCTCACCTGCCAGACCTCAAGACAGTTCAAATCAACCCCACGCCATTTGGTTAACCCATCTAAGATGAGACAAGGCTGCTGCCCACTAGGGTCTCCTACAGTCCCTTCGCATCAGCATTGGGGTTTCCACAGACCCTCCCAAAGTTCACAGTGGCTCGTTTGGATGAGAAACTCCGGCTGTTGCTTTGAAGCTGGAGAAGAAAGTGCATCTCTTATCCTGCTCTCTCTCCTTGGTCCTTGGGACAGACCAGTGGGAAACCTCCTGAGACTCCAAAAGCCCAGTGAGTCCAGATCCACCGTTTTACTTTAATTGGTGAGGACTGGTTTGCTTTGTTCCGAGGAGCGTCAGAGCCTGCAGTGTGAACATTGCGACTGAAGATTTAGCCCATTTCATCGGCCTTCATTAGGATGCAGAGGGAAAGCCCAGCTCTGTCAACTGGGCCAGAGGAACAAAGGCAACATGGAAATTGGAGCAGGCGATGAATCTCTCACTCTCCACTCTTTCAAAACAAGCTTCAGACCATTTACTAGAAGACTTGCTTTCTCCTTGTGCTCCACACAATGAAACAGGAACCCTCAGAGGAAAGAAAGGCCCCGTTTTCTCACATGGTGGCCCGGGGATCCTGGAGGTCGCTGAGGGTGTTGGCAGGAGATGAGCTGAGTCTGAGGGATAAGGAGGGGCCATTCCCCTTAGTTAGGTTTCCGAGGTCACTCAAGAGCAGGGGAAAGGTTTCCACCTTGGGAAAGGTCTCAGGGAAGGTGAGGCTGAGAGCTCACATCTATGGGCTGTTTTATCAGGGGCTTTGACATCCTCCTGGCCACAGGAATGAAGTCAAATTCCATACATCTAAACCAGGAATTTCCTCTTCGGACTGAGGGTTCCTTTGAGTAGAAGCTCGCTTCCAGATTGTTGAGAATAGCCCCTAGTTTCTGAAATACAGTTCTCATTTTGAAGAGCAGCAGTTATATTAAGCATCATCCTGTAGATTTGACACAATGGTGGTAAGGTCCATTAAGGGAAAATTGGTTCCTTTCTGGTCAAGAGAAAAATCAGACTCTGCCATTTTAAGCTACCCCAAGTATAAAGGAATTAGCCCAGACAGCCCACTCAATCATCTGGCCAAGGGACCATCCTCGGAAGGCAGGAGCACTGCTGGAGGCAGGCTCACTTCAGACCATGCTAAAAGACCCTTTTAAAGAGTGTCAATACCTTCCCTTCCCAGAATTCCTGCCCAGCATACTCTGTTGCAGAGCGAAGTCTATCCACTTTCCCAAATCACTCAGGAAAGTCTAACTTTTTCTTTTCTTCTATGCCATTCCCAGCGATGCTTTCCCCAACACGCAGGGCTTCGTCCTTCCTCTACAGCCCACTCCTCAACCATCTGTCTGCCTCCACACGGCTGCCCTCCATGCTGGCTCAATTCAAATGATATGGGCTCCCCCTACCCTTCCCTTCTCCATTATTGTCCTTCGCACAGCTGCTAAGATTTAGTGCTTCCCTGACGGGGATTTTTTTTTCTTTTAAACTCTAATAAACTTGTTCTTTTTGAATAAACATTGACTCTCCAGGTTTTCCTGCCTTTTTAATCCTTTTGTCAGCAGGGAAAAAAAAAAAAAGAACCCATCCCTGCAACCCTAGATAGTATCAGATTGGTTAAAAACAAATATTCTAGTGCCTCTTCAGCAATGGCTCTCAAAAATATAAGCATGTATGCCCTATGAACAAAGAGTCCTCTTCATAATAACAAAATATTTCAAACAATAACAAGTCCATCTCAAGGGCTTAGATTAGTGCACATTTTCACATTCACCATAGAATAGTCAGCAATCATTTTGTCCGATAAAAAGTCTATGCCACGAACATTGACAACACATTGAAAATTTCTAAGTGTGCTTTCATCTACTTTTGTTTAAAACAGAGTCTCCCAGCTTCTTCCTGCTGGCACCGGGGCTGAATTCCAGTCTCAGAGCCTGCCCTGTGTCTTGAAGGACGTTCAGCAGCATCCCTCAGCCCACAGGATGCATTTGCGCCCAATTTGCATCCAAATCATCTTTCAATATTGCCAAATGTCATCTTTGCATGGAGATGGAGGACAAAGTCACCCCAGTTGAGAATCCCTGATTTAAAGTATGATTTCAATAACTAACTTAACTTTGCATATCTTAGAAAAAATCTGAGAAACATAGACCTAGCGATCCTCAAAGTGGTTCCTCTGAGAATAAAGATGGGTCAGGAAAAATAATACTTCACTTTTATTTTATATACCTGATGCTGCTCGAGCTCTTAAAAATAATTGTGTGTGATGTACGTGTGTGTGTGTGTGTGTGTGTGTGTGTGTATGCATTTGTATATGTGAATGTTGGCATGCACAGGTCATGGCACATATATGGAAAACAGAGGACAACCTCCAGCATTGGTTCCTGTCTTCCACCTTTGAATCAGGGATTCTCCACCCCTGCCCACACACACTGCATACACTAGGACCATCACTAGGAATTCTTCTGCCTCTGCATTTCATTTTCCCATTGGAGCACAGAGATTGCTGATGTGCACAGTAACACATCTGGCTATATGTGAGCCCTGGGGGTTTAACCTCAGGTCCTCACACTGTGTAGCAAACATTTTACCCATGGAGTGACCTCTCAGATCCCTATTTGACTTTTTTTAAAATATATGCTTCTTCGGGAATGAAGTAGAAAAATCTATTCCTATTCTACTCCCATTCACAGGCATGAGAAATGAGAGCATCTAATGTCAGGACCATGTCTGGAATGGAGGAGCAGATGCACCTTACCTGGCAGAAAGGACTCTGGTAAGCAGAGGCCATCAGTCACCTGGACTCTTACCACACTAGGTAGTATCTGCATCTGAGCTATCACAAGCTGTGTGAGAAATGTGTGATTGTGACTCCCAACTCTGAATTTGCTGGGGACCAGGCTTAAAGGCACATCCATAAAGGGCTGGACTCTTGTCCGTCCTGGCTTTGTTATTCTTGAAGCTGCCTTTAAAAACAAGTGCCAGGTCCAATTAGGGTATTTTGGAGTTTGGAGATTCTCCAAATGTTTGCTTGCATTTCTTGCTAATTTTGAAAGAATTCCCTTTGGAAATATTGCTCCAGTCCATTGATATCCTCAGAAGGAAAACAGGAGTACACACACATACACACACACACCCCATACAACATACATACACACACACCATACACACATGCACACACACCACACACACATACACACACACCATACACACATGCACACACACCACATACATATACATACATGCACACATACCATACACACATACACACACACCACACACATATACACACACACCACACACCACACACACATACACACGCCACACACATATATACACTAACACACACACACACACACACACACAAACACCTGCTCTGTTTTACTCTCCTCATGGACAGACTGCCAGGAACAATGGCTAAGATCTCTTCTGAAATAGCAAGGTCAACTGCCTGTCTGAATTTTGGGGATGTTTTGCCAACTGATTGAGTTAGAATTTACCCCAAACTTCCAATCAGGAAAATTAGACCTGGACCTTACATAAAATAAGAAAATTTTAATTTCCCAGACTGCTGGTAGCAAGTGACAGGTCAGATGTCCACACTCAACCCCTCACCCAGCTGTAACTATAGTACTGGGGGTTACAGTTTCTGAACTGCATTTTGAAAACTAAAAATGGAGAATTAAATCCCTTGACCATCTCCCTAAGGGGTCGTGGTGGTTGTTTGTTTGCAGTTTTCATTTGTTGGTGACTTTTTGTTGTTTGCAGTGCTGGGAATCTATGGCCAGGCCTTGCACGTGCTATGCACGCACTCCATCACAAAGCTACATCCCAACCTCCTTGGTATTTAAAGGGATTTGAGACAATTTATGAATCAAGCTACCATCCACGTGCCTTATGCTACATTCTTTTTTCATGATGCTTGTTTTTCTTTTGATAGAATAACTTTACAGGAAAAACAAATCCACTTTTGACTTGCAAGCCACTTATGCATAGCTTAGTCATAGCATCTGGAGCAATTTGCTTTTCTCTCCTGATTTGAAACAGCTCTTAAACGTGTCTGGCTTATGTGGCCATGCTTGGCTTTTTTCTAGTGTTACCTCTGTCTATCAAAACTGTAGCTAGTCATTCAGAAATCAAACCTTCCTTCTCTTCATTTCCCTTCTGAGTCTCAGAGTTTGCACTGTCGAAACTCTAGACCATATATACAAATCCTTGAAATAAGGAGGAAACAACACTGCTCTCATTCACCTTACATATTACACTGAAGCCTCAACTAAGGGAGTGTCCATGAATCTCAGCATCATCTTCTAAGCCTCTTACACAGTGACACTCGGGTCAGCTGTGCCAAACCAGAGATTTTAGCAGAACACAGTGACGTCCTCAGAGACCCACTGTTGAAACAGCACTGCTTGTAAGAAATGCTAGAAAACATTCACCTGAAAAGCACAGCACTTTCCCAGAGGGCTCTCAGACAGCAGCAGAGCACAGAACATGTGTGCACTGGGTAGGAATGACTGGAGAAGACACAGTTGGTGCTCTGCCATTGAAGCCCTTTCTCCTGCTCCTGGGTTCTCCTTTCCCTCCCCCATTGAATCGTGTGGCCTATATGATCCTCTCTGGGTTCCTGGAACCACACGGAGCATCTGCTCAGGAAGCCAGGCATATGTTCTAGCTTCCTTTCTGTTGCTAAGATAAAACACTCGGACCCAAAATAACTTAGGGAGGAAAGGGTTTATCGCTTTTACACTTCCAGGTCACAGTGCACCATTGAGAAAAGTCAAGACAAGAACTCAAGTCAGGAGCCTGAAAGCCGGGCCCCTTGCATTACCTCCAAGCAGGGAACTTGCTACTGCCCAAGGAAGTGCAACAGAAACAATCCAAGAAGGCTGTTCTCTGTCTCATTTGTAGGCTCAGGCTTAGCAAGGTTTCTTCCAGAGCCCAGGAACACAAGCCCAGAGAATGGTGCCAAGCTGGGCCCTGCTACGATTGATTAACATAGAAGACATCCCCCCACAGGCAGGCCTGTGCCTGTCTGATCTGGACAAGCCCTGAGCTGAGACTCCCTTCTCAGGTGACTCTAGGTGGCATCAAGTTGACAGTGAAGCTAACTAAGACAGCATGCCTGAGTCCACATTTCCCCTCTCCCCTAGGGCAGTCTTGGCTAGTGACCAACTGCTCTGCGGATAGAAGAACCCAATACCGTGCCTCCACTTCCCTGGCATTCCATATTTCACTACTACCAAGCAAGCAGTGGGCCTGGGATTTTTCTTGAAATTGCGTTTTGCTTGACTTTGTTCCATCTCCAGTCAGTTCTCCCAAGCCGTAAGAGCTGGTCCTTCCGGCCTTACTGGCGCACGCCCCAGCTCTGGATCTATGTTGAGGAGCGCTGCTCAGGACATTCTCTTCCTCCACTTGTCCCCAAACCTTCACTCTTGCTCTGCACATCTCATTGAAGACTGATAGCTGTTGACAATGGCACTAAGTTTAGGTCTCAAATTTCCGTGAGGACACGCATTATACATAGGATCTTGGCTACCAGGCACCATAATAAATGATTTCTGGACGAGATAATGAAGTTTCTCTTTGCCAATGGCATGATCCTCGGTACCACATGGAGAGTTGGAAGTTGTGATGTCTTGATACACATACCCCTCAAGGCCAAAGGCTATGCCCTGTGATATGTATAATTAAATTCAATAAGCTAGAGTTTCTCCCTCTGACAAAAGCTCAAAACTACTATCAGAAAAGAATCGTTTCCTGCCTTTTCAGGGACATAATTTAAAAATTCCTGCTGCTTTGGCGTGAGTCATTTGTTTGAGTTGGTTTCTCCTGGTTTCCATTTTTTTTGAGGGCCCCAGGTTACTGAGGGCTGCTATCACTCTGCTTTCGACTGTCCATAAGAACCAAAGAGCTAGAGATTTAATGAGAGAGTTAATCCATGATACAAGGAATAAAGCCGTAGTTCAGAGGAAAGATGTGTGTTTAGCATGAATGAAATCCTGGGTTCGGTACCTAGCACCCAAACCAAGAAAGAGACATGAGGAAGGAAGGAAGGAAGGAAGGAAGGAAGGAAGGAAGGAAGGAAGGAAGGAAGGAGAAAGGGAGGGAGGGAGGGAGGGAAGGAAGAAGGAAAGAAGGAAGGAAGGAAGGGAGGGAGGGAGGGAGGGAGGAAGGAAGGAAGGAAGGAAGAAGGAAGGAGGAAGAAGAGAGGGAGGGACAGAGAGGGGATGGAGGGTGGGGGAAGGGAGGGAGGGAAGGAAGGAAAGCAGGAAGGAAGGAAGGAAGGAAGGAAGAGGATATGGTTTAGGACACTGGGGAGATGGCTCAGTGGGTAAACTGCTCGCTGTGAAGGCATGATGGCCTAAGGCTGGATTCCTAGGATCCATTTTCTTGAAAATCATTATAACAGGACACATCCACAGTCTCGATGCTGTGAGAAGCAAAGAGGAAGACGGCCTTGCTATCTGAACAGACTAGCCGATTAATGAGTTCCACATTCAGTAGAGAAAAATAAGAAGGAGAACAATAAAGGAAAATACCCAACATCAAACTCTAGCCTCCATAGGCACACACACATCAGGATGACAACGATGTCAACAACTATGACTCGGGTGCCCATATGATGTGCCATCTCAGACATACCACTGGAGACGACAAGAAACCCAAGTGCTGTGAGCCCCCAGATCCCTTTGCATGCCCCACTAACACCCAGACTCACACTTACAGTTTTCACAGCGCTGCCCAGTGTAGCCAGCCAGGCAGGCACACTTGTAAGACCCAGTTGTGTCAAGGAGGCACGTGCCATCGTGGAAACAAGGGGACGAGGAACAGGCTGAAAGAGAAAGGCATCCGTCAGCGTCACCTCCGATAGTGAGTACACCTCCCCAAACCTGTAATCTGAACCAATGTGTTTTCCCCAACTTCTTACAATGTTATTGTTCATCTTACTGAATTCATGACATTGTGATTTAAGAATGTAGAAAATACACAGATATTAAGTGCCAAATGATGCGGATGCTGTTTAATATGTATGAAACACTTAAAAGTGTGTCCAAGGTATCACATATTGCTTAATACTATTTTAAGGTGTGTTATATTTGTTTATGCTATGGAAAATTTACTTAATGATGCGAACATGTGTTGCATTCTTTTATGTTGCATTTGTTTAACTCTGTGAAGCTGTGTTACTTTGCCTGACTGAAAGACCTGATTGATCTAACAAAGAGCTGAACAGCCAATAGCAAGGCAGGAGAAAGGATAGGCACAGCTGGCAGGCAGACAGAATAAATAGAAGGAGAAAAAGAGAGAAATGAGGTTGAGGAGCAAGAGAACAAGAAGAGGAGGATGCCAGGGGCTAGCCACTCAGCCACACAGCCAGCTGTGATGTAATAGTGAAATAAGATATTCAGAGGTAAGAAGGGAAAAGACCAAAGGCAAAAGTAGATGGGATAATTTAAGTTAAGGAACACTGGCTAGAAATAAGCCAAGATAAGACTGGGCATTTATAAGTAAGAATAAGTCTTCATATGGATTTATTTGGGAGCTGGGTGGTAGCCCTCAAAGAGTCAAAGAGTAAAAACAACCAAAAACACCCACACACAGAATGCAAACCACAGAGCATTACACAGTGAAACAGCACCGTGCATGCATTCTCTCTCCCACAGGGACTGAGCAGGTTCTTCCTCCAGGTTTTACAACCAGAGAACAAACAAATGCTGGATAAAGAAGAATCTTCCCCGGTGTAGCTGTCTGCAACTGCACAGGCAACTCTGGTGATGCAGCCTTCGGGGACCGTCACCAAGCGGGGGTACGCTTCCTGAGTGAGTGGGTTCCTGAGCGGCTTCCTGGGTGGCACATTTCCTGTAAGGATCCCTCACCAAGTTCCTGCAAGAAACCCTAAAAAGTTCACTATTTCACTAAACCAGAACTGAATGGTTTTGGGATCTTGGGGTTTTATGGAAGCTTTTTTTGTTTTGTTTTGTTTGTCTGTTTTGGTTTTTGTTATTTTTTTTCCAAGACAGAGTTTCTCTGTGTACCTCTGGCTGTCCTGGAACTCACTCTGTAGACTAAGCTGACCTCAAACTCACAGAGATCCATCTGCCCTTGAATGGGTTTTTTTTTTTAGACTCCCCAAGAAGTGTTACTCAAGGTAATGGATCAGATCTCTTTACTGCAGTGGCCTAATGTGGTTGTGAAGTTTCAAGAACACACATAGTATCAGTCTTTTCAAATCTTACCACAGCTCAGAACCTGTGGCTTACTGAGCACCTAAGGGACTTTCTTTTCCTGCAAATGTCAATGAGAAACATTGATGTATGTGTTAGCCCTCATTTCTACACTCATGTATGCTGATGTAGGAGAACTGTGTCCCTTGGCTCAGATCAAGGAAACAGTAGTAAGAGCCCTGGAGAGCTACAGAGACACAGAGGACTTCCTGTTTACTGGATCAGGGCTGTGTAAAGGAGGGTGTACAATGCCTAGCATCTGAAGCACAATGCAGTTGGTTTATAGTGGACAAAAGAAGTGCTACAGGGTAGCCAACAAAAGAGCAAAGCCATAGTTCAATGGCAAAAGAGAAAGGGAGCAGAGAAGAGGGAATGTGGACAGGGCCCGCTGGACAGATTTCAAAGCACAAGTTTGGGACGGGTGACCTTAGCCAGAGGGAATAACTCAAGAGTAAGTCAACAGTTGGGAGTGCTTGAGGGACAAGAGGTGGTACTGCCTGCTGTCAGCCGGTGCTCCTCAGAGGGGGAAGAGGCTTCTTCATGCACAAGGACACAAATAACAAGCTACTGCTGTCACCCTGGCTACCTGGACAGCCAGCTCTGGCTACGTGTTCCAAACATCCACTGACGCTTCTCATGGTATCTCCTCAGTCTTTTCTGCAGGGTGCCATTATAGAATGAGGGCACAGCCAGAGACGGAGCACACGCCACTCCAGCAGCCAAGCAGCTTTCCCTGCATTGCACCATGGGACACAGCAGGAGAAGGAACCAGACACTTGGCCAATAAGGAACAACTGTGCAGAGCTACTGCGAGCACCATCTTCAAGGCAGGGAACGGTGGGCAGTCAGGATGCTGGTCTTGGCAGAGGGTACAGTTGAAGGGACCCTGATTCTGTGACCTCTTATCTCCTCCTTCCCGGAGACTCTCCCATTAGACCGTCCTCCCACAGCCTTCTGAGAGACAGCTGGTCACTGCACATTGGCTCTTTTCCTCATTCCTCTTACTTGGTAGCTTTAAAATTTGGCTTTAAAGCAGAATCTTCTCATGTCAACCATGGGAAATCCAGACTCACAATAAGGAGAGCTGAAGTGATTCCTTAGAATTCAGTATTTTGTCCAGATGGTCCATTCTTCCTCTAGATATGAGCAAATATGACCAGGTAGGGCCGGATTGAAGTGAACGTGGAAGTAGTCAAGTAAATAGCATTTAAGTTTGAGATTTTAAAAAATATATTTCTGGGCCTGAAGAAATGACTTGGAGGTTAAAAGCATTGAACCTGGGTCTTCCAGAGAACCCAGGTTCAAGTTCCAGCACCCACATGACAGTTCATAGCTGTCTGTAACTCCAGTCCCAGGTGGTCTGATGTCTTCTTCTGGTCCCTGTGGGCACCAGGCATGCACATTTTACACAGACTTACATGCAGACCAAACACCCATACACACAAACAAGTATTTTTTAATTCTAATTTTTAATGAATATTGTGCATTTTGATCATTTTTCTAACCTCTCTCAGCCTTTCCTGCCCCCTCCTAAATCCCTTCTTGCTTTCCTATCTCTCTTGGTTTTGCATGTTTATTTTTGTGACCCACCGAGTTTAATTGGGGGTTGCTGGTCTGGGAGTTATTACTGGAGCATGGGCTCCACCTAAGACTGGCCACGTTCATTTCCAGGCTCCTGGCTTAGGCGGTTCAGAGTGCTTGGACCGTGCAAGCTTCTTCTTCCAGAGTGTCTTTAAGGATCTTCCCACCTTTTCTTCCTTTTATTATTTCTTAGAAAACTGAGGCCCAGAGAGGCAGAAGAGATTTTCCAAAGTCACACAGCTTGGTCACAGGCTCTTCATCATGAGTAGCCGGCCTCTTCACATAGTTGCTGAAGTCAAAAGCTCTGATACAAATCCCAGACTCCACCCTCATACCTACATAACACTGCCCCTGCTATGTATGCCTTGTGTGACCTCCTCTGGATGTGGGAGGCATAATTTCTCATTCCACTTTTGGGTGAGCTTTGCCGAAGGGAGAAAAGAAAAGCCCTCATCCTTCCTCTTTTTTCTCATTACATACATAGGCTGCTTCTGAGAGCTGGGCATCCTAATTTTGGATAAAGATGAGCAAGGAGACCTAGAAAGGTGCTGTTAGGGAGCAAGGCATCCTTCGCTACAATTATCACTGGACTTTTTACCTGTGATCTCCTCAAAGACGGCATGGAATCCATCGAAGTTCTTGGAGCCATCTGAGCGGAAAAGGACGTGGAGGGAAGAGCCTGTGCTCCTAATGGGAGCTGGCCGCTCGTTGCCACAGAAACGCTTGATGATGGGGCTGTCACTGTTGTCCCCATCACGAATCTCAACATAGTCATACTGGCACATGTAGTCAAACTCCAGGCTCAGCATGCCAAACCTGCATGGGGAGAGGGTGACAGAAGGAGCAGGTGGGCCCAGGTCTGTCCTGAGATCCAGCGGGGGGGTGGGGGGGTAGGGGGGTGGATTCAAGGTCAGATGATGACGTCATGGAGACAAACTCTAATACAGAAAACAGATAATGAAGAATGAGACCTGGGACAGGTGCAGAATAAACCAATAAGATTAGAAATTAACTCAGATGGAGGAAAAAAGGTTACTATTAGGTAAGGCCTATCTGAAAGCCTAAGTCCAAGCAAGATTTAAGCAATGCAATGGAGTCAGACTTGTGAAGGTCTTGGGTAAGAGTCACGTAGGGAGGAGAATCTGTAAGTGCAGAAGCCCTAGTAGCCGCAATGAGTGTGGCATGTATGAGCACCTGGAAGAAAACCAAGGCCGCTGCAAAGCTGTGAGTGAAAGAGGAACAGAGAGCGAGGCTGGGAGTGGAGGAGGAACTGAGAGCTAAGGCCAAGCAGGAGAGCCAGAGTTTCTTCACCCTGCGTTCCCAGGGGTTCAGATTTCATTATACGTTCAGTAGGCAGCGGGTGACAGGTTTCAACAACGGGATGATGGTTGGATCATTCTGAGAGGAGGAAATGGTAGCATTGCTCACAGTGGAAGCAGGGAGGCGAGGAAGGATCCACGACCTGTCTCAGGGAGAACTGGTGACCCCTGCAGTAAAACTGTGACAGTGGGCGAAAGGGGATGCAGATGGCTTGGGGGTCATTTTCCAGGCAGGGAAACAGATTTGCACAGCAGCATGGATGTGGTAGGTGCCGTAAATGGAGCACTGGGATTGACCACTGAGCTTTGGAGAAATATTCTACATATGCCTCCCAACGTCCCCACCATTTCAGCTGTCCCTGGCCAGAAGGCCCGTAGTTAAGTAAGTGGCATAAATCCCCTGTTTCTGTGCTTCTCCGGGACTCTCAAATAGCTGACATGTTTCTTCCATTTTATTTTAGGAGAGGTTTATTTTTGTGCCCTGAGTCCTAGAGACACTTTCAGAGGTTCTGAAATAACCATTTGTCTTGGTGCCTGAACTCCTGAAATATTAACTTGTTATATTTAACATCTGATTTCTCATCCCCACAAACCCAGCCCAGAGTTCATTAAGCAGAAGACCAAGGCCCCTCACTGACTCCTTAGATCAGTTTTTGTCTAGAAAAACCAACCATCGAGTTTCATTCCCAAGTCTAGGTCCTCGGTGTGTGGGGACCAGATATCAAGTCCGGTTTGGCTAAGGAGGATTTAAGAAGCGGTCTAGATTGCTTCTCCTGGTCAGTTTTGATGCCATGTTGCTCCTTTCGAAGGGCAGGAAGCCATTTAAGAAGCCAGTGGCATGTGGCAATATTGGCGTGAATTGGTTCACTAAGGAAATACTTACCGAAGGTTCATAACTCAGAGAACCAGGGGTTTTAATCACCTGGGTCTCATCACTAGCTAGAGAAGAACAATATTCCCAGAAGTTATATGAGCGACGGGATCATTCCATCCCTTGAAAGGATGAGAACTACTTCCAGGAGGCAAAACTACCGGGAGAAGAATGGTGCCAATGTCTCACCCCTGGTCACCGAGACACAGGACCCCTCCATCCCACCCCAGTTTCTCATAGGCTCATCATTTCTGGATCCGGCACCTTACCTCAACTGAATGATAAACCCAGGTCGGGCATGAATGGTCCATTCACAGTGAGCATTTAAGGGGTAGCTCTCCAACAGAATCTGACCCTTCGAAGCTCGAAGAACCTGGCCACATCCTGAAAAGAGAAGAAAAGATCCAGACACGGACAATGAGGTCAACAGAAGAGATGCGGGAGAAATTCTGACAGGGACTTAGTGCTTTAGTTACATCCTCAAGAACACAATAAAAGCAGAAAAGGAAGAAGAATGCTAATATTTCTTAATCTTAAGAATTTGCATAACTTAATTCTTTTATTCCACTCAGTCATGTGGGACAGAGTGGTATCATCCCAGTTTTCCAGTATTGTCACTGAGAGACCAAGGCCATGCCTGATGTAAAGCCCATGACACCTGCCGTCTGCCTCTCTATGACTTCATTCTTCCTCCTGCTACCTCCTACAGAAGGCTCGGACTCTCCCGCATCGCTCCTCTCTCCTTCCCACCCCGTTAGACAATGTATGTAGTAATCTGTTCTGTGATCAGTTGTGGGATTTGTTCCATGACAAACTATATAATAAAGGCTTCCTCAATGTACAACACTAGAAAAGATGAATGATCTTCCCTGGGTGAGCTAGATTAATGGTTTTCACTTTTTCTCTTACCCCCAAGTCCCCTTGTTCAAGATCTCATTAGGTCTGTCAACCAAAAATGCAAACTTTGGGTAAAAGACAAGCAGAAGCAAGAGCCAGAAGCAAACCCTGCTTCCCTGATCCCATAAACGGTTTCCAAAGACAACCCTAAGACTTGGAAGTCCCTAAAGGGAAGTTCTTCAAATTGTGCATTTACTCACAGTAATGTACACCCCATTTTTGTTAAAGGGTTTGTAGTAAACATTTTCAGGTGATTTTATAGAAAAACAATTCATTTGAGTAATGTAAAAAAAAATGGCTTTCTTTACCTGATCTTGGCAAATTATGACCCAAAGAGCCAAACGAAGCCTATTCCTATTGCTATAAATGAGGTTTCACTGGTCTGGGTTTGGCGATGCGCCCAACACCCGGGAAGGCCGAGGCAGGGGGATTGTAATCCAGGTTACAGAACAAGACATTATTAAACAACAACAACAACAACCAAGTTTTCTTGCCCACAGCTGTGCCCACCCACCAGGATACTATCTGACTCTTCAGCACAGTAGCAGCAGAGTTGAGAAGTCATGGAGACAGTCGGGTCTCAGCAAATGCAAATATCTACTACCTAGAGCATCATAGGGGAAACTGATCTACTCTGGGTCTATGCAGAGGTCAAGATAGCATAAACTCTAGAGACATAGTTGTTCCATCCCAGAGCCAGCCCTCAGGAAAGCTAATCTCAAAGCTAAAAAGAAAATAGTAAAATCCGTAGGTGCTCGCCCATGGCAATATGGTAGTAGAGATGTGAATATGGTCTTAGGGAAAGAGCCTAAACCCTATTTTTGACAAGGGTGAAACCCAAGTCTTTTTATACTGACCAGGATGTTTAATTTGTCTCTTCACTGAGATGGGTGACAGCTGCCCTGCTCTGCCATGAGAAGTGTCACTTGCTGCCGTCCACTGTGGACCCCTGTGATGGCCCAGCCTCCTCCAAGCTACCTTGCATACATGGTTAGCACTCAGCATTCTATTCTCCACACAGATCCCAGACCTGTTCTGATTTACCTTAAATGAATAAATCAATCAGATAGTATCACTCTCGATTTAAGTTCACCAAAGGTCACCCCCTGTGTGATCCCCTTTCCATGTGTTGTATAGCTATTTCTTTCATATTGAAACATTCCTTCCAGAGAGAAGAGCAAGTTGGTAAGACTAATGAAGTAAAGGAAGCTTGCAAGATGCAAGAAGTTAATGAAGCCTACAAGACTGAGGATGCTCCAGAAACTTACAGGGCTCACGAGGCCCCTGCCCAATATGTTAAAAGTAGCAACAATTGCTGGGGAGAGGAGACTCTCTGGTGGGTGAAGCAGCCTGTAATTTGTGCTGTGCGTGGCCGTCTATTCTAGGAAATGTATTTATTTGCTTGACTATTGTGGTGCAACTGTCTTTGAGCCAGCCACGTTCCTATAAATAGCTCCGCACATGTACTCTTCACGTAAGTAATCCAGGTAAACTCAGCGATTCGCCAAGCTAGACATCAGTGTCCTGTCTAGAGGGCACAGACATTCGTTCACCTCTCCCCAGAGGAAGTCACACAACACAGTGACATTCACAGCCTTGCCTTATAGACCATGTCACATTGACTCTTAATCCCCTTCTGCCTGTGCACTCTGCTCCAGCCATACCAGCCTTCATGACACCAGGCCTTGAACTTGTGCCTACTTCAGCCTAGGAAGCTCATGGTCTTTTTCCCTCTGGTGACTAACCTCAGCTGCCCCTTTCTCAAAGACCCTTCCTTGAGCATCCTTGGAACTGCCTGCCCCCATTCTAGTTGAACTTCATCTTATTTTGTATTCTTTATAACACACACACACACACACACACACTCACACACACACTTACACAGAAACACACACACACACAGCTAAAATCATTTGACTTTTCTTCCTTCTTACTTCAATAGAGCTGGGACCTTAGCTAGCTTGTAGTTAGAATAGTATCAGGAATGTTTCTCAAATGAAGGAAGGAAAGCACTAAGTCAGACTCTGGCTTGAAGCTGTACCAGGCTTTTTTCGTGGAACTCTCATAATAAACCCAGGGGAAATAATGTTCCCTTTCTCACTGCCTGGATGCCGAACACTGGGAAGAAGAATGTGATGCTCCCAAGCTCAGATGGCCAACAGAAGACCCTGTTCATCTCTCCGAGCCTCGTTACGTTAGGACAGACTTCAAAGTCTGTCCTCTGAGGTTTGGCTTCAGGCTCACAGCTGTGCCACTTTGGATAAGTTACTTCACCTCTTTAAACCTCAAACCTCAATCAACCCGGTCAGATGTGAATGAAGCAGCCCCTAGGTCATTATGGTTTGTGAGGCTGCAAACAGATTAGGCATGGAAGTGGTAACAAAAATCAATGATCATCAGCTGTTGCTGCTGGGTGGCCAAGCGGGGATTTGCGTGTGTCTAGTTTGGGTAGTGGGTCTTGCTTGAATAATACACTGTACTGCCTTAAGGACATTCTGATCTAAGCCTCTCACTCTGCACTAGGAAGCCGCAAGAATTTTTCTCCTCTTTCAGCACACTACCCGCGAAGTGCCCCCTCCACCGGAAGCACACATTCTTTCTTCCTGCACACCTCACTCTTCTTCTCGCCCACATCTGCCCATCTGCTGCAAGGCTAAGGAAGTGCTACGTGCTGCACTGGGTGTGAGAGACAGAAAAAGCAGCCTCCCCGCACAGCCTCAGCCCTCCAGAGCCTGGCAGCTTCCCAGCCTGCAAGGTGTTAGATCCCCGCACCCCCTACAAATCTCCTGCTGGGAGCCCCAAGTTAGAAGCAGCTTGAAGGCTGCCAGCCTACTTCCGGTTTCTTCCCTCCTCTCCCTGTGGAAACTGGAATCAGACAGCCTGCCTCTGTGGTGAAGCTAGGACAGCTCCAGGCTTTCGTGCAGTCTCTGGACGGCTTGGAGCCCCCAGTCCCACCTAGGGGAGGCTGGACCGTTTATTCCTGCCTCAGAACTGTCCCCAGAGGAAGTCAGGCTTCCAAAGCAGATGCAGAGGCCGAACCCCTTCATCATGTTGTTCCCTCTCCCTCTGAAGGGGAGGGAATATTTGGCTCCAGGAGGAGGAACAACTTCCAGCCAACCAAAGACAAAGAGGCTACTTTCTGGAAACGTGCTTGGAGAGTGGACAATGGGCAGAAGGGAAGAGAAGGAACCCCACTCCCTCCCACATTAGGGGCTTCCTCAGCTCTCTTCCCTATTCTGCCTCTCCTCTGGAATTGGTTGGTCTGGGTGCAGAGACAAGCTAATACACCTCTCTGTCCAGAACAGAACAGTGAACATAGCCAGAGTCCCTGCCGAGGAAGTGCCACTGGCCAGCCAGGCAGGTGGTCCTGCGTTAAAGGACCAGAGCAGGCTCAGGGCCCAGAAGACATGCTCAAGTTCCCTAATTATGTCTTACTGTGCACAAGCATGCTCGTGTGTGTGTGTGTGTGTGTGTGTGTGTGTGTGTGTGTGTGTGTATGTGTGTGTATCCAGACCATCTCCAAGACTTCCAAACCCTGGACTCATCCCTGTTCTTGCTCACTACTACCGCTCAACATGGATGGGATAGGTAGACAGACCTGCTTCTAGTTCACATAATTGAAAAGAAGTCTTCCTTAATTTCCAAACTAGTAAGAGGACCGGAAGGTTCCCATAGCACACCCCAGCTTTCACCAAAGCTCACCATCTCCAGCACTGGGTGTGGGCAGTGAGTGGCAAGAGAGACACAGCACACCTCTGAGAAGTGATTTCATTTTGTTTTTAGTTAATCTTCTGTCTTAGGGCAGGTGAAGGACTTGGAGAAACTGCCCAGACAGTGAGACGCTGGCGTGTCTCTTCTCTTTCAAAGATAGCTCAAGAGGTGGGCCTCAGTCCATGAAAACAGCTTGGGTTTGAACCCTAGTTCAGTATTGTCTGAGCTGGTGTGTCCCATTTGGAGGTGAGATAATAGTAATGCCTGTCATTGTGGCTTTTCTTATTTTCTTGTTTGAGTAAATCTGATTCTTCCTTTCTTCCTTCCTTTCTTTCTTTTTCTTTTTTGAAATAGGGTCTTGTGTAACCCATGCTCATGTTGAATTTGCTCGCCGAGGTTGAAGCTGACCTTGAACTTCTGATTCTTCTCTCTCCACCTGTCACATGAGCATGTTCCACAGGTACATCTCAACACCTATTTCATGTGCTGCTGGGGATCAAACCTAGGTCCACTTGTGCTGGGCTGGTTTTCAACACGGTAACTGGTCCCTACAACTGCTCTGTAAATGGCAATCATTTTATTCTTTCTATTGAGTACTTTCTGGATCAGAGATGCCATCTTAGCATCAGATTCCCAGAGAGAGCCCAGGTTCTGCCCTGTAGTCTAGATCATGAGAGCCACGTGGTGACACTGGCTAGAACCCGGTGAACACACAGCTGGCAGAACTGAGGCCTAATGGTGGTATGTTAACCTGCCAGTGCACTAGGCCGGGGTCAGAAAAGAAGCCTGAACCTTGTGTGTGACTCCAGGTCTGCTACCATCACCTTTTAGGTCCTCAGACTCTCGGATCCATGACCTCTGCTGCCCCTGTTCTACAGGGATAGTTCGGGGGAGGAGATGGAGGACAGGCTCTGGTACCAAGTTTCTGGATTCATATCTTGGCCCAGACACTTACAGCTGTGATAACACCCCCACTACTCCATCCCATCCCTGACTTGGGAGCATTAGCATCCTTATCTATAAAATAGCTCTGATGAGGGTTGCCGTGAAGGCTAAATGAGTCTGTGCATGAAGGTGTTTAGAACAATGCCTAGTTCACAGGAAGTGCTGGGCGAAGGCTTTGCTTTGATGGGGACTCTTGTCTTCATCAGGATCACTAGGGGTCCAAGCTGTGATTTGGCCTAAAACCCCACTCAGCCTTTGTAAAGACTGCTGATTGAATTATATTTTTTGTACTTTATAGTACAATTGGGCGAGAGCAGGGACAATGTCTTTTTCACCTCTTTATGAGTATCAAGCTGGTGCCCAGTGAATTGTTAATCAAATGGGTGACCATACCAAATAATTCAATAGCTCCCTGCACAATCAAAGCATTTCAGAGTCCCTTCTTCCGCGACCACATGTGTCATGCCTTCCATTAAAATGACTGTTTAACATCAAAAATACGTACCACTCTGAGGCAGGAGACATTTCCTCCCCTAAGCCGCCTGAATCCTTTTACATTAAGTCAACTTTTCCAATCCAACCAAAAATATAGGAACTGGAGGAGGGTAGAAAAGAAAACCGGACTGGTTGTATCCAGCCCCCATTACCCTCCTCTGTGCCCCACCCAATTCCTCCCCCAATCCACTTCTTTTTGCATGTGTTAAAATATCACAATGAAGTCCAGGGTTTTATACAATTAATAGGCACTAATAAAAAAAATAACATTGAGGACTCTGTGTGTCTTGTCCTGACATCAGTTTGACTGATTTTTGTTGGCCTATCTTTAATTCTCTATCTTCCTTCTCCTTGGTCCCCTTCAACTAATGTTTTTGTTATTCTTTATTCAAATACTGTATTTATAATTCTTGAATGTTCCACTTTGTTCTTTTATTTTTCTGTCACCTGACATTTCTCATGTTAGTCCTTAAGAGACCTATTTTCCTATAGATCCTTCAATATAATTTATTTAAAAGTTACTCAAAGTTCTGGTCTGAAAGTTCCACTATTTATTTGATCATCTAGAAACTTTTTTTTGGCTAATTGTTCTCTTTACTGCAGTTCTTTCTTCCTTTCTTTCCAACAGGAAGCAGCTCATTGCTTCTTTTGACTAGAAATGTGCTCTCCTCTCTTAAGCCAGTGAGATAAAACCTGGTCAGTTTGGTTCAGTCAGATCAGGAGTAGCAACTGGAACATTCTAGCTAGAACTAGGACATTCTAAGGTTCTTAGAACCCTATCACAAATGACTTGAAACCCAAGCACCAGGAGCCCTCTGCAATCTTTCTTTGACTTTTCGAGTCCTCCTTCTTCTGACTTCTGCCACTTTCCATTCTACAAGACTAAGATACTGCACTGAACTGAGCTCCCAAGTTCAGTCTAAGAGTGGGAGGAGTGTGAATATGAGCAAAGAGGTCAAGACTATGATGGCACACCCACTGAAACAGTCTACCTGAGCTAATGGGAGCTCACCAACTCTAGCCGGACAGGAAAGAAACCAGCATAGGTCCAAACTAGTCCCTCTGAATGTGGGTGACAGTTGTATGGCTGGGGCAGACTGAGGGGCCACTAGCAGTGGCAGCAGAATTTATCCCTATTGCTTGTACTGGCTTTTTGGGAATCTATTCTCTTTGGATGGATACCTTGCTCAGCCTAGATATAGTAGGGAAGGCCTTGAACCTTCCCCAAAGAAATGTATGTGCCTTATCCTCTCTGAGGGGTGGATGGAGGACAGGGGTGGGGTATATGGAGGGGATGGGAGGAGGGGAGGGAGTGGGAACTGGGAACAGTATGTAAAATAAAAAAGATAGCTTGTTTTCTTTTTTTTTAAAAAAAGATAAAATGTAAAAAAAAAAAAACCCACTAAAACACTGTAGTTTTCTGAGGCTGTGAGGCCCGAGACCGCAGGTTTATGAATCTGTAATGACACCCCCTGTAATGATACCCCTGTAGAGATCTTCTGTCTAAACCTTACCCTGATGAATTAACAAAACTTCATTTTAGAAAATACTAGGTGGAGATTGTCTTCGCTTTAGGTTTCTGCACAACAAGCTGGCTCATAAGATCTCCAACAGCCTCGCTTCTTTTTCTCTGACAGACACAGTCTTCATGGGTACCCTGCCTTCTACCTGCTTCAGCAGCCAGCCCCCAGGAACCAAGCATCCTTGAACCTTGTTCATCTGGGAAAGAAACTGAAGCCCTGCTTCTGGAGGCTGAAGTCTTATAGGTTCTATATTCACAGATACCTAATGGTCTTAAAAAAAAAATTCTGATTGAATTCTGCTAACCTAGTTATTTGTTACTGTTGGAGAAGGGGTCTTTTGTGCCTTCTCCTCCTTCCCAGACACTGGGCTTCAGCTGACCAGTCATGGGCAGCTGTCTGCAGCCATCTAAACATTAACTACCTGGTGTCAAGAAACTTCTCAGACAGAAAACATGAAGTGCTATTTACCACAGAACACTTACCCTGGCAGAACTACTTCCTCCTTTCTTTTTCCCCTCTTAAATTTTTTTTTGCAGTATACTTCTTTTATATTAATTTCTGCCCAAACACACATACATACACACAGACATATATGTGTGTGCTCACAAACAAACAAAAATAAATAAATAGATAAATAAACAAACAAATCTAAGTTCATGATTCTGGGTTGGAGCAGGAGGTCCTTCTGTCTTTGTGTTGCTTTCATTGGTTAGTGAATAAAGAAACTGCTTGGCCTGATAGGGCAGAATTTAGGTAGGCAGAGAAGACAGAACTGAATTCTGGGAGGAAGAAAGCAGAGTTAGGGAGAGAAGTCACGGATCCTCCACCTGAGATGGATACCAGTTAGAATTTTACCAAGTAAGCCACTGCCACTTGACGATACACAGATTAATAGAAATGGGTTAAATTAAGATGTAAGAATTAGCCAATAAGAAATAAGAGCTAATGGATCAGGCAGTGTTTTAATGAATACAATTTCTATGTGATCATTTCAGGGCTAAGTTAGTTGAGTGGCAGGGACGAACAAGCAGGCCCTCCCCTTTCAACACTGGATTAGTAATAAGAATAGGATTGTTCTGGTTTCATTTTTATTACTATGATAAATCACCCCGTCGAAAAGCAACTTATGGGAGAATAGATTACATTCATCACATCAGGAAAGTCACAGTGGCAGAAATTTGGGGCAGCTATTCGCTTTCATAGACCAGAGTAGAGAAAAGGGATGCTTGCATGCACATTTGCTTACTTGCTGGCTCTCTCCTCTCTGATACCGTTCAAGACCCACTGTCTAGGGAATGGTGCCGTCCACAGTGGGCTGGGTTTCCTGTACCACTTGCCTGTATTCCCTACAGATGTGCCTATAGGCCAACCTTATCTAGATAAGTTCTTGTTAAGACTTGGTTCCTAAGTGATTCTAGGTTGTGTGAAGTTGACAGTAGAAACGCACCAGCACACACATTAATTATTTATTGAGTAGTTACTATTTCTCAGAATAAGGAACTTATAGGCAGCACTTGACTTAACTCTCACAAGAATTAATACATACATACATGCATACATATGCACATACATACATACAAACAAGCAAACACTCTCTAAAGACCAAGGACCACTGTTGTCTCTATTCATAAAAAAGAAACCATGATTAGTAAATTTCTCTTCCAGGTTCTGACTGCTAACCACTACATGGTACCATGGCACCCTCCTCATAGTAGACCCAATTGTTCATTGCTCTTTCCCTAGAAAAATCAGGACTTGCCACAGAAAGCTGTGACAAGGTGATCCAATTTTCAGTGAATGATCTCTGCTGTCCCCCAATCCCCACACCACCCTTTCATTCCTTTAATCTTTCCCCTCCCAAATTTTCTCTTATCCATTTCTGGATATAACCTTGCACAAATCATCTCACATTTCCTAGCCTTCAGGCGTTTGGGGGCATGACTCACATACCATTCCTCTGCTCCTCTGCCTCTGTCCAAAATATAAGAAGATAAACGAATTAGTGGGCCATAATCTCTCCCCGTAAATCCTCTCATCTTGGTTGGTTTCCTAACCTTCTTAGATCCCCAATATCCTTCAGAGGTTGAATTGTTGGGATCGCTGTAATATTGACCTCCAGTGTGACATCGTCAAGGCTTCCGGCCCTCTTGCTGTCCATATGTACAGGTGAACGAGAAAGCAGTCTGAGGGTCAAGTTAAATAAATACCATTCTAAGGTGAAACTAGATACCTATCTCTCATCCTGTAGAAAAATCAACTCCAAATGGATCTAAGATCTCAATATAAGACCTGAAACTCTGGACCTATTAAGGAAATTGGGGAAATTATTCGAGATAAGGAACAGTCAAAAGACTTCCCGAATAACAGCTATGTCACTCAGGAAATAATAACAACATCTGACAAAGAGGACCTTGTGAAATTAAAAACGTTCCTGCACAGAAAAAGAATTTGTTAATCAACTAGGGAAAAAGTCTACAAGAACTGCAGGAAAATCTTCACTAGCTGTATGTTCGAGAGAGGATTAATATCGAGAATATACAAAGGACTAGAAAACTAAACAATAAGAAATCAAACAACCCAATCAATAAATGGACTAATGAAACAGACAATTTTCAGAAGATAATTACAAATAGTCAATAAACACATGAAAAAGGTTCAAGTTTATCATTGTAAGAGAAATATAATTTGAAACTACGTTAGGATTCCATAGCACCCCAGTTAGAATGGTGGTCACTAAGAAAATAAATCACATGTACTGGTAAGGATGTGGACAAAGGAGAAGCCTTATGCACTGCTGAAGAGAAATGTCCAGTTACTATGAAGTTTTCTCAAAAAGACTAAAGCTAGAACCACATGATCCAGTTCTCACTCCTGGGCATCCACCTGAAGGACTCCAAGCCAACACAGCGCAACAGAGACACACGGACATTGACACTTATTGCAGCATTATTCGGTGTCTAAAATATGGAACCAACGTAGGTGTCCGACAGCACGGAAATGGATAAAGAAACATGGCCTATATATACATGGAATTTTTCAGCCTTAGAGAAGAACAAAGTTGTCATTCACAAAAAAAAAAATGGAGATGATCATATTAAGCAAATTATCCCAGTCTTAGAAAGATGAATATTATGTGCTGTCTCTAAAACGTGGTCCCTAAATTTTATATAAATATATGAAAATCGCATATGTGTACATGACATGAGAGTTGAAGAGAAAGGGGACTGACAGGAGGTGAGGGGTCAGGAAAGGGGGTGGGGCTATGGAGGGAACATGTGCAGTGTACAGTTCATATTGTGGAAGTTGCCCTTAGGTGACATGATGCCATATACAATGAATATATGCCATGAAAATTAAATTCAAAGAAAGAACAAAACATCCCATTTCCACATACACACAAATAAATAAATAATCCTAGCCCAGAAGCCAGTCCTGGAGGTCAGTAGGTGATTCTACCCAAGAAGTTGACTTTCCTGTCTAAGAAGTTTTGAAGACAGCCTTCCTCTTAGCTTAGATACAAGCACTTCAACCAGCTAGCACTTAGTGACAACCCTGAGTACCGCTCCCCTTGACAGGAACCCAGAGGCACAGAAGAATGACCATTTCAGGACCCAGAGGAGAAGTGCAAGAGAACCTGAAATGCTTATGAGGACTGAGAAGGGGAGGGGGTGCTCAGAACCAATGAGCAGAGACGGTGTAGAGGATCTTCGGTGGCCAGATTTGAGGCTCAGAAAGAAATGTTGGCTAGGCATCATGTCACTCCAGCTCTCGGAAGGACGACGCAGGAAGACAGACTTCCAGGCCATCCTGGGCTACATCCTGAGACCCTGTCCAAAAAGAAAGTGAAAGAAGAAAAGGTTGTGCTAGTGTTATAAGACACAAAACACTCAAGTTTGTAGTATAGAAAAAGAGAAGTCATGTCACACACTGAGAAATGATCATAGCTGAGTCTAGACAGACAATAGAAACACAGAGAGTTCTTTAAACTCCATAGACTTGAAATTATTCTAATTTAAAAGTCGAGAGAAAGAACAAAGAAGCATCTTTCCTTTAGTAATATAGCACCCTGGCTCCTAGCATGGATAGTTAGAGAACACCAAACTGTCTTTCTTGAGCAGGAAGGTGAAAATGAGTAAACTCTCTGGGCCCTGGAATCAAACATTCTCCTAGAAGCTAGAATCTGTCTGTAGCAATGGATGAAACAGTCACATACCAAGTTTAAGACAGAAGGCAGGTTAATATTATCATCCATATGGACTGTTAACAAGTTAAGGTACTGTTCCATCTCGCCAGTGACAAACACTCTAATGCTTTAATAGAACCCGGAGTTTTTCAAGTGTTTACTAGCCTTTCCCCTTTCCTGCTAAGTGGAAGTACATAATACTCACAGAGGGAAATTGCCGGAGCCCTCCAAATGGTACCCTGCAGGAAAGAAGCCGGGCTTCAAGACAGACCGAAAGGATTGTTTGGGCGCCATCTACTGGCAAAATTCTGGTACTGTCTTGTAGCTCCTGCACTGTGCCTCAGCCAGGACAGGGCCACTCAAGTATCCAGTCGCCTCTTCACAGAAGGCAGCTTAATTAATGTCCAGCTGCAGACAGGCATTCAGCACACAGACATAAGACTCATTTCCTCCCTTGGATTTGTTTAGAATTTATGCAGTGACAGAATGAAGTGTAGGTGATAAGAATCTAATAACACATAAAGGTGGTGTCTTCTTGGGGTTGATCTTTTCCTACAGATGGAATTTACCCTCCTTGGGGGCTCACTGTATTCTGTGACAGCCAGCCCAGGCTTCCATAATAAACACTGCATGTGTGCTTGCAACTGTGATGACATAGACTGTGTGTGGAACGAAGCTTTCAAAACAGGCAGAACGCAATCACGCCGTCCCATGTGTCCAAGACAGAATCAGACACAGAGAGAAATCTGGCCCTTAGTCTGCTTGTTTACTTCACAAGTAACTGTTTTCCTTGTTTGTTTTCTCTCTTTATTATTGTTTTTACCTCCCTTGGCTGATCTGCACCTCTACAACAGAAGAAACCATATCTGTTTGCTGGTCGTCCTGTGTCCAGCACCCGGCGTGCATTCTTTTGAATGAATCTACAAACTGAATAACACCACAAGCTTCCTACTTGACCTAGTGAGATCTCTGTCTACCCTGAGGCGGCTCTGTTGCCCTTCAGAGTGTCTGGCTCCTGAAGTGTTACCATCAGCAACCTAACCAACCGGACTCTGCAGCCAGCTCTCACATCAGCAACCCAACCAACCACTCACGCTGAGGCTCAACCCAAGACCCAACCGGCAGAGACTTTAGGAAAGGCCATGCGTGGGATATCTCTGGGTACCCCCTCTCCTGTAACTATGCCTTATCAATCTCCTAAATGCAAATATTCTTTCCCTCCACTCTACCCCATACATGAGTAATCGCATGAGGTAAGAGGAATGTGTGTCCCCTTGGCATCAAGAGCACGAGCCTACTGGCTGATTTGTAACAGCTGTGTGGCTTATTTTTTGCTGGCGGGATGTTAGTGAATCGCTGTGAGCAGAAGCCTCAAGTGTGTCTCTGTGCCCAAACGGAGTTCCAAATGACTTCCGCCTTCTGCTTGAGGCTGCACCCAGAGCTCTATCCAGGCCCACACTGAGGGTTTCATTGTCACCACCCCAAGAACATGCAGTTAGAAATCCTGTTCTCGGCCTGACACCTCTGCTGTCTATGATGCTCCATGGTTCAGCCTGACACCTCGGCCATCTACGATGCTCCATGGCTTTACTGCCATTAGACCAGATTTCTAGTCCAACAGTTCTCAACCTGTGGAGCATGACCCCTTTGGGGACCAAATGATTCTTTCACGGGGGTACCTAAGACCATTGGAAAACACAGATACTTACAATACGATTCGTAATGGTAGCAAGATTACAGTTATGAAGTAGTAACCAAGGGAGTCATCACAACATGAGGAACTGTATTAAAGGGTCACGGCATTAGAAAAGCTGAGAACCACTGTTACTGCTCATGAGTGTCCCCAGTCCCCCTTCTGCCTCCACCAGTCTCTTTCTACATCACACCCTTTCCAATCCGAGGCCGTTTCGGCTCCCATGCAGCAGGATAGGATCTCTCAGCATCCCTAACTGACCATGTCACCTTCGTAGCAGCTTCATCTGCCACTGCATCTCAGGATATTTGTGCATGCCTTCCGCATCGCTCGGGGTCCCTTTCCTGCTTCCGACGAGGCAGTTTTAAACATTTGAGGCTCTCAAGCCCCAGCCTGACTCCACTCTGCTCTCAGCAGAGGGCACACTCCCTACTTGCTCTGAAACAACAGACCTATTAGACAGATTAGACAGGAATTCTCTACTAGCAAGCAGGATACTAGTGTAATGTGTGTGTGTGAGCGAGAGACAGAGAGACAGAGAGAGACACAGAGTGAAACACAGAGAGGGAGAGAAAGAGAGAGAGAGAGAGAGAGAGAGAGAGAGAGAGAGAGAGAGAGAAGCAAAAGAATCTGTAGTTGGAGCCGCCAGAGCAATATAATACAGCAGGTCCCTATTGAAAGGTAGAGACCAGTTGTGCCTCAGTGCATGAGCACAGGTAAATGCTAACACCTGTATGGAATGGCTCACACATCTGGAGTACTTTGAGTTCCAGAAACCTATGACCCATACAGTCTCTTACTGATGCGCAAACTTCCCCTGACCTCAAGCTGAGCCCCAGCTCACCAATACTCCCTGCTGCAGCTGCTCGGAGTGGGAATTAAACTTGAGGCTCCTCACCTATCTACCAAAGTGCCAGTGAGTGGCATCTTGAACTTTAAACCCTTCCTTCTCACGACTTTTTCTTTCCTCCTCACCAAAGTCACTAAGTTAGAATTTCTAACTACGACCATTGCCCACGGTGCTAACTCTGCTCCAATGGGCCCTCAATATGCTGCTGGAATCACCTCTCAGATGTCACTTTTCTGGCTTTGTGGGTTAGTTTTTATCAGCTTGACACAATCAGAAGTCACTTGGGAAGAGGGAATGTCGGTTGAGGAACTGCCTCCCTCGAACTGGCCTGTGGGCCTATCAGTGGGGAAAATTCTTGATTTCTTACTGCTGTGGGAAAGCTCAGCCCACTGTGGGTGGTAGGTGGCCCTGGGATGTAGAGGAAGGCAGTTGAGTACCCGGGGGCAGCAAGCCAGTAGGCTGTGTTCTTCCACGGTCACGCTTTAGTTCCTGCCTTGGCTTCCCTCATGATGTGTCAAAGGGTTGTGATGTTTTTCACAGCAACAGAAAGGAGATTAATATACCTATCAGACCATCAATACACACCAAGGATCCTCCTCCAAACCATCAGAATCCGAGCTCCAGCTCACACAGGTCTCTAGAGCCTGGTCTCACCTACCTTTCCAGTCGCTCCCCGGTACCGTCACACTGACCCAGCCACACCTGGTCTCAGCCTACCTTTCCAGTTGCTCCCCAGTACCATCACACTGACCCAGCCACACCACACGCAGGTCTCTAGAGCCTGGTCTCACCTACCTTTCCAGTCGCTCCCCGGTACCGCCACACTGACCCAGCCACACCTGGCATCCCCTGCCTGAAGACACACTGCAGTTTATACCGTGATCCTTCCATTCCCTCTGCCCTTTGCAGCCCCTGAGTAAAGTCATCACACAACCATCACCCGTTAGAAAAGCTCCCTACCTCTGCAGCAGACAGGCGTCACTACACAGAGACACACCCAATCGGAATGCAGAATTGTCGAGCTTACTTCCAGCAGATAAATCGACAGAGCACTCCTACACCTAAAGCCCAGGAACACTATGGAAGAGGAGGCAAATGGCATCTCAGTGCATCTGAATGGCCTCTAAACTCCTCAGGGCCGCACAAGATTGTAAAAGCCAGAGAATCAGGGGGCTTGCTCCAAAACTATGTCTCCCAGCAATGTCAGATGATACATCCACCAAGTCTCACCAACATGACAGCTCAACCCTGAGCTAAACAAGGACAACACCAAGGAACACACTAAATGATAGAGAAAAGCCCATGAAGCCCCAACCATACACAAAGAGCTGTAGACAACCAAAGAAAGCTGGGCGTGGGAGAGGAGGGTTCCCTGGGAAAGAGTACACCAACTGATTGTCTAACGCCAAATGCTCAGCCCTGAAAACATACAAACAAGTAACATTATGTGGACTGAACAGGAAGAATATAGATGCAGAAACATATCTGTATGCAATAATAATTAGTTTTTAAAAAAGAAAAAGAAAAAAAAGAGGCCACAGATTTGAACAAGAGCAGGGAGGAGTGTATGAGAGGGTTTGGAGAGAAAAGGGGGAAAGGAGAAATATTGTAATCAGATCATAATTTCAAAAAGATTCCTATATGACTCTTTATATCTGTAATAATTGTTCACTTAACTGTGTTCTCAGAACACTTAGTTCAACCCGAGTTCGTATCTCATTGTGTTCATATCTCATCCTTGGCTTCCCAAGGCACCTGAATAGCGTCTAAACTCCACAGGCCCGCCGCATGTGATTGAATCTCTATTCAGTATGTCACCTCCACACAGTCCCAATATAACCTAAAGCAAGTGAAAACCCTAAAGTTATCTTATTTACAATACAGTCATACATTATAATGATGTTTCATTCTTTCTGTGGGTATCCACGTGGTGTGTGTGTGTGTGTGTATGTGTGTGTGGTGTGTTCATGCTCTGTATTTGCATATGTGTGGAGATCAGACGACCTTGGGTGTCATTTCTCAGATACTCTCCATGTCTTTTATCTTTGATTGGCCTAACACTCACTAGATTAAGTTTGGCCATCTGCAATATCCAAAGATTCACCTGTCTCTGCCTCCCCAATATCGCCATGCCTGGTTTTTCATACAAGTGCTAGAGATCAAACCCGAGTCCTAATGCTTACACGACAAGTACTTTCCTGACTGAGCTGCCTTTCCAGGATTTTTCTTAATTTGTTACTGAAAGTAGTTTAGTATTAGGACTTCTTGCTATCTTATTAAATAGAGGTATACAGAACATATTCAAAATATCACATGCGTATATGGCGTTGGGCTTTCACTATCTCTAAGCAAAGCACTAAATGCCCCATGTGTATTTAATTCATTTAATCAGCTTTATAAGGTAAGCAGCATTCTTCCCTATTTTAAAGAAAAGAAAGCAACTGTCATCGAGGCTAAATGACTTGCCCAAAGTCATATGGAGTTACAGGCAGTCATTGCTTTAGCCCAGGTCTGTGTCATAGCAGAGTTTGTATCCTGATCATTGTCCTCCCGCGCTGTCTCCTAGAACAGCTGCCAAGGTGAAGAGTGGGTTATACCCTATGGCTGACCTACCTGGAAAAAATCTACACATCCCAAAATTCAATTTCTTAGAACCCAATTAAAGTGGCATGGAAGCTTCAGTAGAGACCAGCACCTTAAAATGTACCCACCTTCTAGAACTGTTAGGTTCACGCTGGACTACAGACAAACCCGGCTCCTCCCCTGGCTATGCTGGAGTCTCCAACTACAACTGTTTGGTCTCACATTGGGACCAATGGTTGGGTCAACATCACTCCAAAACATCCTTGTAAACTGGGAATGTTGTTCATAGAACTGAAGCTGATGGTCCTAACTGCTTCTGATTCCGCTAAAAAGCAAACAAAGCAGCTGAAGTCACACCACTTGGGCATTGCTGTGGATGCAGGCTCTCAGAGGACCTCAAGGCCAGCCGTCCTGGGGCCAGCCAGGAGGCCTTTCCTCTTCTGAGAGGGGTGTTAGCTTTCTATTCTACTTTCTAAGATCTTTGAAGCTCAGAGAAGAATAACAAAGACTAATCCTCCCAGATCAAGTACTTTCCTGAAATTCCCTTCCTGGGTAAAGTGGCGTGCTGGCAGTTTGCTGTGGTTTCAAGAATTTAACCCAGGAGTTAAGCAATTTATCAAAGGAATTCCGATTTTAAATGCACTACAGACAGCAACAGTAGAGTCTATTTTGCTGACTCCTGACCAAAGCCACCTCTCAAGTTCTCCTGGCACGGACACTGGGCGCATAGTGTATGGAACAATTCGGCTTCACTTGAGCAAAAGGCGAACTTGATAAGGAAGCTTCTGGAAACAACAATCCCAAATGCATGTTCACTATCTACCCTCCATAGATGAAAGCACATCTTTGATTTGACAGTCTTACCTACAAGGCCCTCTGGCTACAAGCTTTCCAAACTCAGAGTCCACCAAGATAAACTTGGATTGTGTTGCAAGCTGGACCAAGCAAAGCTGGAATTGCTGAGTGTGTGTAGGGTGTCTACTTACGCATGCAGTCTCCTCCGTACCAGCCTGCTCTGCACTCTGCACAGTAGAACCCCTTCACATAGAAGTCATCCAGAGTTCCGCCCCATGAGCCATTCCGGCAGCTCTTGCAGTTTTCAAAGATGGTACAACCTGAAACATCCCATAATATTAGTCTATAGTCTACACGTTTGCAGATTCTGAGGGTTCTCGGGAAGCAAACTCTCTCTCTCTCTTTCTCTCTCTCTCTCTCTCTCTCTCTCTCTCTCTCTCTCTCTCACACACACACACACACACACACACACACACACACACACTCACACAGCCCCATCTCTGCCTGAGGCATCTGAACCTGGAAAGACGCCAAAGATCTTAGGTGAACCTGCTCCTCCCAAGGAACAGGAGAGTCACCAGGATTCAGGCAAGGAGTGTGGGAGGGAATTTGAGCATCTCCCTGATTAGCGGTTGTTGTTTTATAGAAAGTAATACAAAACAGCTTGTAGTACAGGATGGAATCAGCTAGTGTGGCACTAGTTTTTGCTCTTTGCAAATGTTTATCATATAATAGAAAATTCAGATGAACAAAAGAATTTATTGATGGAAAAGAAAGAAACACCCAAAACAGTATCATCTGGAAAGTTCTGCTAACTCTTTCTTATACCTAGTGGCTAGGAATATAATCCAGACCTAAATTCAATCCCAGAATCCAGGTTAAAAAATTAAAAAAACAAAAAACTGGGTATGATGGTGTGAAGTTGTAACCCCAGTTTTGTGAAGGCATAGACAAGCAGATACCTGGGGCTCACTGGTGAGCCCACCTAAACTATTTTGTAGTGATATCTTGTTTGTGCTCTAACAAATAAAGCTTACCTGGACAACAGAGCCAGCCACTAGCTAGCCATGGAGGCCAGGCATTGGTGGCACACACCTTTAATCGCAGTACTTGGGATTTCATGCCTTTGAGCCCAGTACTTGAGAGGCACACACCTTTAATCCCAGCACTAGGGACGAAGAAACAGGAAGTGCTATGACTGGGCAGAAAGAGGACTATGAGGCAGGTGGAGACAGGAGCTCGCTCGCCTTTCAGGCTGAAGAGTTGGTAAGGTTAGAAGGAGCTGGTGCTTGCTCCTTTGTCTCTCTGATCTTTCAGTATTTACCCCTCTATCTGACTCCGGGATTTTGTTGTTAAGACCAATTTGAATTCATGCTACACTATTTGGCAAGTTCCAGACCACTGAGAGACCATGTCTCAAAAACCAAGATGGGTCATATCTGAGGAATGACAGCCAATGTTGTCCTCTGGCCTTTGAACACATAAACGTATATATGCTTATAAATATACATATACTTGAATAGTTACACACACACAAAATTAGGCTTCTTCTATGTATTAAGCATTTTGTCTTAATAATTCATTTTTATTTACAAATGGTAAGTACCTTTCTATTAAATATTCATCTATGTAATGCACTTTTATAACAAAATTACAGTATGAAATCAGCCCCGATGACTAGCTACAGTCTTGCCCTAGAAAGGTCAGGCAGGCAGCCCCAACAGACAAAGCACATTAGAGGGAGCTGAGGGTTGTTCAGATGTGGTTTGCCTCTAAAGCAAGGTCTCTTGAAGGGTTGAGGGAGCGTGAGAAAAGGTAGAAATAATTTTTTCTATTTATCAAAACACAGACCTAAGTCCTGCCTTAATGCCCTCGCCTGTCAAAATGTGATTAAATGGTATCTACCTCTCAGAATTGTTTAAAAATACATTCCCATGTGTAAAGTGTTCGACACATAATAGTAAGTACACTGAGATTATGAACTCTTATTATTCTGCTTTCTTATAATTTCATCTGACTTATCCTTCTCATTGTACACTCCACACCTAATGTTACCTGCTTATTGCCATTCTCCTAGTGCAGACTCAAGTGAAGGGATAGAGCTTGATCTGCATTAAATCCCCAGAACCCAGTTTGGTGCTGAACAAAAATTATCCCAGAGAATGAATGACTAGTGAACTATTGGAGATGGCCAGTGTTGGCTTGGATTGACAACATGGTTTTTCACTTCGTGTGTGTGTGTGTGTGTGTGCGCATATGTGTGTATATGCGTATGTGTCTATGTTTATGTATGTGTGTGTGTGTGTGTGTGTGTGTGTATGGGTGTGGGTATGAGTGCTCTATATTCAGTGGGACTCAGAGTCCTCTCGCCATTTCCTCCTGACTTTTCTTTCTCTTTTACCAGAGAAGCCAAGTTGCTGATCTGATTAATGTGGTTGACGCATCCTCTGCCTCAAAGCTGAGACCCAGTGGGCTCCCTGAACCTTCCAAGCTCACTCATATGTCACTAGGAGGCAAATGCACTCAGAACCTGTACTCAACAGCCCCACTAGCTCTGTTCCTTAGTATAGCTACATATTAGGGTTTTTAGGTTCCAGCCACAAAACCCAGCCTGGAGATGGAGGTAAGCCAGGCTCTGCAAGAAACACACTAGGATGCTCATGGGTTGTCAAAGGAGCTATTGCAGAGCTGCACAGCCCAATGTCAACAAGCTATAGTAATTCACACAATGTAGTCTTATGCAACCGAAGAAATGAAAAGGATGGATCTTTCTGATGTGAGATATCTCCAGCACATATTGTTATGAAAAAATACTACAAGACAGTTTGCAATGTTTATGCTATGTTGTCTTTTGTGTGGAATCAGGGAAGAGAAATAAAAGCATGTGCCTATTCCCTTGTGTTTTCAGATACAGAAAACAAATAACCTATCTAGATATCAGATAGGTGGCATAACACCAAAAAGGAAGCCACATCTCTTGATTTTACAGTACAGCATTTCGATTATACACATCTACCGGCATGCACTCTAAAGTCAAGAGTAACCATAAAGAATCATAACTGTATGAAGTGGGGTTATGGGTGGTATAGATAATGCTATTGTTATTTTTCACATTTATAGTATGCTATAAGATGAGGCAAATAAGGAATTACTTTAATATTTATAGGAAATGACTTTTCATCATGGGAAAAAAAGTAAATAGTCTTGTACTGTTATGTATGGACTTGAGCATTTGCATGCTTCCTATTATTTCTTTGAAAAGAATAGGTATAGGATAGATAATAGAGGGATTAGAGATAGAGGATAGATAGATAGATAGATAGATAGATAGATAGATAGATAGATTGATTGATTTATAGTTTGATGGATGGTAGATATACAGACTGACCACATCTTTAATCCCAGTACTCAAGAGCTGAATTTTGTTTAAGAAGACCTGAGCTACATAGAGTGATCCTCTCTTAAAAGCATTGGGGTCTGGGCACGTAACACAATGGTAACATGCTGGGCACTCTGGGCATGATTCCCATCACTGCAAGCGTGTGTGTGTGTGTGTGTGTGTGTGTGTGTGTGTGTGTGCGCGCGCGCGCGCACGCTCTAACAAATATCACACAAAGAAAGAAGCTAGAAGCTGATTACCTATTGTCTTGGTTAGGGTTTCTATTGCTGTGAAGAGACACCATTACCACAGCAACTCTTATAGTGGAAAACATTTCATGAGGGCTGACTTTTAGTTTCAAAGGTTTAGTTCATTATCATCATGGCAGGAAGTATGGTGGTGAGCAGAGAGATTTGGTACTGGATAGTGGATACTGGAGAAGGACCCGCTACATCTTGATCCACAGGCCAACAGGAAGTAGACTGAGATACTGGGCATGACTTAAGCATCCTGAAAACCTGCCTCCACAGTGACACACCTCCTCCAACAAGGCCACACCTCCCAGTAGTGCCATTCCCTTTGAGTTTATGGGGCCCAATTACATTAAAACTACCACATTGATCAGCAATGACAATCCAAAATTCAGAAATACCCACAGTACCAAGACAGTGCTCTTGGGATAAGAATTTCTTGGAGAAACAACTGAATACAGATCTGGGTTGGAATAGATAGATAGATAGATAGACAGACAGACAGACAGACAGACAGACAGACAGACAGATAAATATAGATATAGATATATAAAATCTGAAAAACTTGTTCATGGTAGAAACCCAAGAAGCTTCTAACGCCAGGGCCCATGTCTGAAAGACAAGGAGTAAAGACTAAAGGAACTCAGTACCCTAAATATGGGGTCATATGTATGCTAAAGGAGGTAATGACTGAAGCTGATAGACTACGGATATAAACAAGCTGCAGTTCCCAACTGAGGCTTCTTGGACCCCAATGGTGGCTTCTCAGGGCTCGGAAAAGGAGTTTCAAAGCAGCCTTCTTCCTTTGCCTTGCCTACCCTTCAGGGTAGCAGAGTGATTTTTGTGGGACAATCCTCCACTCTCCAGAGCCAGTGGTCACTCCCAGGACCTCCGAAGGAGAGACTGCAGATTTTGCATGCTGCCTATAGGTTGTACCTTTCTTGCCTGTCACATGGCTGACTGACACCCATATCACCTTATAATAGCTGAGGCTACCCTGTGGTTACCCAAACTCAAACTACTGAAAATCGTGCAGACCGTGGCTAGTGTCCCATAATAGAGGAATCTTGAGGCATCACTCAGTCATTTCTCTACAGACCCATCTTGCCAGCCAGGAAGTTGGGGTGGTTAAGTTGTCTTTCTGAAATCAAAATTTCAGTGCCACCAAAGTTAGTTCTGCTTTGTTTTCAAAACTACCCCCTGTCTTTAAAAGAAGGGGGAAGACAAAAATGAAAGAAATTCCACCAGCACAATTTTGATCTTTCATTCCTTCGCCTTCAGAAAGATCACTGGACAGTCTCTGTGTCCCCTTCTTTCTGACCTGTCCCGGAGGTTCAAGGTAAGCCTCCTGGGTTGGGGGCGGAGTGGGAGTCAGAATATAAGGGAGTAATAGCCCCTTGTTTCCATGCTGGTAAATGTCCAGAGTCAGCCACAGTGGAAACACAGTGAGAGGCTCAGCCTCCATCGTCCTTGCTTTCTGCGCTTCCCGCCCAATTCCACTCCCGATGACTCTCAGCCCTTTACCTAACTCTATCCAGCAGCCTTCTGACCTTCACTGCAGCGCCCATTAATTCCCTCCTGCCCTTTGTTCTGCCCTCCTTCAGATCTTTCCCCCATCTATAGCTAAAGAGAAATTGCTTTTAACCTTTCGCCAAAAGATCTCCAGCAGCCTGGATCTCACGGCAGGGCTTTGGAAAAGGCTCTTTTTTATTCCGCTCCTGCTCCTCCTTTCAAATTGCTCTCCCTTAATATCTTCTTGCCTGTCTCCCTTTCCACACATCTCCCAGCACCAACTTGCTTTCCTTGACAGAGTGAGCTCCTTGGAATTCTCAAAAGCTCATGCTTCCTCCTGAGGCAGGTCCCTTGCACATTCTGGCAACAGTTGAACCCCTCTAGCTTCCTTCTGAGGCAGGTCCCTTGCACACTCTTGTCAACAGCTGAACCCCCCTCTAGTCCCCTAGATCCTCTTGAGACTGCCGCCTCCATCTTCAGTGTACACATCACTGATGCGGGAGAATTGTCTGTATTCTGTCAATCATATTTTAATAAAACGCTGATTGGCCAGGCAGGCAGTATAGGCAGGAAAACCAGACAGGGAGTAGAGGTGATGCAATGAGAACAGGAGAATTCTGGGAAGCAGAGCTTCTTCAGCCACTCCTGTACAGACCACCGAAGAGGCATCATGTAACTTGCCCAGCAGAGAAAGGTACGGAGCCATTATGGCTAACATAGATGAGAATAATGGGTTAATATAAGTTATAAGAACTAACAAGAAGCCTGACCTAATGGACCAATCAGTTTATAACCTTATAGAGATCTCTGTGTGATTGATTTTCTCTTTGGGGCATGTCGGCGTGGGGTACCGGGCGGGACAGATACCCCAACAAGCCAGCCCCCTCATGTTACATATGGCGCCCAACGTGGGGCTCGAACCCACGACCCTGAGATTAAGAGTCTCATGCTCTCAGATAACATTATTTCCCTTCTCAGATCTTTGATGGGATTGAAGATTATATAAATGTAGTTACTTTCCTTTCATGACTTGGCCAAGTTATTTGTTATACAAGACTTAAGCTAGTTAGAATAGGATATTTGTATTTATTGTATATAATTTCGTAGGTTTGTACTTATTGTATATAATTGCGTAGTAGGCTTAGAACTCTCTTACTTAAACAAAAGGGGGAGATGCTGTGGGAGTTCCTTCAGCCAATCGCCGCTGAGTTACCAGCCCATTGGGGCGTGGTCTCTCTCCCTTTAAAAAAAGCAGCGGCTGTCCTCCACTCTGTCTTTGTCTTCCGGCTCCGTTTCCGGCCCCTGGACTCCTTTCCTGTTCGCGTGGAGGGGCTGTTGTCTGGGACGGTAATCTGTAAGTTTTTTCCCCTTTGAATAAATAACCATTCTATTAATCATAATTCCAAACTGGTGTGGGATTGTCTGTGACTTACGCCTTCACATCACATCACCTTGCTTAATAAGTCTTCATTGATCTTTCCTCTGCCTCATCCCATTCTCATCCCTGTTACCATGGTACCCTGTGCATCTCTACCACAGTCCTTACATAGCAGCAATCATAGCTCCCTGTTCCCCACCTTCCCTATCAGGCTGTGAGCTCTGGCAATGTTGGGAATGTGTCTTTAAACAAAATGGCCAGATAGATGACTTAGTGTTTAAGAATGTATACTGCTTTTGCTAAGCTCAGTTCTGGCACCCATGTCAAAGCTGCCTGTAACTCTGACTCCAGTGGATATGACATCCTCTTCTGACCTCTAATGGGAATACGCACCCACGCGCGCGCGCACACACACACACACACACACACACACACACACACACACACACAGTTAAATAAAAATTTAAAATCTAAAAAAAAAAAAAAAAGCAAAACAACAAAATCATCTCAAATTGTCATCTCCCTAACTGCCTAAGAGCTACTCTTAGGTCTGCTTGCTAAGTGAACGGATGAGTGGACAAACTCTCAGATGTACAACTAGATGACGGAAAAGAATACCGATTGTATAGATAACAGATAGATTCTTTTCCCTGCAGTCAGACTTAGCTGAGCTGTGTCACCCTTTGTAACCATTGCATCACAGCCCTGGATGGCCGGCTGCCTGCTAGAATCCAGACGTCCGCTCTCTGCCGGTCCATGACCCAGATAATGTGACGATAACTTGTGGTGTCCCATTGCACACTCACCTGGGTGAATCAAGCAGGAGTCACATTCATTGTCCTCATTCCTGCAACACGGGATGGTGTAACCCACCACTTCCTTCTTCCCTGGACAGACGCACTCAATCTGGTCATATTCACAGCACTCCCTACACATGATGTTCCACTCAGCTCCAGGGCAGGCTTCATTAATGACTGTGTACTCTGCAATGGAAAACAAGCAGGTGAGGCTAGGGGCTAGCAGGCATGGGAAGACCCACAAACGTTCCACCGTTAGGAGCAGCCTTGCCCTACCAGGGTGTCACTTGTCTGAACAAGAGGCACTGGTGTAACCTCTTACCAGGTCAGTGTCTCCAAAGTGAGATGACTTACCCCACGGGTAGTCAAAGCCATTCCTTGGAATACTGTTTTTCATCTTATTTTAATCTTTAAAGAATCATGCTTCAGAGGCTGTAGATGCAACCCACTTAGTAGAGTGCCTGCCTATCTAGTATACATAAAGCCATGGTGTTGATCCCCAGCACCACAAAAATGGATGTGGTGGCTCATATCTGTAATCTCCAGTGTTTGAGATGTGGAGGCAGTAGGATTATGAATTCTGGGCCATCCTTGATCTACACAGTGAGTTCTAGGCTAGGCCAGCCTGAACTACAGGAGAACTTTTCTCAAATAAAATTTAAAAGTGTGCTTCAGCAAATACCAGTATACAAGCAGTAAAATGTCTTTATAATCAATACGCCAATACAAATTCCTTAGGTTTTGAATTTGTTTTAGCTGTGTTGAAAATTGAAACTAAAGCACTAATTGCCAAACTGCGGTTCCTCCTGAGTCCTCATTTCTGTTTTTCTTGAGATATATCTGGCTACTGCTTATAGACACATGTGTTGCTCACTGCACAACACGAAGAGAGATGACCATTCAACTGCACAGTTGCATAGGACAACCCGGCAATGGGGCCCATCAGAAAAACCCAGAGACCACTATCTAGATGGGGCCATTCAAATACAAGACTAGTGACCAAGTGGAAACTATGTCATTGCTTCCAGACTTGATTCTTCCATGATGCAGGATACCATAGCCATAGTATCTTCAAATATAAAACCAATAAAGACAACAAGTATCCTCATTAGAATGTTTGAGAGAATGTCAAGGCTGAATTCTTTAGCCTACCTTAGTACAACCAAGCATTCTTTCCCCGGACAAAAAGTATTTGTTTGTGGATGGGATATTTTTCCTTTCATTTTTTTTCATTTCTTTTTATATATGTAAAAATAAACCTTAAATAAAAAAGAAAACCATCTGGCAAAATCTATAAGAGGGATCAGTTGGAAGCTGTACAGAGCAACTCGGGCTAAAAAACAGACCTGCTAGCTCGTATTTAGTCTTCTTGTTTTTCTTTTTCTCCACTTTCCATTTCCAAAACTGTTACATAAAATAATTAAAGCAGAAGTGGGTCAGGTATTTGAGGAAGAAAGTATATCTGTCTGGGCAAGGTCCCATGGAGCTTTCCCTAGAAACTGCCTGCAGGGATCCCCAGCATGCACTCTCCCTAGCAGCTGCTCTGGCTTCCAGACCTTTGAATTTCATAGTTTAGCTCTGTCTTTTTTTCCTCCACATTTGAAAATTCTCGAGGTTATGTCTGGCTTAACCTTGTCTTGTACACGATGTCATAGTCTCTGCAAACTCATGTGCACTTGTCCTGTGGTATCTGTTCTTACAGTCTTTCCGACCCCTCTGACATGGATCCCAGTACATGGATCCCTGTGCACTGAGTGAGGGCCGTGAGAAAGACATCCCATTCAGGGCTGAGTACTCCAAATTCTCCCATTGTCTACACTTTGTCCAGTTATGGGTCTTTGTGTTTACCATCTACTGCAAGAAAAAGCTTCTCTGATGATGGTTGGAGAATGTACTGATCTATGTGTATAGCAATACATCATTAGGAGGGTTTTTGGTGTAAAACAATTATTATTTACATAATTTTATATACAGAATATAACCGCTTTTTTAGAACAGGAAAATTTACAGATGAAGGATATTGCTATTCTTTTGTCAATAACTTCTTCAAGTAAGAAGTTGGTCACTTGGGCTGGAGAGATGGCTCAGAGGTTAAGAGCACTGACTGCTCTTCCAGAGGTCCTGAGTTCAATTCCCAGCAACCACATGGTGGCTCACAGCCATCTATAATGAGATCTGGTGCACTCTTCTGGCATGTATGGAAGGAACATTGTATACATAATAAATAAATAAATTAAAAAAAAGAAGTTGGTCACTTTCATCATAATATGGTGGTAAACAGAGAATATTAATATTTATATCTGTGCCTTCATTGTTTATCAGCAATTAGACTTTTGAACCATGATTGGCCATTTGCTAAGATATAAGTGATCTGAATGGAAAAAAATCAAGAAAAAGAAAGACCTTTAATCACATCTTCTTAAAGATGCATAAAACAAATACCCTGTAACATATTTATATCATAGATCTTTCCACCTTCTAAGCTAAACACCCTGATTATGTTACTTTTTCCCAATATTTGTTTTGAAGCTATAATAGTAGGACAATTTGTTGACTAATTTGATTCTCTATATAATGAATGTCCTTGTGTTCTTTATACAATAAATTACATCTTGCCAAAAAAATATTTTATTACAGAATAACAAGAGACAGGGGTTAAAAATATAATACTATACAGGAATAAATTATAGTTTACTAAGTCACAGTAATCTAACCCAAGTAACATTAAGAATAAAAGTCTTCACAGAACATAAAATTTTTTAAATTTACAAAAATAGCGTTGAAATTGCAATATGAATTACTCCCATAGTTTTGCGACGTTACTCACATGAAATAAATGTACACTTTTGAGAATTTCCTTCTAATTTATAGATCTTCCTTCATTACAAAAATGTTAAACCATAAATTTGACTCTAAGCCACAGAGTGGGAAATGCACTCAGAGCAAGTTTCAGCGAATTAGCACCACTCTGAGACTCACTGAGTCCTATCCTCTTTTGCTTAGGAACATGAAAACTGGCCACCATTTTATCAATGTACAAACATAAAAATTACCTAAATATAAAAATATTTTTCTAGCTAAAATACATTCAAAATGGTGATAAGAGAGAAGTTCATAGCACTAAGCACTTACATTAGAGAGAGCTCATGAATATCTCTTGTCATTTTTAATTGTTTTTACTGAATTATATCTTTTTCTCTGCTCCCCTCCCTTCCTTTTCTCCCCCCTTCTGCCCTCTCCCATGTTCCCCTTGCTCCCAATTTACTCAGGAGATCTTGTCTTTTTCTACTCCCCATGTCCATTAAATCCATGTATATCTCTCTTAGGATCCTCTTTGTTGTCTAGGTTCTCTGGGGTTGTGATATATAGGCAGTTTTTCTCTGCTTTATGTCTAAAAGCCACTTATGAGTGAATACATGTGATAATTGTCTTTCTGGATCTGGGTTACCTCACTCAATATAATGTTTTCTAGATACATCCATTTGCCTGCAAATTTCAAGATGTTATTTTTTTCTGCTGTGTAGTACTCCATTGTGTAAATGTACCACATTTTCCTTATCCATTCTTCAGTCGAGAGACATTTAGGTTGTTTCCAGGGTCTGGCTATGGCAAACAATGCTGATATGAACATAGTTGAGCACATGTCCTTATGATACAATTGAGCATCCTTTGGGTATATACCCCAAAGTAGTATTCCTGGGTCTTGAGGTAGGTTGTTCCCTACTTTTCTAAGAAATCGCCATACCAATATCCAAAGCAGCTGTACCAGTTTGCACTCCCACCAGCAATGCAGGAGTGTTCCCTTTACCCCATAACCTCTCCAGCATAAGTTGTCATCAGTGTTTTTGATGTGGAAGATGCAATCTTAGAATTGTTTCTGATTTGCATTTCTCTGATGGCTAGGGATATTGAGCATTTCCTTAAATATCTTTCAGCCATTTTAGATTCCTTCATTGAGAGTTCTCTGTTTAGGTCTGTACCCCCATTTTTTAATTGGATTATGTGTTCTTTTGATGACCAGTTTCTTGAGTTCTTTGTATATTTTGGAGATCAGACCTCTGTCCAATGTGGAGTGGGTGATGATCTTTTTCCTTTCTGTAGGCTGACATTTTGTCTTGTTGATCGTGTCCTTCGTTTTACAGAAGCTTCTCAGTTTCAGGAGGTCCCATTTATTAATTGTTTCTCTCAGTGTCTGTGCTGCTGGGGTTATATTTAGGAAATGGTCTCCCGTGCCAATGCGTTCAAGGGTCACTAACATCCTAACAGCACACCTAAAATCTCTAGAAGAAAAACAAGGAAGCACACCCAAGAGGAGAAGACTGTAAAAAATAACCAAACTGAGGGCTGAAATCAATAAATAGAAACAAAGAGAATAATACAAAGAATCGATGAAACAAAGAGTTAGTTCTTTGAGAAAACCAACAAGATAGACAAACTCTTATCCAAACTAACTGGAAGGCACAGAGAGAATATCCAAATGAACAAAATCAGAAGTAAAAAGGGGAACATAATAACAGGCACTGAGGAAATCCAGAGACTCGTAAGGATTACTTTAAAAACCTGGACTCCACAAAGTTGGAAAATCTAAGAGATAAATAATTTTCTTGATATTTACCACTTACCAAAGTTAAATCGAGATCAGGTAAGCAATTTAAAATAGACCTATATAACTCCTAGTGAAGTAGAAGCAGTCATTAAAAATCTCCCAACCAGAGGGCAGTGGTGGTGCATGCCTGTAATGCCAGCACTCAGAGGCAGGCAGATCTCTGTGAATTCAAGGCCAGCCTGGTCCATAGCATGAGTTCCAGGACAAGCCAGAACTTCTTTACAGAGAAACCCTCTCTCAGAACCACCCCCAACAAAGAAAACTAGGGCCAGATAGTTTTAGCATAGAATTCTACAAAACTTTCAAAGAAGAGTTGCCACCAATACTCCTCAAATTATTCCACACAATAGAAACAAAAAGAATATTGTCAAATTCATTTTATGAGGCCACAATTACCCTGATATCCAAACCACATAAAGACCCAACAAAAAAATAGAATTACAGATCAATTTCTCTTATGAGCATAGATATAAAAATACTCTATAAAATACTTGCAAATTGAATACAAAAACACCATGACAAGTAGTCTTCAACCCAGAGATGGAGGGATGGTTCAATATATGAAAACCAGTAAATGTAATCCACCTTATAAACAAACAGAAAGAAAAATCCCACATGATCATCTCACTAGATGAAGAAAGGTCCTTTGACAAAATCAAATACCCATTCATGATAAAAGTCCTGAAGAGTTTAAGGATACAAGAGACACACTTAAACATATTAAAGGAAATTTATAGCAAGCCTATAGCCAATATCAAATTAAATGGAAAGAATCTCAAAGCAAGAGGCTGGAGAGATGGCTCAGCGGTTAAGAGCATTTCCTGCTCTTCCAAAAGTCCTGAGTTTCCCAGCAACCACATGGTGGCTCACAACCATCTGATATGAGATCTGATGCCCTCTTCTGGCCTGCAAGCAGACACACAGACAAGAATATTGTATACATAATAAATAAATAAATATTAAAAAAAAGAATCTCAAAGCAATTCTACTACAATCAGGAACAAAGCAAGGTTGACTATTCTCTCTATACCTACTCAATACAGTAGCTCTATAGCTACAGCATTAAGTCAACTGAAGGAGATCAAGGGTATACAAACTGGAAAGGAAGAAGTCAAAATATCTTTATTTTCACATGATAATATACATAAATGATCAAAAAATTTCACCAGGGAACTTCTACAGCTAACAAACCCTTTCAACAAAGAGGCTGGATATAACATTGACTTTAAAAAATCAATAGCCCTCCTAAACCTAAATACAACTGACAAATGGACTGAGAAAGAAATCAAGGAAACAACATCTTTTTTAATAGCCTCAAATATTATAAAATATCTTGGGGTAACTCTAACCAAGTGAAAGACTTGAATTATAAAAACTTCAAGTCTTTAAAGAAAGAAATTGAAGATGCCAGAAGATAGAGAGATTACCCATGCTCATGGAACAGTAGGATTAATGTAGTAAAAAAAATAAAAATAAAAGACATCCCACCTAAATCAATCTACAGATTCAATGCAATCTTCACCAAAATGTCAACACTGTTCTTTACAAATCTTAGAAGGACAATTTTCAACTTCATATGGAAAAACAAAGTTTCAGGACAACTAAAACAATCCTGAACAATAAAAGACCTGCTGGAGGCATCACCATCCCTGATTTCAGGTTGTACTGTAGAGCTATGGTAATAAAAACCACATGGTACTAGCATAAAAGCAGACATATTGAACAACAAACTCAAATTGAAGACCCAGACATTAATCGAAATACATTTTTGACAAAGAAGTGAGAAATACACCCTGAAAACAGACAGCATCTTCAACAATGGTCCTGGTCAAACTGGATATCTGCATGTCAAAGAATATATGACAATGCAAATAGATCCATATTTATCACCTTGCACAAAACTCATGTCCAAGTGGACCAAAGACCTCAAAATAAAACCAGATACACCGAGTTTAATAAACGAGAAAGTAGGGAATATCCTTGAATTCCCCGACATAAGAGACAACCTCTTGAGCAGAACACTGATAGCACAGGCACTGAGATCAACAACTCATAAATGGGACCTCATGAAACTGGAGAGTTTCAGTACAGCAAAGGACACCATCATTCAAACAAAGCAATAGCCTACAAAGTGGGAAGAGATTTCTACCAACTCCAAATCCAATAGAGGACTACAATCCAAAATGTATAAGGAACTCAAGAAACTAGATATTTTTAAAAAATCAAATAATCCAATTAAAAAATATTTTAATTTTTAATTAAAATTAATTTAAAAATATCCAATTTTTAATCCAATTAAAAATTAAAAATGGGATACAGATCTAAACAGAGAATTTTCAACAAGGAATCTCAAATGCCTGAGAAATACTTAAAGAAATGTTCAACATTCTTAGCCATTGGGGAAATTCAAATTAAAACTACTTTGAAATTTTATCTTACACCTGTTAGAATGGCTAAGATCGGTAACACAAGTGACAGCCGGTGCTGGCAAGGATGTGAAATAAGATAAACAACTCATCTGTAGCCAGTGGGAGTGCAAACTTGTACAACCACTATGGAAATCAATATGACAGCTCCTCAGAAAGTTGGGAATCGATCTACCTCAAGACTCAGCTGTACCACTCTCGGGCACATACCCAAAGGACATTTCATCTCACCACCAGGACACTTGTTCAGTCATTGCTCTTCCTTGCTGCTGTATTCACAATAGCAGAAACAAACGAAATGTTCCTCAACAAAAGAATGGACGAAGAAAGGTATATGGACACAACACAGTATCACTCAGATGCTTAGAAAATGACATTGTGAAATTTTCAGGCAAATGGATGGAACTAGGAAAAAAAAACAGCCCTGAGAGAGGCAACCCAGACCCAGAAATATGCTATTATTCACTTGTATGTGGGCATTAACCATTAAACAAATGATAATCAGCCTACCCTGGCCATAGACCTAGAGACATTATGTATAAAAAAAGGTACAGGGAGGGCACGTGGATCTCCTTGGGAGAGTGAAATAAAATAGATATTGAGGGTGAAGTGGGGGGAGGTGGGGATGAGAACAGGAAGATAAGGTGAGGACGGGGAGGGGAGTTAGGGTTGAGGGAAGGAATTCGGGGAGAGCCATTTGAGGGATGATACAGAAACCTAGTGCAGTGGAAACTGCCTAATATATATGAAGGCGATCCTAATGAGGTCTCCTAATAATGGAGGTTATGGAGTCACAGCTGGCCGTCTCATATCACCAAATAAGGCTTCTAGTATCATGACTGGGTGGCAGCTGGTTGAATTGTCAGCCAAGGGGATCCTATGGAAATCCCCCAAATAATCGAGGCTGTTGCTCAAACAATAGTTTCTTCAAAAAACTGCCAGCAGAGCCCCATTGCTGAGGACAAACACAATTCATAGAACATGGAGAAGTAAAACTGGTGCCTAAATGGAGCCTTCACCCCTACATTCTAATGTCTATGGTTCAGAAAGGCGCTCTACAGGCTACCAAGAGAGAAACATAAACACCGATCCAGCTACAAAACCTTTGACCTACAATCTATTCTGCCTGCAAAATAGGCTAGGACAGTGGTGGCACAGAACCTGTAGAGTAGTCCACCAGTGTCTGATTAGACGCGAGGCCCCTCCACAAGACTGAACCCATACCCAACACTGCTTGGGTGACCAAGAACGGGAGACGAGATAGCCCAGTGACCTAATGTAAAGTCAAATACTACTAATCTTTAAAAAAAAAGTATTAACTCCTAATGATAGTTTGCTGCACTCACAGATAGAGCCTTATCCAATCATCCTCAGAGTGGCTTCCTCCTACAGCAGAAGGGAGCAGATGCGGAGACCCACAGCCACGTATTACACAGAGAGAGCGAGTCCTTGAGACACGCAGCTCTCAACAGGGCGACTCCGTCAGATCGCTCTCCTCCACGCTCAGGGAACCCGAGGAGGCAGAAAGAGTGCAAGGCCAGAGGGGACGGAGGACTCCAGGAGAACAAGGGCTCTGTATTAACTATGAGAGGCTGCTATGAACTCACAGGGGATGAAGCAGCAAGCACAGGGCCCACATGGGTCTGCACCAGGTCCTCTGCGTATGTATCGCGGCTCTCAGCTCAGATCTTTATGGGACTTCTGAGTGTGAGAACGAGTGTGTCTCCGACTCTTCTGCCTGCTCTTGGGATTCTTTTCCTCCTGTTCTGTTGCCTTTTCCAGCTTTACTATGATGGTTTTGTTCAATCTTATACCACTTTATTTTAACCTGTCTGGTTGTTATCTCTTGGGCCTATTCTTTTAAAATGAGAAACAGAAAGGGAATGGATCTAGAAGGGAGGGAAAGTGAGAGGAACTGGAAGGAGTAGAGGGAGGGGAAACTGTAGTCAGGATATATTGTATGAGAAAAGAATCTATTTCAATCGTATGGTTTAAAAAAAGAGAAAAAAAAGGAAGGAAGGAAGGAAAAGAGAGAGAGAAAGAAAGGAAAAGAAAAAGGAAACACAAATAATGGTCAAGAAGACAACACAAAACTCTGCTGTGTCCACAGAGCTGTGAAGAGCCCGGTTCCTGGCCCCTCTCCTTGCCTTACCCTGCTGTCTGTCTGCGACCACTGTTTCTCATCTTTTCTCAGTTGCTCTGAACGCTCCTCCCCGAGCTCTTGCCCACCGCAGGACCTTCCTCTGGACTTTTCCCATGGCCTTTATCCAGCTCTGCATCGCCCCTGTTTGGGAGGCCTCTCTGGCCTTCTCCTCAGAAACACATGCCACACACATCCCACTACGGTGTCTCCACCACACACTGCATCGCTTCAGCACACAGCTCTGCTTTTATTCTTTCTGTTTCTACTACAGCCAGCCCTCCTCACCTACGGGCACGGCACCCCCACCGCCAGCCCTCCTCACCTACGGGCACGGCACCCCCACCGCCAGCCCTCCTCACCTATGGGCTTGGCACCCCCACCGCCAGCCCTCCTCACCTACGGGCACGGCACCCCCACAGCCAGCCTTCCTCACCTATGGGCTTGGCACCCCCAGATTCAAACAGCTTCTAGTCAAATTTTGTAAGAACAAATTTCCCTATATTAAACATGCGTAGAGACTTCTTGAAAATAAGTTTTGTTGTGTTCCATTGCCAGTGCCATTTTAACTTTTTTAAAATTCCTTT